>NC_089589.1:26308784-26683199 GCF_019320115.1 Miscanthus floridulus | reverse complement strand
TCAGCAACATAAGGATTTCGCGACCAATCCCAACTAAAATAGATAGATCATGTGTTTGTTCAACATCTATGGGTTTCTTCCGTAGGATCACTACCTCATCAGCCGCCGTAGCCACCTGTGCAAGAGAGTTTTGCACGTGTTCAACATACTCTTCCTCCCAGTACCAGCCTGAAGACCCAGTGCCATCCCACTAAAATTAAAACAAAAAATTAGAACTTTAATCACAATCATCATGAAAATAAGTATAAATTAACCATAATCATCAAATGCGATAAAATAACTCACATTGCAATCCGGACACTTGTAGAAGATATGGCCCTTGTTGGGACACTCCTTCCTCATCCGGTACTCCATCACAATCTTCTCCTCACACTTGCTGCATGCAATGAGAGGGAGGTCCGGCCTCAGTCGCTTTGGAACCCGATGAGAGGCCGAGGACCCAGAAGCAGTTGTCATCTACTCTCTCTCTCATTTTTAATATAATATAAATTTCTCATTTTATAAACAAATAAAATTAAAAAAAACTCTAAAATTCTCTATATCTCTAAACCATGAAGTGTGCTATGCATGCTAGAAATGAAAGCTGAATACTAGTTTTGAATAACTACTTTAACCTTCCTTCATCCAAATATGCAAACTTTAAAGTGATTTTGAGCTTAAATGGCTTACAAATAAAAAAAATCCACCATAAAAAACCACATATATCTAGTCCACAAAATGAGATATGCTACTGACGAAACATGAGAGTATAAAGTTGGTAACCTTTAGAACCGAAGAATTGATGGAGGAATCAAAGAAATCTTGTGATTACCGGCGATGAGGAAGAAGAGAGGCCGGCGATGAAGCAAGAACACTGAGGTCGAAGGAGCTCAGGCTCGGGGAGAAAGAAGGGGTATATAGGAGGGGAGTAGACTTTTACTCCCAGATGGAGCCTCCAGCCAAGAGTAGACTTTTACTCGCGATTGGAGGGACCAACCAGGAGTAAAAGTTAACCTTTAGTCCCGGTTGGTAGCTCCAACCGGGACTAAAGGTCCCCTGCAGCAAAAGCTTGCCACAATAGCCATTAGGCAGGGACCTTTAGTCCCAGTTGGAGCTATAAACCAGGACTAAAGATCTCTCTAGTCCCGGGCGCGAAAAATACCGGGACTAAAGCCAAATTTCGAAGTGGATCAAAAGTCGTTTCTCTACTAGTGAAGCTTACATCCAATTTTTTTACAACTATAGAGCTCCCTTAGCACAATTCAGATCACAAAAGTGGTAGACTCATGGAATTATATATGGGGGACAAGTAATTTCTCTACAAGAAAGGTTTATATGAAGTTGTGTGGTCACCAAATAGTACATCCTGCAAATAAGTGGCATTGGAAAACCTCTTGCCAAAACAAGCTCGTGTCTTCTTCTAGTTCCTTCTCAAGGATAGACTAAGCACTAGAGATCTACTAAAAATAACAAATATGGAGCTTGCAAGCTACAATTGCATTCTATGCGACAGTCAGGTGGAGGGAACATTTGTTAGAATAATCTACTGCTTCCTTGTGTGAACAAACAACAAGGGGAAGGCAGCACCGAAAAGACTCCCTGTTGTGATACTATAGCCGCTGCAGGTGTAGGCACCGAACGGCTCACCTGTAGCACTGTAGCCACATGCAGAGGCCAACGCAGAGTCAGCCCTATATGTTATCTACTTACTGTTACATCATGTGCGCTGTACTAGGACTAGATATGATAGAGTTGTATAAATAGACTACCACGACAACTCAGTAAAGAGAGTTCAGATTTGACATCTCCCATACAGGGCTTTGGCCAATGCTGGTGTCTTCTACTCAGTGTGTATGCTCTGTTCTCCCTCTTCTTCAACCTCTAGACATAGTGTGTGGGGACGGACAATACTTGTTCGTGGTCGGCTTAGCTAGTGGGTGCTCGGCAACATTAACGGGTGCTCGACAAGACTGGTGAGTGGTTCACTCATCTGAGTCGGTGGTCCTATGGGCTAACAAGTGGTATCGGAGCCATACAAGCATCGTCGCCAAACTAACCGCTGGCGATGATGGGCGGTTCGGAGATGGGCGACAATAGTGGCATTGCTGTGGCTGCCAAGCCATGACTGGAGGTTGTTGTTCGCACGGTGCGGGAGGTCAGCAGCACCAGTTGGCCAATGCTAACTCGCACCAACTATGGAGAGTGGTCGGTGACCATGAAGGTCAAGCTCAGAGCCCGACGGCTCTAGAATGTTGTTGACAAGGGCACCAACAATGAAGAAGATGACATGTCAGCATTGGAGGCTATCCTCGCTGCTATACTGGTGGAGTATAGGGAGCCATTGGGGGTGAAGAGCTCAGCTAAGGAGGCATGGGAGGCTATTGCGGCGATGCGCGTCGGTTCCGACCACGCAAAGAAGGTGACGGCCCAGCTTATGAAGCAGGAGTACACCAACCTCAAGTTCAAGGATGGTGAAATGGTGGAGGACTTCTCCCTCCACCTGCAGATGCTCATCAACAAGCTGAAGAGTCATGGCATCACCATCGATGAAGAGGAGGCAGTCTCCAAGTACCTCCACTCCGTGCCGGCAAAGTACATCTAGATCGCTCTCTCCATAGAGACGATGCTGGACTTGTCCACCCTCACTATTGAGGATGTGACTGGCTATCTACGGGCAGTGGATGAGCGCCTAGAGCAGGCGACAGCAATGAAGGACAGTGGCAAACTGCTGCTGATGGAAGAGGAGTGGGCTGCTCGGACAAACTCCAGGAAGGCAGCCTCCTCTAGCCGTGGTGGTGATGGCAAGCGCCGTGGCAAGGCTTCATCGGAGAAGAAGAAGCAGGTCAACCCCAACGCCTGGCTGTGCTGTGGTAAGATGGGCCATTGGGCATGGGAGTGCCCAAATCGCAAGCAGGAGAAGAAGGTTGAGGCTCATCGGGCGCAAGTTGATAATGAGGATGAGGCCACTATCTTGATGGCGACGTTCTGTGCACTGCACGACATCGAGGTCAAGGAGAAGGAATAGGCGATGAGGGTGGAAGGCCCTAAAGACTGTCAACCTCGATGAACCACGTGCCCAAGTCCACCTCGGACTATGGGCGCTGACCAGGAGCAGCGGTGGTTGACTCTGGTGCCAGCAACCACATGATGGGCTCCAAGGCATCCTTCTCTGAGCTCGATGATGATGTTACCAGTATGGTGAAGTTTGGTGATGGCTCAAGGGTAGCTATCCAAGGGCGCGGCACCATCATCTTCAGGTGCTAGAATGGGGAGCACCGCGCACTAACGGGTGTATATTACATCCCGTAGCTGCGTTCCAGCATCATCACCATTGGTCAGTTGGATGAGCGCGGTAGCGAGATACTGATCAAGGACGGAGTCCTTAGGATCAGGGACTGGGAGCAGCGACTTCTTTCCAAGGTGAAGAGGTCCCTGAATTAGTTATACCTGCTCGACCTGAAGGTAGAGCAGCCGGTGTGCCTGGCGACAAGGCACACCGAGGAACCATGGATGTGGCATGCCCGGTTTGGACATCTCAGCTTCGACATGCTTGGTCGGCTGGAGAAGATAGTCTAAGGGCTACCCCACATTAAGCATGGAGACGAACTATGTGACAGCTACCTAGCCAGGAAGCAGAGGAGGTTACCATTCCCAAAGACAGCCAAGTATCGAACGAAGGATGCTCTCGAGCTCATCCATGGCGACCTCTGTGGGCCGATCATGTCTGCTACAAACGGTGGTCGGTGGTACTTCCTCCTGCTCGTGGATGATTGCAGTCACTACATGTGGCTGCAACTCCTTACAAGCAAGGATGAAGCGGTGGCGGCGATCAAGAAGTTCAAGATGCGCACAGAGGCCGAGAGCGGCAAGAAGCCCCGAGTGCTGAGGACTGATCATGGCGGCAAATTCATTACGGTGGAGTTCGTTGCGTACTGCATGGATCAGGGTGTGGAGCGACACCACACCGCGCCGTACTCACCACAATAGAACGGCGTGGTGGATCGATGGAACCAGATGGTGGTCTGCATGGCCCGATCCATGATGAAGGCCAAAGGCATGCCTACAAGGTTCTGGGGGAGGTAGTGACCATGGCGGTGTTCATCCTCAACCGTGCTCCGACCAAGGCCCTTACGGGCAAGACGCCATTCGAAGCTTGGTATGGGCGCAAGCCGAGTGTGTCCTTCCTCCGGACATTCGGCTGCATCGGCCACGTTAGGAAGACAAAGCCGAACATCACCAAGCTGAAGGACAGGAGCACACCGATGGTGTTCCTAGGCTACATGGAGGGTACCAAGGTATACCGGCTCTACAACCCACGCGGAGACAAGGTGCTTGTCTCGTGAGACGTCATGTTCGACTAGAAGGCAGCTTGCGACTAGAGCAGTCTGAGCATTGGGGAAGCCGGTGGCTTCACCAGCACCTTCGTCGTCGAGCACCTGGTCATCCACGGTGGTGGAGACACTAGGGAAGAGGTGCCAAGCACTACAGAAGGGGTGTCGAGCACTCCAGCGGCAGCGCTGAGCACTCCTAGGGCAGTGCCGAGCACTTCAAGAGGGATGCCGAGCACTCCTAGAGGGATGTCGAGCATGCTAGGAGTGGCGTCGGGAGGTTCTGCAGTGGTGGCGACCACTCTAGGACGGGTGCCGAGCACTCCCGTGGCGGAGCCAAGAGGTCTTGTAGTGGTACCGACCACTCCAAGACTGAGGCTGAACGCTCCTACAGTGGTGCTGGGCACTATAGGAGTAGTGACGAGCTATCCAGAAGTAGTGCCGAGCACTGCAACCAGGGTACTGAGCACTCTAGGTGCTATGCTGAGCACTTCGGCGGAACAGGAAACTCCATCGACACCGATCAAGTTCACCTCACCTCCAAGTGACATCACTGAATTCGTGGATGCCTTCCACGAAGGTGAGGAGGTGTGGTTCCGTAGGCTAGACGACATTGTCGGTGGCATAGGACCCTCAAGACTGGCTGGTCAGCTACTCAATGACGCAGAGCTGCTGCTCGTCAGTGCAGAGGAACCACCCATGTTTGCGCTGGCCAAGCGTGACAAAAACTGGCGATGGGCGATGCTAGAGGAGATGAAGGCGATCGAGAAAAACGAGACATGGCAGCTCGTTGATCCACCTCTAGGATGCCATCCGATCAGCCTAAAGTGGGTGTACAAGGTCCAGCAGGACGAGCTCGGCACCATTGTCAAGCACAAGGTGCGCCTCTTCGCCTGAGGCTTTGTTTAGCGCGAGGGCATAGACTTCGAGGAGGTCTTTGCACCAGTAGTGCGCATTGAGTCGGTCCGTTTGCTACTAGCCTGAGCAGCAGCAAAGGACTAGCGCATCCATCACTTGGATGTTAAATCGACCTTCCTCAATGGCGAGCTGACAGAGACGGTCTTTGTTAGGCAACGGATGAGGCAGAATGCGTAGCATTGGCCACAGCGGCGTACCAAGTTGTGTGGCTGCGCCAGCTGCTAGGCGAGCTAACCGGCGTGGAAGCTCACCCACCAGCACTGATGGTGGACAACCAGCCTACGATCGCCCTCGTGAAGAATCCGGTTCTGCACAATCGGAGCAAACACATCGACATGAAGTTCCACTTCCTCAGGGACTGTATCGATGGAGGGCAGATCGTCATCGAGTTTGTCAAAACTGGTCGGCAACTCACAGACGTCCTCACCAAGCCGCTCGGACGTCTTCAACTCACGGAACTGAAGGAGATGATCGACATGGAGAGGGTACAAGGGATAGAAGTAGGATTAGGGGAAGAATTATTAGAATAATCTATTGCTTTCGTGTGTGAACACACTATAAGGGGAAGGCGACGCTGAAAAGGCTCCTTTCTATGATACTATAGCTGTTGTAGGTGCAGGCACCGAACGGCTCACCTGCAGCACTGTAGCCACATGCAGAGGCCGGCGCAGAGTCAACCCTATATGTTATCTAGTTATTGTTATAGCTTGCACGCTATACTAGGACTAGATAGATAGAGTTGTATAAATAGACTGCCATGGTAACTCAGTAAAGAGAGTTTAGATTTGCCATCTCCCATACAGGGCATCGGCCAACGCTGGTGTCTTGTACTGAATGTGTATGCTCTGTTCTTCCTCTTCTTCAACCTCTAGACATAGTGTGTGGGGACGGACAACGCTTGTTCATGGTCGGCTTAGCTAGTGGGTGCTCGGCAACACTAGCGGGTGCTCGATAATACTGGTGAGTGGTTCACTCACCTAAGCCGGTGATCCTGTAGGCAAACAATATTGGATCATCTCATTATAAGCTGCCCATTTTGCCTCTGCCTGCCTGGAGTCCATTCATCTGAAGACCAATCTGCACCTAGACCCCTTCAGTAGCTCGGACAACCTTTCTTTAAGGAAGTCATAATACTTCATTGTAGGGGCATTTGGATGAGTATAAACAACTTAATCTTCAAAGGTTCTTGCAACGACTCAAGGATGCAAGAACATTTTCAAACATGAATTCGTTGCGCTCTTATGCCGAGCTAAGGAAAATTACTTCCTCAGGATTCAGAAATGGAAAGATACTATCCTATGATACTATAGTCCACCATCGCCCTAACTCGTCTTATCTTTTCTCACCTTTTTGTTCTCTTAATTTCTCCTTTTTGAGTCTCTACTACTTGTAAGATTGTTACTTCTTTTGGTTTAATATATTAACCGGTAAGGGCCTATTAGAGTAGAGATTGGAGATTGGAGCAAGGAAGGGAAGAACGCAGAAGAGAGTTCGGAGGACTAGCTATTTTATCTGGTTTTAGTTGTCTGTTCAGAGTTACCCTCTTCCTCACGTCTCTCTGGGTTAATACAATCAGATCCTTCCAGCCACTTGTGGACTCCAGGACAAAGCAGGGGCTGGTGCTAGGGTTGAATGGGGTTTTTGGGCTGGGCTAAAGACCTGCTCAATGGGATATATGGCCACGACTGGGGTTGTAGCCTCGGCAGTGCCCCCTTTCCCATGCATCCACCCCTGCACCTAGCTAAGCACACCAAACAGGCTGCTCACTTGGTGTAACACCCTAAAATTTGCTTCTCTTGAAATAGAGCTAAAATAATTTAATTTTGTATTTTTATGCTCATGAAAACATGGGGAAATAATAAATTTTCATTACATTAAAATTTATCTTAAGGTAGAAACGTGTTTGTTGCATTCATGCCGGTCGCACCTTGTGTTTCTATGTGCAAAATATGTTTTTTAAATACATTTAGGAGACGAATATCTATCACTAAGAATTTTTCAGTTTCTTTCTAGAATTTAATTCCTACCTCCTTCACCATAATCTTTATGTTCCAAGTTTCCAACAATCTTTTCATGAGCTCCAAATACTTTATTTGGGTTCATCATGTTCCAAAGTGTCTCTGGAAAATTTCCTCAAATTTTCGGAGGTCTCGGAGTATTTTTCGTGGCTTAAATATCAATTCTAGACTTTTCTAGAATTATTTTATTCATGAAATTAATTAATTCTGAAAATAAATAATATATCTTATTTTCCAACCAACTTTCAAAGCCCACGTGCAATAATCCTAATAAATCTCAAAGGCCCATGCATTTTTTTACTAATGGGCTTTAATAATTATTTAGGTCCATTAGTAAATGTGGAGGGTGCAACATCAATTAGTGTCATATTGCTAGTTGATGTAGATGTGGGAAGTTTTTGTCTCTATAAATATGTACCAACCCCTTGGAGAAAACACACCAAAACTACCGTAAGGGGAGCCCCTAGTTTGGGAAATCCCTCGTGTAGTAAATTAGAATTTTCTCCTTCTCTCGCCGTCGTCGTCGACCGCAAGAAAACCCTAGGTGAGTTCAGCGTCTTCTCCTCGTATTCCCGTCTCTCGCCTCATCAAACAATGACCTCTAGGGCCTAAACCAAGCGCTCCGGGGAGCTTCTCGCCGCCGGTAATGGAGCTCCGCCACGCTGGTTTTCTTCTCCGGTCGGTGACTCTCTCTCCCCCTTCCTTCTAATCTGGGCCGTCCAGATTCAATCCAATGGTCCAAGATCGCCCGTACCCCTTCACCGGGTTTATTTGCAAAAGAGCCCCTACAGTTTCGCGTAATATAACCTATAGTCCATGGCGTACTTCCAGAATAAGTTTTCCTATTCCAAAAGCGTAGTTTCTTTCTAGTTTCAGAATACGTTTTCTCTTTCAGAATGCGTAAAATCCCTCTGTTAGATTCAAAATACGTTTTCTTCTTTTGAAAACGTAGTTTCTTCTGTTAGATCCAAAATATGCTTTTATCTATTTATAGTTTTGTCTCTAGTCTTATTTAGGCCATAAAATCTTTGTTTTAACTCCGTTTTGATCCATTCGAGTTGCGTTAGATTTGTAATTGAGTAATCTACATGTTCATCCTACTGTTAAATATATTTTTAACTTTTGAAATTCGAGGTTAGATTTAATCTATTATTTTATTAAAGGAAATCTTGTTTAATTCATAACTTTTTCGTTATAGCTCCGATTAGAGTGCGTTTCGTGTCTGTGTGTTCGTAGTAACGTCTAGAACATCTTTAAAACCTCTTTACCTGTTGTTTATTTTGTTTGTTGTATTGTTCTAATTTAAAGCAAGCATATATTAATATGTATACGTAAACTCACCTAGTTAATCCCGCAACACCCCGGTGGACCTGTAAGAGTCAGACAAGTCATTTATGATGACTTGGTCAGGCAAGTCATTTATGATGACTTGGTCAGGCTTTCTCTTTCAGGTTCACATAATAGTGAAACCTAATAATGTGGTCTGGTTTTCCATCAGATAGCCGCACCACACTAACCTAGCCCATGGGAGCCACCTTGTTGGATGGATCCCTTTCCACTCAACCTTACTTCAAATTGACATAATAATGATAACTTAGATATAGAAACCCACCAACCAAATAAGGTAAACCCATCTAGGAGTGACCCCCTTGAATGATTGTGATTGCTTTGAAATGCTCTTTGTTTGCCAACACTAGACAGCGTAGATAAAGGACGATGGGATCCAGAGGTACAAGACATAGAAGCAAGAAGTATGGGAATCAAAGTCTTGGAGTAAGGGTACACTCACCAGCGAGCGGAGGCAAGTCCTAACACCCACCTACCCTATCCCCTCCACAAAATCCACCACCTCTAAAACCACTTCCCTCCACCATCACCGCAATTCACCATCTACACCATACAACCTACTCCCTCCCACTTCCCATTAATTACCTAAGAAACACAATTTATATTATTAATGTTGCTAAGTGGATCACTGTTGTGAGCATATATGATATATGATGAATACTTGTAATATGATATGAACCTTACGATGTGATGAGCAAAGAACATGAACATTGTGGTTAATGGAAAATGGTAAACTAAAACCTATTTCCGACAGGAGCGAGTGAGGGGTAATTCATGTGGTGTGGATTACCTTGGCAGGATCGCCTAGTAAGGGTTCCTGTTGGGAGATACTCGCTTTGGTCATATATGGACCAATTCATTTGGCATTCTCGCCTATCTAGAAACTAGTATAGCCACATGCCTATATGGGTAGACTTGGTCTCACACCTCGTTAGGTAGAAGTACAACTACTACTAGGAGGTCATCGTTGGCAACAGAATATCAAGAGACGACACAGATGCTGAGTGATCTTCTGTGGTCTGGTTGGCGTGGTTGCTAAGTGATCTTCCACGTTAAGCCCCTTGATTGGCCATGTTCGAGCCCCTTTTATTGACCGAATGATATGGTATCATCCGGGTTATTGAAATGGATGATGTGGTATCATTCGAATACTTGAATTGGATAATGTGGTATCATCCAAAGCTTGTGTATTTCCTAAATGGTTCCCGGCTTCAGTATGTGTCCATCAGGCGCTCATGACACCACCGAGCCCATCAAGACCACCACGGGTCGTTGTAATGAAGCCACCGTCGAGGGACAACACCCTACGCCATGCCATGGAGCCCAAGCAGCATTGGCGGAGCCAGTGGGTAGTACGGGTATGGTGCAACATACCCTAGGCTAGTACTAGTAGAAGCGAAAAAACAACCACTTGCTCGGCACTCCTATCACTCATTTTTTGTTAGTTTATTAAAGAGGCCAGGTAGCCAACCAGTGTTCAGCAACAGGAACGCTACTTCTAGGCATAGGAGTACTACTTCTAGGGCTCTAGGCACACGCTATAGGCTACTGCAGTACAACAGTAATCCTTTTCTGCTCTAGTCCAAGAGCCTGTTGAGGCTTCTTTCCATTTAATAAAGCTAAAGTCTAAATTACTCTCCTTCCCAGCCCTCTTCGCTAGCCGCCTTCATCATTTGAGCAGCAGCCACCGCGTAACCCTAGCCACCGACAAGCCGTCCGCCTCGCCGTGTGCCACGCCACCTCTGTTCGCTCCACGCCTTGGTAAGGTACCTAGCTAAGCTCACCTTTATCTCCTCTCTCTCCCGGTGTTCTTGGTTTGTTGTTTCATGGTCTGTAGACCGTATTCTTTGAGCATCGCTCGTCTCTGGCCATGGCGCCGCCATGGAGCTCGCCGCCGGCCACTTTCCCCGCCCGATCCAATCTCGGCCACCCAAATCTAATCCAACGGCCGGTATCCCCCGATACCCCTTCGTTGACCGCTTTTGCATAAAGAACCTTACAACTATTTAGATCTCAACCCGCCGTTCTTGTCTTTTTCTAAAGAGCCCCTCAGGTTTCTGATTTTAGAACCCGTAGTCCAATATGCAAATCCAGAATATGTTTTCTTCTTTAGAAAGCGTAGTTTCTTCGGTTTGGATTCAAAATATGTTTTCATCTATTTACAGTTTTGTAACTAATCTTGTTTTAGCCATAAAATTTTCGTTTTAACTCTGATTTGATCCGTTCAACTTGCTTTAGGTTTGTAATTATATAAACTACATGTTCATACTACTGTGAGGTATGTTTTCAACTTTTAAAATTCAAGGTTAGATTTAATCTATTATTTTACTAAAGGAAATCTTGTTTAAATCATAACTTCTTCGTTTTAGCTCCAATTTTTGTGATCTTCGCGTCTGTGTGATCGTAGCGAGACGTAGTTTCGTTTTACAAACTTTTCATCTTGATTTTATGTTGTTGGTATACTGTTCTAATCTATAGCTTTTGTTTGCTATGCATGATTGCTTCTGGATGCTTGTATGTTGTTGTGATTATCGAGTATAGACGGTGAGCAATTCGTGGATGACCAAGAATACTACTTTGACAAGCAGGAACAATAGGAGTACTTTATTCAAGGCAAGTATAGCATGTGATTATCCTTGTTTCCTATCATCTTTAATACATTTAATTTATGTTGCATGTGTCACCTTGACAAGAATATCCTAGAATTGAACTTATACCTTGTCTCCTATTGAAAATGCATTGGGTAGCTTTGCTAGTGCTCAATTAAACCATGATCTTGTAACTTGACTAATGGTATATGCAATAAATGTTAAAACATGACTTTTTAGCAACTTGGAAACATGGGGCTGGAGTATTTAGCTACTTTCTAAATGCTTCAGATTCCTCTCCCGAAGAACTTATCTATAAGTGATCATCCGGGACTTACAATACAGCTATGAGGGCTATATGGCTCTGGCTTTAGCTCAGTATGAGGATCTTTTCTAGCTTGTTAGTGGTTACCTTTATTGGCATAAGAATGGCTTGCTGAATCGGGTATAGTGCGGCCTTTGTCCCCATGTGTATAGGTTGTGCATCATTGTGCCATCGGGAAGGGGGCTCTACACACTACTAACTTCTGACCCTTATACCACGCTTTTTTGTCGCAACGGCATGGTTTTGTTGCAACAAGCGTTGTTATCACAATGATTTTCACTTTTGGTTGCGATAGATTGGTTTTTTGCCATGAAGATTGTTTTGTGGCCATAAGTGTGGAGATCGTTGCAAAAAGTAAGTGTTATCGCAACAAATTATTGAACGGTTGCAATAAGTGATTAATGTTGCCACGATTTGATTTGCATTGCGGGCAAGTTTATTTCCATTGCAATACTAAGGTGATATTTCAACTCTTTATTTTATGGTTGCAATAGCCCATCTATATCGCCACGAATATGTTCCATTGTATATAATAGTCGCTTGCGTTGCAAAAAATTAGTACATATAGCAACGAAAAAAAATAGTTCGTTGCAATCACTAAGGTTGCAACGATTATGGTTTCGTTGTATGTAGCAGTTTCGTTCATTGCAAAAAGGTTATAATATAGCAACGAAAAATTACATTGTTGCAATACCTAAGCCTTTCCACTTTAATGGTTGCATAATTTTTTTTAAATGACAACAATATGGGTTTCGAACCTGAGACCTCTTAGTCTTGAAAATAAGCTCCTACCACTAGTCTACGTCTATGTTTGTGTTAGTAATAGCGAAAGTACCCTATATTAATTAATGTTAACCAGTTATATTGGAAAAAGGATCTAATCTAATTTTACATATCACGTAGAGGTCGCGGCCTGTAGCTCATGTCACGGCTCCTTCTCTCCCGCGGCCTCTCTTCTTCCCCCACGCGTTGTCTCCTTGCGAAGAACGTGGTGGAGCCCCCCCTGATCCCTACAGCCAGCACCAGCAGCTAGCGTGGCCTCCCTGAAGCCTTTGTCATCGCGGCGCCCCTTCCCTACGGCCGTAGTCGTCATGGCCCTTGAATTCCCTACAGCGACTACGGCATATTGGTGCCCTAGTTCCTTCCTGATCATCGACGAGATAAGGAGAGCGAGCACCGTCCAGTCCTTCCTTGGCCTGCGAGAGGGGACGGAGCGTTGAACCAGTTTCACCTCGCACCATTCATCATCCACGAGAGAGACGATCAGCGGCCGGCCAACGATCATCGACGTGAAAAAGAGAATCACGTATGCTTGCATTATTGCTCAGTTTTTTCTCTACATATTACTGTTAAGTTTGGTACTTGACTAGATCAAATTACTCACTGTTGTTGATAATCCAGACAAATTTTTGCAAGATTAGTTATTGTGACATAATGTGTAATACTCCAATCTGAGTTTCGGTTCATCACATTTATTTTAAGGAGATAATCATTTGTTTCCATTAACTATTGTTCTGAGCATGGATGGAGAAAATAGCAAAACACGCTGGGTAGCTGTTGTCACAATGGACAGTGCTAAGCTTCTGAATATTGCTCTAGATATACTAGTATATAAAGTTTGATAAAAATGCCCTTTGGATGCATTAAAGTTTATTAAATTATAGTTAAAGTAAAGGGCCCTTTTTTAAGCTTGGCTCAGAAAATTGACAGATTATTAATTTTCTTTATCTCTGATAAATAAAGTTTATAATAATGTCATGATCCCTTCAATTTAACGTGCTATAGGAAATCATTGTGATATTTCGAAGATATAATTAATGGCACATGATGATGATCGGAGTTGGATGCTGTTGCCTCGGTCATCAGTTGAGTGGCAAGCAGGTCTGGACAAATTTATTGATACTATTTTCAAAGGCACCTATGCATCAGAAACTACACCATGTCCATGTTCAAGGTGTTGTGGAGTCGTGTACAAAAGAAAATCCGAGGTTCAAATGGACTTGCTAACTAAAGGGTTTGATGAGAACTTTGTCAAAGAGAAAGGTAACGCTGGCATATTTTTTGAATGATGATAGGGATCTGAATGTAGGCCCACCAGATGATGCATCATCCACCAACAATCTGTTGTTCGCATTAATTAGGGGTGCGACCAGTGGCAATACCAATGAAGAGCCTTGTGAGAGTGCAAAGAAATTCTTTGATTTGTTGAAAGATGCGCAACAAGAGTTGTGGCCAGGCTCACAGCTTACCAAGGTATCATTCTTGGTCAAGCTCTTTCAGCTTAAGTGCATGGGTGGATGGAGTAAGGAGAACGCAGAGCAAACACTTAGCCTATGGAGAGATACGCTCCCCCTAGGACATTGTATCCCAGACACTATCAAGAAAGCATAGAAGATTATCCGTGACCTTGGCCTCACATACATTAAGATCGATGCTTGTGTGAATGACTGCGTGTTATTTCGTGGGTCATTGGCTGATATGGACATGTGTCCAACATGTGGTGAGAGTAGGTGGAAGAAAGACGACACAAATTCTGATGAGATTGGCGAGTCTAGCGAAAGTGGTGGAGCAAAGAAGTGCACTCCTTGCAAAGTTCTAAGGTATTTTCCACATACTCCTCGATTGCAAAGATTATATATGTCAAAGGAAACATCATCATTGATGCGGTGGCACAAGGAAGAATTGGTTAGTGATGGGAAAATGCGGCATCCAGCAGACTCATTGGCGTGGAAGCACGTGAATGATAGGTATAAGTGGTTTGATTCTGATCCACGTAATGTTAGACTGGGACTTGCATCTGATGGCTTCAATCCGTTTGGGATGTTGAATGTTAATTACACTTGTTGGCTCGTGATACTGATTCCTTATAACCTGCCTCCTTGGCTGTGTTTGAAACAACTTTATTGGATGATGTCGATGTTGATACTTGGGCCTAAATCTCCTGGAGTGAACATTGATGTATATTTGCAACCTCTGATCGATGAGCTACATGATCTATGGGTTAATGGAGTTTTAACATGGGATGAGAAGGAGAAGAAGAATTTTACTCTACATGCAATTCTGCTATGGACAATAATGATTTCCCCGCATATGCGATGTTATCTGGTTGGAGCACAAAAGGTAAGTTTGCTTGTCCTTATTGTCACAAGCATACTGCTTACTTGTCGTTAAAACATGGCTCAAAGCATGGCTACTTGGGACATCGCCGATTTCTGCCCATGAACCATAAGTGGCGAAGGAACAAGACGAGCTTCAATAACAAGGCTAAAACTAGGGAAGCTCCAGTGCCGCTCAGTGGTGAGCAGGTGCTGCAGGACTATGAAAGTTTCCAGCAAGTGACTTTTGGAAATGATACAAGGAAAAGGAAGCAACGTGACGAAGAAAATAGGTGGCACAACTGGAGGAAGAAGAGTATTTTCTTTCAGCTTCCTTACTGGAAATCATTGCTAGTACGATATAATTTGGATGTCATGCATATAGAGAAGAACATATGTGAGAGCTTACTTGGGACTTTGTTGGAGTTACAAGGTAAATGCAAGGACAGTGAGAAGGCTCGACTTGATATGCAACATTTGGGTATAAGGCCATA
Source organism: Miscanthus floridulus (assembly GCF_019320115.1). Classification (NCBI taxonomy): domain Eukaryota; kingdom Viridiplantae; phylum Streptophyta; class Magnoliopsida; order Poales; family Poaceae; genus Miscanthus; species Miscanthus floridulus. Next base: position 26,668,107 of record NC_089589.1, on the reverse strand, counting down.
TCAACATCCAGTGCTCGAAAAGGGTAAGTACACCTACGCCACCTCGGTCCAGGACGCCCCCGACATCGCCTCCATTGAGAACGCCACTAGCAACGCCTTCAGGCAGGACGACGCTTTGTTCACAGGGCATCAGCGCCAGCACAGACTCCGCCACCTTGGGTACCCATCGCCATTGATATACTGAGGCCACCCTCGAAGTAGAAGATGATCTTGGGTTCTCTTCTCCATATGTCCCCAGGTACAATGATTATTTATTCTAGGTTTTTTTATTCATATTTAATCTCGCATCACAGCAAATTCTACAAATTGTGAGGGGTTTAGGGTTCTCAAGCATTTGCTGCTTGCATATTTTGGTCATGATAAAAAAAGATGTTTAAGAAAAGGCAATTACTTGCTCAGTATTTGTTTTGCTTGTCTGAAATTACAGAAAGTAAACCCATCTGTTTCGATTCAGGAATACAAAGTCTGAGATCATTTTCTATGCTTAAATATCAATGTTTAACTACACAAAAATGTATGGATGTAGTTAACCTTTTTCTGCATCAGGCATTGAATTTCTCATGTTGCATGTGCCTGCTCTATAATGGGATTACAGAAACCATCTAAAATAGAATCCTGAATTCAATGATATTTAGTTCAATTACTTATATATATGTAATACTTTACCTTTTTTATTCTTGTTTATTTATCAACCATTGTCCTATTTATGCAGTGGCACGGGCGAAATGTGGACTCTTTATGTTCATTGCAAGAATGGACTTCCAGATCAGGATTATGTAATGTTCAAATTGGAAAGGCCTCATATAAAATTGTCAACCTTGATATTTAATTGTTCAACCATATGTAATGTTCCAGCTTGGGTATAATGCCCAGGACTTCTTGTACTACAAGAAGCATTGTGGAAGAGATGTTGCAAGTCTTCAGCCCCTCGATTTTGTCAGACATGCAGAGATTATGCTACAAGACAATGAGAGTTAGAAGGAAATCAGATTAGTACTCTCAAAGGAACAAGAGATAGCACAGCAAGTCAGCATAACACCCCTCAAGCGACCATGGCAGCAGCTGGAAGAAGATGAGCATCCGTTTATGGATGATGCTTTTGATGCATACAAGGACTGGCTAAAGAAGCTATGACCGGAACAATCCAAAAGTATATCATCTATGTTTTTGCATATGTTTTCGTATTAAGCAAAATCTTAGCACCTTTATATAAACTACACCTCATCTTACATTTTTTTGGTGACTAACAGATTTGAAGGATGACACTAGGCAACAAGCAGTCAACACGTACAAGGAATTTTTAAGGATGAAAGGGGACATTCCATAAATTAGTAATTTATTTTCCTTCTTCAACCAATGTTGTTTAGTACTAATTTTTTTAAAACTGAACCTTTAACCTTGTGTGCAGTGGCATTTGTCGAGCAACGTGACACCGATGCAATCGTAGACGAAGATGACGAAAGCAATGGAAGCAATGCGACACCACCCTCAAATAGGCCAAGCCATGCAAGGAAGGCAAGAGACGAGGGAAACGGTTTGTGATAATGCATGTACTTTTAATATTGGGTTCACATATCTTAATTGAGAACTACTACAGCTCAAGATTGTTATTGTCTTTTTTGCAAGGACATGGCTCCAATGAACGCAAGAAAAGAGGTCGTGGCACTGTTAAAGGATTAACAGTAGGCAACAAGAGAGTTAAGGAATGCATTCACACACTCCCAATCGAATTTTCAGAAAGCCGTGGAGGACCCATTGGAACGAATACCTGTGCATTTGTCGATGAGGTCATTTTATTTACAAGGCAATGGGCCCCACTAATTGGAGTAAACAGTTGGAAGGATATAAAGGAAGAAGTCAAACTAGAAATTGCAGAAGAGATACTGGTATGATGTGTACTATTTTTTGTTAAGAAACATTGCTGTTGCTCTTTTACTGTCCAAAAAAGTGAGTACATTACTAAGCAAATTTGCGAATAGAGAACATGTAGCTAAAAATCAGTTAGAAAATGTCATACGCCCTCAGCCCTCAGTTAGAGAAGAGGTTCTGGAAAATCTTTGGATTCACATGCCTCTCCTCTGGTTAATTTAGATGCCAAATCAGCTTAATACTCCAGAAACAGTAACATGCATGTCTTAAAAACATCTATTTTTTAGTATGGGCCAGACATTAAAATTGGATTCCAGAAAGATCAATGTTAGAACCCACTCCGTTGTGGAATCAGCTTAATACTCCATTTGACAATATTTGTCCACACCGCCTAATATTTGTCCACACTCTTGATTAGGTCCAGTGAACACAGTTCTCAATATACAAAAATATAGTCGCCACAGTTCTCAATACACAAAAATATGCATGTTGGAGACTAAATGCTACAGATTTTGCCTTAAATGCATAACACAGTTCTCAACGTAGTTCTTAATTTTGATTTGAAAGAATCATGACCCAATATTGTGTGCAATGAACTGTAAAGTACGCCTTGCCTTGTGTACTCAATCGTAGCACACATTCTTTCTAGTAAACCAGATGGATCAATAATTACTCTCAGTGCCAGTGTACTCAATCGTACGATGTAACACTAATGAACAACCTAATACGTACTTGAACTCCCAAATCAACAAGCTGCAAAACATAAGTTTTCATTGCTTTTTAATTGTAAACAGCTTAGGTGGAACTTCATCAACATTGATGATGTGGATAAAAGAAAAGAGAAAATATGGAAAATTGCCAAGGAGCGGTACAGAGGATGGCGATCTGATCTGAGTGCCACATACAAGGCTTATAATAGTTATAGTGAGAGGATACGAAATAAACCCGAAGAAATACACCTTTTTGAGTGGCACTACTTGCAGTTGTATTTTGGATCTAATAAATTCAAGGTCAGTGCTAATAAAATCTACTTTGTCAAACAAAATTGATGGACCAAAGTTGCATTGTTACATACCACTTGTTCTCATTCTGCAGAAACTTAGCAGCCAGAACTCCTCCAACCGTCAGCAGCAAAGAACCAAGCATGTGATGGGTTCAAAGAACTTCTCACAATGTAGCTTTGAGCTGGTAATCATTAGATACACTAATCTAGTCCTTCCCTTCTATGATGCAATACTTGTGTGCTGAATTTTTTTGGCATCCTAGAGAGACCAAGAAAGTGGTGAAGAGCCAAGTGATCTTCTTCTTTGGAGGACCACTCACACAAAACATGGCGCATGGTCAAATCATGTATCAGCTTATATGTAAGTAAATGTTTCGTCAACCTTTTTTATAGCTGCTGGTAGTGTCAAGCAACTCTTTACAGGTTCTGTTATTTAATTTAGGAAAATGCAACCATGAAAATTGGTGAGATTGGATTAGAACCTGATAGACCAGCACTTACAACTATTGTGGAGAACATGATTTTCCAGTCATGCTACAAAGAAACAACACAAATCAAATCATCCAAATTACATGGGCATGGATATTTGGCTACGTATCGAACTCGCAGAGAACTTATGAAAGAGAACCTTGAAGTACATGCACGTGCTCAAGCTGCAGCTAGGGAGAAGAGCATTGCTTTAGAAGCGGAGGTTGACAAGCTCAAAGAACAGATTGCGCAAGAAGCTGCAGAAAGGGAAAGGGAGAAAGAAGAAAATAGGAGGAGGATGCAAGAGGAGCTGGAAAATGCTAAGATAAACTTAAGAGAAGAAATGAAGCAAGAATTTCTTAATATTCTAGCGCAGCACAAAGAAGGAGCTATGATTATGGTATTAGAATAATTTTTTTATCCTTTGTACTCTTGATAATCTTATGATTGTGATGCCTAATCTTTCACCCTCAATATTTGTATGTATAGAGTACCCTGCAAAACAATGCCAGTACATAAGTTGCACCAATTATAGAAGAGGAAGATGAGACCGGTGGACATGAAAATGAAAATGAAGATGGGTTACAGGAGGTAATGACATTATTTCACTATGTTCCATGTACCTTGAACTGTAGCTAAAATAGATCAAACAACTTGATATTTGTAGACTCAGCCTGGAAGCGTTGTCACCGTACAAAAAGGTGCACCAGCACCTACTCGCTCCACTAGAAGTACTGCACCTCCCTGCAGAGCTCTTTTCAACGAAAACACTGCAAATGTGACTGCATCGAAGACATATATCACTTCACAGCAGCTGATGAATAGGACAAGAAATAATCCCAAAAGGAGGAAGCTAACAACCAGCTAATTAGAATCTAAATTCTTGCATGATTTAATGAAATTTTATCAAATGTGACCTTCCTTGTTGAACTAGGAAATGTAGAAAATACATTGAACATGCGTGCTGAAAACTGCAGCTTGTGCATGTTTGATTGGGTGAGTTGTTCTGAGTAGTAATCTACCTTTTCTGTGATACTTGATAATACAAAAGTTGTAGAGGGTTTAGAGATGTTTGTCGTCGTGAAAGGTTATGATTTTAGACCTAGAGAATTAGAGTTATGAATTTTGAAAGTAGCCGGTCAGGTTTTGACCTTGGTCTGGACAGCAGTGGGTTTTTGTGTTTTTTGACCATGATAACTGCAGAATCTTATTTAACAAATAACTAGAAAGATGTAGAGAATTTCATGGGCTTTCTGTATTGTTAAAGAATATAATTTTTCGTTGTCTACATCTCAAGTTATGATTTTTCTAATCATCTAAACTGCTGCTGCCTTAAAAATTCAGAGAAGGCAGCTGCTACTGTAACATGACTTCCATCCTTTTCATGGAAAAATGAATTGCAGCAACTAGACTGACAACATTTGCTCATTTGCAGAATTGCAGTAGAACTTCAACTATGCAAAAGCTTGGTTGATGGCTTTTGTATATGAAATTAGAAATTAGAACCATTTTATATCTTCATCTCTTTACATTTGTGCAAAAATTAGTAAACTTAATATTGTTCTAATATCCCAATCATATTCTTTTGGTAGTAGGTGGACAAGGTTTCGGTGGGAGGCTCATAATCAAGCGAGGACATAGCCGAGGAGATGACATGTTGGGCTGCTAGGAATTTCTCAAGTGCTGCATAGATGTTAGGAAGTTTGTAAAAAGTTGTCAAATAATGAGTTAATTGTACACTCGTTTATGATTTTAGCTACTATTTCATGGGTTTGGCAACATATTGAATGATCAATTATAATTAATATATGTGGGTGCAATTGCTTTTGATATGGTTTATTGATTTGCAATGATGATTTATTAAACCAAAATTAAATGTTACTAGCGTTGCAATAAAAGATATACCTACGAGCCGTGATGCGTGGCAATATGCTGTATGGCAACAGACTTATTTACGTTGCAAATAATACTATTGCCACGACATGACTATTGTTGCAATAACAATTAATCTTCCGTAACGAATAAAATTGCGTGGCAAATTCTATTGTTGCAACGGCACCGAGGTCATGGCAATAATGAATGGTATATCGCAACGGATAAATTTGTGTGGCAAATGATACTATTGCCACGCCAAGACAAGCATGGCAATAATATATACTCTCTCACAACGATTACATTTGCGTGGCAAATAATTTACTTGCCACGGCACAACGATCGTGGCAACAACACCTTAAGCAACAAAATTATAGCGTGGCAACAAAAATCTATTGCCACGCTATCGCTCATTGTATTTACCACCTCTCGCTACGAAGACAAACGTGGCAAGTGCTCGTATTGCCACGCCAATGAATGTTGCGATAATGTCCTATTGCAATGCTTGGCAACGTTGCAAGAAAAGCTAACTCTTGCAATGCCAAACTAGCAACGGTTGCAAGTTCTTATTGCAACGTGACTTTTTGCAACCATTGCCAACGAACGCGATTTCGTGGTATTAACTACCTTTTGCAACAAAATTGGGCCTATTGCAACGTTTTCTCGTCGTTGCGCAAGGGTTAGAAGTTTGTAGTGACATCTATTTGCCGAGTAAATCTAATGGCCCTAACTTGTTAGACGAACCTTTGAAAGGCTTCATATTGACCCCTGCCTGCTCACCTTAGAAGTGTTTTGGTAGTTATAAAACCAGGCATATGGGTATCACGACTCACAGTAAAAGTGTACAACCTCTGCAGAGTGTAAAACTAGTATATTAGCCGTGCTCACGGTCACGAGCGGCCTTGGAACATTTATGGAATAGATGATCACTAAGAATTATCCGTTTATGCTATTCATTATTCATGTTTGCACTGATCATGTGTTTTACTTTGGGAATTAAGACAACTTGTTGCTACTCTTATGCTAAAACTATAACAATTAAAAGCTGAATGATGTTAAACCTGTGTCAAGCCTTTTGAGCCTCATGAACCCCATGTTACACTTGTTAAGTACGACATGTACTTACGCTTGTTTATTTTTATTATTTGGATAAAAATACCGGATGGGTAACAGATGGCTATGACGATTTTCCTGAGGAATACTATACTTATGGTCAACCAGTTGAGGTATCTTTGATATGGAGTTTTCGCGAGAGATATTCTTTATACTTCCGCTATATTTATGTTAAGACTATGTCTATTATTCGTAATGTTTTAAATAGCCGGCTAAGCCTCTTAGTTGCTGACCTTCTTAGCAGCTAAGCACAGCTATAGCGGGAGATAGCTGCAGCTATACCATTTAGCTGTTTTTGCAAAAAAAATGAAAAAAAAGACATGACCTTGGCATAACTTCATAACCATTACTGATTGAAAGGAGTACATTACAACAGGCTGCACTGGGCCATTTAAAACTAACAAACAAGGCAATAATCAGTTGATAGTTGATACATAACCAGTTGAATAAAGCTAACAGTACAACACAAAAGGTCATCAAGAGTTCTAGTCTCACTAATCAGACAAGGCAATATTGCAATCAGACAGTGGATACTAAATTACTAATACGAGGCAATATTGCAATCTTCATTTCTTCTAGTCTCACTAATCAGACTCAGAGACATAGGGAGAGGAAGACTTATCAGAGTCAGTAGTCTGCATTAGAGTACCATCAGCACAATCTTCTTAATCGGATGATGGAGCTTCAGGCTGCACTGGGCCATTTCTCATCAAAGACTGCAGGCTCCTGACTTTCCTCTTCTTAGGGTGCATAGGCCTTTTCCTTTTAGCTTGTGGATGTGCTTGTTGTGGTGTGTGCTTCTGTGATTCTTGTGCACATTGTTGTTGTTCCATTTCACTTGGCAAAAGCGTAATACCAGTAATGAATTCATTATCATCATTTGCCACAACATCATCTACTTCTTTCTCCAAAGGATCTCTATCCTTCTTCTCTCTCTTATTCCTTAACTTAGAATTAAATTTAACAAATACAAGATCTCTCATCCTTTCATGAAGTAGCCTATTGCGCTTCTTTGTATGAACCTATGAGTCAAGTAGTGAAGACAAGGCTGCAGGTCAGATTTAAATTCCATGAACAAACATTAAAATTCAAAAAAGATAGCATGCACACAAAGATGCATGTCATAATTTTCTTTTTACCTGTTCAAATACTGACCAGTTCCTCTCACAAGCTGAGGAGCTACAGGTCAGACTCAGAATCCTTGCTGCCAATTTCCTAAGATTTGGTGTGCTTGTGCCATGGTGCAGCCACCATTTTGCTGCATATACATTAAACAAGTTAGAATTTGAACAGCCACCATCTTTGTAATACAGTGTCAAAGCATTTTCAAAATGATGGCTGAGCATGAATAGGAGGTGAAGCGATTCAGCAACCTCACCTGGATTGAAATTCTTGTTCTTTCGCTGCCTTGTGGCAATTTCACTTCCAAAACTCCCTTGCTGATTTTGATACAGGTCGAGTTCTTCAATTATCTTGTCTTGGGTTTCTTCATCACCAGCCACCATCTTTGTAATACAGGAAATCACACCTGCTGCAAATGATCCATCTTTCACAATCTCTAACTTATTTGGGTAATAGTAGTAGGGGTTCAAATAGTACCCAGCCAGGTGTAGTGGACTCTTGAGCTTGTTGTCCCATCTTCTATCAATGATATCCTAGACTTCTTTGAAGCGGCTCTCATCATTATCAAACCTCTGAGAAATTTCTTTCTTCGCCTCCAACATTAATCCATGGAAGAATCCCATTGATGGTACATCGTTGTCCATTCTTCTCAACACATTAGCCAATGGCTCAAAGTAATTAACTGCAATGTCAACATTTTTCCAGAAGGCTTCGGATCTGATCACTTTGTTGGCTTTCTTCCCCTTGGCCTGCTTCAAGTAACCCAATTCCTCCATCTCATCTGATTTAAATAGTCTTATCAACTCTTTTTTGTTGTCCAGCAAGCTTTTTAGATTCAAGTAAGCAGTGGCAAATCGTGTAACCCCAGAGCGAACCAAGTCTTTCTTAAGAAACTTCCTCATCAAATCCAACACCCTAGTATGAGCATACAAGAAAACAGTCACTTGCCTTGCATTAGCAATGGTCTCCTCAACTGGTCCAAGCTTACCAATATCCTCTAGCATGAGATCCAAGCAATGAGCAGCACATCCATTCCAAAATATTGAAGGCCTTTTTGCTGTCAATAGAGTTGCTGCACTTGTATTGACGCTAGCATTATCAGTCACCACTTGGACAACATGTTCTTCCCCTATCTCTTCTATGTACCTATCCACAAGTTCAATGATATATTTGCCATCTTTCCTGTCACCCGAGCATTCCACTGAATCTAAGAAGAGTACCCCATGAGCACTATGCACAACTAAATTCATCACTCCCCTACCCTTCCTATCTGTCCATGCATCTGTCATGATAGAACAACATGTGACCTCCCATGATTCCTTATGCTCCTAGAATCCATCCATCACCTTTTCCTTCCTTTTCTGCAAGAACGGTCCACTCATCTCATAGGGACTAGGCCCTTTCAGATTTCTACCAAATTGTCCAATGGCCTCTAACATATGATCAAAGCTAGGAAGGGTGACTGTTTTGTGTGGAATGCTAGCTTCATAGAACCACTGACATATGTACTCACAAGTTCTATCCCTCCTCTCTTCTCTTTTCTTAGTTGTCAATGCTGTTTGAACCTTTTTGCTTAGATTAATTCCTCTATGTGTCATACTAGCAGATTCTTCTATAGAAGCAGGCTTGTAGTACTTGTCAATAGTTTGACCACCTGCTACAGATCTAGAGCTACTAGATCCTCTTGTCGCCTTTGGCTTCACCACAAGAGCATTATTGCCATGATCTGAACCTTCACTGCCACTTTCACAATCTGAGTTTTCTATGTTAACTTCAGCTCTGTCCATTTCCTTTTCTTTGTTTTTCTGTTCTTTTTCACTAGTCTTCTTCGTAAGCAAATCAAATATCTCTTGCTGCACTGGAGCTGGAACTTTTCCACAGTAGTATTGAAACATTTAATTCCTGCAAGATGGTACTTAATTCTTGTAATTCCACCACTGCAGAGCTTGTCACAATACTTGCACCGTAGGTGATGTTTCTTGGTTATGTCTGGGCAGAAACAATGAGCCCATACAGGGTCATCTGAGTTGATACCAGGTTGTTTTGGTCCAGCTTCTACTAAGACAGAGGCAGCACTAGACGGGTTACCTATACAAAGAGCAAACTAAGCCACATTAAAACCTAAATAAGAGCAGACTAAGGTATTCTAAATTTCTAATACTGAGCCTTTTGTATTGCCATTTATTCATCTTCTCAATTAATCTCTCAATGTATTTCTGAATACGCTATTCTGCTCAACTCAACTGGACTAGTGGAAATGGAAAATAAATAATAAATGCGATATATACACCAGGCAGACATCAAAGCAATTGGACACCATCTGGTTGCTAGTAATAAATTGCTGACTGTTGACACCATATCATTATATATATGCTCATAGTTATCTCAAATACCAGTAGCAGTATCGTAAACAATAAGCAGCTCAGCTGTTGCTGATTGATTTTCACGTTTATGTTGCAACTTTGTGGATAAACTATCCATAGTGCCTCTTAAGGTTTCCAATGTTGACTCTGTAGTTGTTCAGTATATGCTGTGGATTCTTCATAAAATAACATGCCTGTGAAGCATTCATGATACAATTATTGTCATTTATTTACATACTTGTGAATGGCTGTGCGATAACCATTTTTTGAATCAACTTCCCAGTGTTACTGCCTGTGCTTAACATGGATAATTTCTGCATCTTTTGGTTACCAACAAAAGGTGGCTAATGTATTCAAACTGGTTAGTGGTCCTTGATTACAAGACTCAACAAAGCAGACTCTTTCCATTGCTGGCTTTAGCATATGCATTTAGATTCGTGGGTGACTAGCTCAAGTGGCTATACATGGATGTCACTCAGAAACTAGAAGCTAAAGACTACTCAACACTGCAAGAAGCAGTTATTATCAATTACCACCTAGGCCAAACAAGCCCGGGAGGCAAGTATATGAAATATTGAAATTAGAGGTAACAAATATTGACAGCTTGTTTATATATAGTGAGATCTGCGACATACAAGCAAAAAAAGAGAGGATGTTGTGAGCACTGACCAGATTGTTGTGCCATGCCGTCGCCTTTGGTGTTCTACTGCTACTTCAGTGCTTCGGAGACGAGGAGCACCCAGAGCTGACAGACCTCCTCGTCAGACTGCGCCGCTGCTAAGCTGCCTCCGGCGCCACCGCCGCCGCCCGCTCGAAGCAGCCGCCGACGCCGGTCGCCTCCACGAGCCGCCGCCAAAAGGCACAGCCGCCAGCCTCTGTTGATCTGCTCGATGCCGATGCCGGGATGGGGAAGATGAAGAACCGAGTTGGGGAAGACAAAGAATGGGAGAGCAGCCAGGCCGCATGGCCGTCTCCGGCCCGCCGCCGCGTGCTCTCTTTTTTTCCGAGACGGAGAGTGGGTGGAAGTGGAATGAGTGAGTGACCGAGTGTTAGGGTTACTCAAGCTGGGCTCGTGGGTGAGTGAGTGACCGAGAGAGACCGTGTGCTCATGGGCTGGGACTCAAGCTGGGCCGTGCTGCGTCAGTTTTGTGGGCTGCCAAAAATTTTGCCGGCCTCGTTTCACAGCTTAGCGGCGCTAAATTAAGTCCAGTTTAGCGGCTATTGCCGGCTAAACGCCGCTATTAGCGCCCGGCTTTCCTTAGCGCAAAAAACTGCATCGCTTAGCTGCTTCCTTTCCCAGCAGCTATCTCCGGCTATAGCTGCAGCTATAGCCAGAGATTTAAAACTTTGATTATTCGTGATGTAATAAACACTTGTGATGATACTATTTATAATTTGTCGGCTTATGTGTGTGACTGATCTCTGGACGCACATAAGATTTTGGAGCCCATTTTATCATTAAAATCAGGTGTGACACTGTACCGGCTTGGAGCAAATGAGCCGATGAACCGGAGTTAGCCTGAAGAACCCCTGATCCCTGGTCTTTGAATCATGTCATCTTGATTCTGATTCTCGGCAACCAGCTCATCTATGACTTGATCAGCAAGCTGAGCAATGTGAACCTCTTCACCTGGCACTACTGGACCCTCAAATGGGTGAGGATTCCCATTGTTGGCTGGGGGATCCTATTCATTAGCAGACCCAATATCAACCAACTCGGAGATGAACATAAATACTGGAACAGTCCAAGATTTTCCAACCCCACCCAATTCTTTCCCGTGCTTGATAACTAAACTGCGAGGGACCTCTAGGGGGTTATCAATCATTACTTTAACCAGGGCTCTAGCTAGAGAACGATCCTCTGAATTCCAGAAAAGCAGCTGACTCATGACACCACAGACTTGTTTCATGATGTTAGTATCTTTGAGATCAGGTGGGTAGCCAAGTAAGAGCAACCAACAAGTTCTAGTGAATGGGGATCGCCTAGCATTCATCGGAGCCTCATCATGTTTGACAAAACGGAACAACCTATTTCCAACCATGTGAGGGTTTGTAGCAATCAGGGTATCTCTCTGACACGGGTTTGCCAACTGATAGATGCCCACACCGTGAGGATGAGAGGAGTAGAGTAAGACATTCTTTCGTACCTCTATCTCCACATAATCTCTGATCTCATGCATATACTGTAGGCGCTGAGTTGGCGTGAGCTGCTCTTCAGTGATGGCAATAGCACAGTCTTCATGGCGCTTGACAACTCCCCCTGAGACACAGACCGTCTTGCGAGCACGCCTATGTTGGCCACCATCCTCAATGATCAAGGCAGGCGGGATGAAGGGCCTGGGATCAATGGCGAAGTTTGCCATCGTGGGAGGACTGGTGGTATGGTTTCGTAGAGAGTGATGGGGAGTATCCTGCAACTGGCTTTCTGAGGAGGTGGAATGATTCAGAAGGGGTGAGACTGACGTTGTTAGGGGTGCAGGTGGAGGATGTGAAGCGTCCCTTGGAGCATTGGGGCCGTAAGACCGGTTAATGGGATTAGGGAGCACCGTGGCCTGCTTTTCTTGGACCGAGGGAGGTTTACTAGGCTTTAACACCCATTTGCCATTAATACTGAGGCGCCATTTTACACAGAAGCGGGCCTTGTGGCCGTAGTTAAAACTGAATAAACACCTCAGCCTCCCACGGCAGTCTCTGACAAGGTGGCCCGGGCTGAGGCCTTTGAATCACCCGCGAGAGAGCACAGAGGCTTGAATACCCGTGCGGGAAACGAGGCACGCACCTTTGAACGAGGAGCTAGCATTGAACTCTTCAGGCGGCTGTATGGTGCCGGCTTTGGGGACATCAGAGTTAATGAAAAGATCTCTTTTGAGATTTTGAAAAATCCTTTGGACTGGAATATCGCCATGGCAAACAGCTTCGTGTTCTTGATCATCAGATGAGCCAGAAGAAAAAGAGTTTGAAGAAAGCCCAGTGTCGTGAAGATCCAGAGACTTGATAATAGCATTTTTGCGAACACAATCTGAAGCCTTCGAGAGAGGACAGAAGATGTCACCAGCTTTGATAATAGAGGAGAGTTCAATTGGCCGGGATTTGGGGACTGGCGAATCTTGAACAAGTTTTCGACTGAAAGAGACTCTCTTATGAGAATTTCTTTGCTTATTTCTGCGGCAGGCTGTAGTTGTCCAGCTGCGTTCTTCTTCCCTTTCCCATCTGCTTCTTTCCTTCATCCAATCAGCCCCACCATCACGCCAAAGGTGGAAATAAACATCAAAGTGCACGGTTGTGATTCTTTTAAGATTGCGAATCAAGAAACCCACATGCTTATTAGCAACCGAAAAATGGTAGTGACGATCATTCTCAAAAGAAACGTGAAATCCCGCAGGTGAACCACCCAAGCAACAATGAAAAGCCATAGCCACAGAATCTTCAGTTAATCGGAAGAGCCAATGTCACTTTCCGCGAGTTGATAGGACAGCCTACACCGCCAGATCTACATGTCCCTGGTCCTTCCACAGTTGCTCTTGTTACTGGGACTACAGAGACACTCCCTTCATTTATTGCATCATTAGAGCCGCCTGCTTCAGTGATACCTGCAGAGTCATAGGCCGCACCAGTCCTAGATCCGACCCAGATAGCTTTAGCGTCACTTCCAGCGACAGAGGGTCATACTGCTCAGAGCTCAGGATCAGATGATGATGCTGCCCAGTTCCAGATCGTTCATCGCACTTCAGCGCCCGACTTATCCGCTGCAGCCCCGCCGACCGACCCTTAGGTTTTGGTATTTGACACCAAAGGGGGAGAGGGATCGAGTATGATAGACTTAAGGGGAGCGATATATCTAGGGAGAGCTTATCTTTTATTACATTTGGCGTTTTTATGTGTGATACACTATTATGCATTCATGTTTACTTTCATGCATCGAATTATATACGTGTGATTCTAATATTAATGTGATCGTGATATTTATGTGATATGTGACATGTGTGCTCCCTACTTTGATCTTTATATATGTCATGTCACTCGGTTATGCTCATTTGCTTTACTTCCGTGTTTTACTCCGATGCAAATGAGTTTTATTTCTTGTAGTCATGCTTATTTCATATCTATTGAGTACATCATGTTGGCTTGGGTCATATAAGCTTGTCTAACTCTTTTGTTCTTATTGTCAAAAGCTTATATGAACCAAGCATGTTAAAAACCTCATCTCTTTTACATACTCGAGGTTGTATTGTCATCAATCATTAAAAAGGGAGAGATTGAAAGCATCTAGGCCCCTAGTTTGGTTTCGGTGATTAATGACAATACGTGATTACTGTGACTAACGTGTGTTTTGCAGAGGCAATTAAGTTAGGTCATGGTAATGACAATTGATTAGGCAATCATGGTTGTCATGCCCCTACGATGGAAATCATTTCGGTTTTCAAAGGATGGACGACAAGGTTAAGGATAGATTAGTTCTAAGTGTCGATTAGTGTTAAAGAGACACTCAGAGTAGTTTAGGACTTTGTTTTTCCTTTGGCCGTACTATTAAGGAGGGTATGAACTAGTAGCTTAACCTAGGTGAGTCTAGTGGGTTAGGTGTGGTGCACACTTATCAAATCTAGCACTAGGTAGCTCCTAAATAGCCCTGAGATCAATTGGAGCAAACTTCATTCACATATGATTTCGAGTTGGAAGTGAATGGATGGTCAAATGTTGACCGGACGCTGGTTCCGGTGTGACCGGACACTGGCGCGGAGTCCGGTCAGTTCATTTGATCAAGGTGAAGTCGTCTGGATGCGACCGAACGCTGAGTGAAATATGACCGGACGCTGGGTGTCAGAGTTCGATCAACTCCAGTAAGGTTCCAGAGAGGGAGAATCCTGATCGGACGCGTCTGGTCAGTGCTGACCGGACGCTAGTCAGGTTCCGGCTACTGACCGGACGCTGAGCAGCAAAGTGGCCGGACGCTGGGTGCTAGAGTCCGGTTAACATCAATAAGGTTTCAGAGAGCAGTTTTTATGACCGGACGCGTCCGGTCAGTACTGACCGGACGCTGGACAGAGTTCGATCACAACTTAACGGCTCAGTGGCGGGGAGAACTGACCGGAGCGTCTGGTCACCCCGTAGAGGCACATAACGGTTCGTTTTGAATGAGGGGTTATAAATACTTCCTTTATTCACTCAAGGGATCACTTTTGTTCATTTCAACAGCTGAGAAACACGCTTGAGAGTGCCAAGGAGAGCAAGGTCCTAATGAAGTGATTGAGATTTGAGAATCAAAGAGAGATGCCTCATTAGTGAAAGAGAGTAGCAAGTGTGCATCCACCCTTCTCATTAGGCTTATTCTGGTCAAGTGGGCGACGGAGTGTCGAAGAATCAACCCATAAAGAGTACTTCATCCTTGCGCGGATCAAGGGGGAGCTACACCCTTGCGCGGGTGCTCCAACGAAGACTAGTGGGGCGTGACGACTATACGATACCTCAGCAAAACATCGCCGCGTTCCTCCTTCTCTCTTTACTTTAAGCATTTACTTTGAGCAATTCAATTCTTGTCTTTATATTCCTAGAATTGTCATGCTAGAGTAGGATTGGAACTTAGGGTGCTAAACTTTTATGCGATAGAACATTAGAAACACTTTCTAGGCACAAGAGGTGAAGTGGGCTAAGTGTAGGGTTTAATTATTGCAAAGATTTTTAGAATTAGTCCAATTCACCCCTCTTAAGCATCTTCACAAGATAGACATGGTTACCCAAGCGCTAGTTACTCCTTTACTGTCATTTCACGATGATAAGTACATCAAAGTGAAAATCCCCCTGCAACCTGACTTGTAATTTTCTGAGACCACAGTGTCGGTGGTCCACTGATGCTGCTGATGCCAGCCTCAAACAGTCTCTTTCCGCTTCTTCTTTTTTTTCATTGGGTAAAGAAAAATATAAGACGGCTGATGGATTGATGATGCCTATCGTTTTAGTGGAATATCTGGGCCACAGGATGCTGCTAGTTGCTATCACGTAAATGTGTCACCATCCCTCGCCAAGCCACACGCATTCTTGGTGTGCTGAAAAATTCAGGGAACACCTGGAAGCCAACCAAGTCTGCACTGCACCCAGCTTGTTCACTGCAAACTAAAACAGATTCTGCATACTCAGTTTATCATAAACTCTGTAAATGTCGAAACTGCTCAATGGCTGCATTGTTTTTTCGGAGTATCTCTACCTGCATTTTTTTTACAACATCTACCTGCATTGTTAGTGAAGTAATAATATGTACATCCACTTATCACTGCTCTGCTACTGCCTGAAGATGCACAACTGGAAACCCCAATTGTCAATATGATTATAAATACCAATTCCATGTGTAGATGTTCTCCACATGGTCACTGTAACAACCCAAAAATCCATACACCGAAAATACCAACTACAAATTTTTTCTTAAAACTCCCATGTGTTGATGAATGTCATGAATAGAAACCCAACCTAAGAGATGCATTAGGTCTAACCCCAACCTAAGTCAACACATAAGCATAGCATGCCATTTATTAATCATGTTTATCTAAACACTGACAAATGAAACATAGCATACATTGTTAACTCACATGGTGATTTGGATTTTCATTTGTTTATGTAATGCCTAACAACTCCCTTAAAGAAATAAACCATAAAGTAATTATTATTCAAACCAAATAATAAATGTTTAAAGAGAAAACCATTTCCATTTTTGTATAACAAAACTACACCAATTATTGTTATACAAAATAGCTAAATAAAATTCCTAATATATAAGAGAGAATGTTGTGGGCCTCATATCTACAAAACTCCAATGAATAAGGTACACCAATTTTGAATTTAAATTTCAAATCAATTTGAAAGTTAAACAAAGGAGAAGGAAAAATAAAACAGAAAAAGGAAAAGAAGGAAAGAAAGCCCGCAGCAGGCTCGGCCTGCTCGGCCCGCCAGCGCGCAGCAGCCGGCCAGCCCCGCTAGTGCGCCCAGCAGCAGGCCGGCCCAACTCGCGCGGCCAGCCCAGCTTGCAGCCCAGCACGTCGCCCACGCCCGCGTGCCTCCCCGCTCCCCTTGCTGCCGCTGCCACTGGACCCCACCTGTCAGCATTCATGTTCATCTTCTCCACGCCCACGCCTCAACTGCCCGCGCGATCGGAGGCCGACAGCGTTGGCAGGAGCGGGCCAGGGGGTCACGCCCGGGCATGATCTTGCTCCCCCTTGCGCCGCGCTCACGCAACCTCACGCCACCGTCGGATGCATCCCACGCCTTTCCACCGCACGATGCCGATCGCCATTGGAGGCATGGTGCTCGGCTATAAAGCCACGCCCAGAGCCTTAGCCTCTCCCTCAGCCACCGCCGCCGCTTGGTGGCCCAGCAGCCCGCACCGCACCGAGAGAAGAGGGCCGAGAAGGAGTTCGGGAGAGGAGGAACGGAGCCACCCGCGTGCTGCCGAAGTCGTCGGAACCGAAGACGACGCCATCGTCTTCATCACGGTCGCGGGTCGGCACTGCACCGCTTCCGTCTACACGGCCACGACCCTCCACTGTACCGCCATCCTATCGCCTTCGACACCAACGGTGAGCCCTCACTGCTAAGACCCCTCCTAGCCCTAGACGTCGTAGCAGAGCATGCACACGCCACGCTCCCGACGCCGCCATCATGGCACGACCACCGCTTGCGCACCCGGCCACCTCACCGTACTAGGACATAGCCGTAGCACCACTAGGACGCCCGGAGGGTGGCCGCGTAGCCCGAGGCCATGTTAGCCAACCACAGCACCCTGGCCACGAGCACCGAACCTCGGCCGGAGCTCCGCTGTGCACCATCACCGCGCGCGGACTCTGCCACGTCTTTTGGTCGTCCTCGTCACTTGTCCCGATCGCCCGCTGGCCGTATGAAAGGGAACGGGGCACCAAGACCCATGGAACGGCCCCTAGCTGCCCCGCCGGTGAGCACCGCCACGACCAAGCCGTCGACTGCCGTGGCCAATGCCCTGGAGAGCCCCGGCCGCCACCTAGACACCACCATCGTGTTCGCCATGGCCTGGGGAAGCTTTCCCCCACCTTAATTGGACGCCAGCGCCGCCGTAGGATCACGCCGGCGAGCACATCACCGGCGGGAGCACACCGGAGATGAAAGCAGAGGGCTCCTCTCGCCGACCGCACGCGCCTGCACTCGGTGCACGTGAGCCAAGCCAAAAGGGAAAGAGGGTGGACTCGGTCCACCGTAGACCTGCCAACGGTCCATGGACCGTGAACCTGAGTCCACCGTGAGCCACGCAGCGCGGGCCAAACGGTAGACGAAGCCCAGTGGAGGCCCATGGCTACGACATGGCAGCGCCACAGCTTGCCACGTGTCCAGGCCGGCCCGGCCCAAATCCAACCCATATCCAGGCCCAACCGGCCCAGTTCGGACCCGGTCCGTGTTGACCGTTGACCGGTCAATGTTGACGGTTGACCTGGCCCCACATGTCAGCGTCACAAAGACTCTGGACCCACCTGTCAACAAATGACGTCATGCTGACGTCATGACGACGTCACGCGGGTCCCACCTGTTACTATCAACACAGCCGAGGTGATGTCATGCTGACGTCACGATGACGTCAGCTGCTGACGTCAGTAGCACTGGCCCCACACGACAGTGACCCTGACCTGTTGACCATTGACTCACCCATTGACTTGACGTTGACTCTGACCGAACCCACAGGTCAGTGACCCAAGAGACCCTGGCCCACCTGTCAGAACGATGACATTGATGACGTCATGCTGACGGCAAGATGACGTCAGCAGGACCCCACTTGTCAGCTCAGAGCCGAGCCGACGACGTCACGCTGATGTCATGCTGATGTCAGCACGCCACGTGGACCAGTCACAGCGTGACACGTGTTAGCCCAGGATTAATTCAGCCTTTTTCTATTTTTAGAAATGATTTAAACTTCGGAAATTCATAACTAATTCATACGACCTCAGAAAAATACGAATCCAGGACCAAAATTCATCTAAAATTGAGCTTTACGCAATGAACCCATGTTAGAGTGCATTTGGCTCTTTTGAATTTTCATTGCTTCTTTATGCTATTCTATAGACGTCGCTAATGCGACTATAAAACGATCGTTGCAGAATCGGAGGAGAACCAAACGGACGAGGATCATGAGTACCATGAGGAGAACGGAGACGACTACACTGAAGGTGCCACATCCCACCCAATCTCGTAGCACCTATTACGCATTGCTAATATAGAACTGCTATTGCTTTACTTTACTGCTATAATCATACTATGATAGGACTTGCATGGTAGTATGCTTACTTGATGGCCTTTACCTTGACGCAACCTTACCCCTGCATACCTTGCTATAAGGCTAGACACACGCTTACTGCTATATTTCATTGCTTACACTTCTACTACGCTTATACTACATTAATGCGTGGTGGAAACTGGTGTTATCCAAACTGTGGGGAGAGTGTTGCGTGTGTGACTTGGGTGTGTGGAGGGTGAGGGTTGTGTCGACCAAGTTGGAGTATACGACGAGCCTGGGGCAAGTCTTGCTATGGGGTGCTACCTGGGCACCCCTGGAATGGATACCTGTGGTGGGTAGATGGCATAAGGTGGTCCTGGGTGTGAACCTGTGATGGGAGGAGCCCGGGATGGAGGTGCTATGGTGGCACGATAAATGGAAACCCTGATGGAGACATTCTGGCTTGGTCATCTCTAAGGACTTACTAGTACTCAGATTCACCGGGAAGCCTTACGTACCACTCGCCCTATATGGTGCGGGACGGCCGGACTACTTGGTAGGATATTGCCACTACGGCTAGGTTGATAGCGGACAGTGTAAGGAGGTACGGGGCGCGGAGGATTTCCCCCACACCCTTCCGAGACTTCATGGAGACCTTGTGGACCCGGCTCATGACTCACATTTCAGCCACCCCAGACTAGACTTGGGGTGTACCAGGGCTGAATGGTAGAGTGGCATTATCCTAGGCTAGCAAGCGGCCGGAATCAGCCCAGTTGACGACGGTCAGCGAGGAAGGCGGATCTTGTGGTTATGTAAAACCTCTACAGAGTGTATGGTTGATCAATCGATACATGTGCCGACTTATCGGCTATGGACCTTTCCTGGGTTTCGCTTAAACTAGATAGTGAGATGAGTCATTCTCTTCTTCCCCCGTGAGAGAGAGTCGGACGTAGCCAGGGGCTACGGGCCTTGAGACAGTGCCGAGAGGGAGTTGGCCTGTCGACTGAGCGATGGTATGGTGATGGTGTGGATGGTGGTATATCGATCCCCGGATCGAAACCTGGCTCTGGAAAGGGAATGGGGTGAAATGTGTGTGGGAATGGTGTTAAAACTTGACCAACTATTATTATATACTTGATATGCTAAAACATAGGAAACCCCAGCCTTATAGGTTCCTTTTGATTATATCCAACTTGCATCCAATTTCCACAAAGCAATGCTCATAGGGTGGGATTGGCCAATACAAATCGTACTGATAAATTTTGGCACACAGGTTCTGCTGAGGAGTATAGCTCCGAGGAGTTTGACGGTTGAGGGGGTTTGCTCCTACGCTCGAGTTTGGCGATCTTATCTTCAAGCTGTTCTGAATGAATGCTACTTTGATTCCGCCAATGCGGCGATGTAATAAATTATGTAATTCCGCACTATTTGTACTCTGATATTATCGTTGTATGGATGTGGTATTGGACTGAAAATTTGGGTAATATGATCTACAACGGTCGTATTACACTTTGACTCTGTGAATTTCCCTTCGTGGAAATCAGGTCGTTTCAGTCACATGGAGAAGACTGTTGCTTTTGCAAAGTTTCTTGGGGTCTCCAAGCTAAGAGAGGGACCAATGAACTACCTGTCCATTCCTAACCGGTATCCCAAGTCTCAAACCATACTTGCCTCTCACCAAACCCTGGCCGGACATAGACGGTCGCCAGAGTTCCTTCCGGTTGTTGGCACCAACGTAATTCCAAAATCTCCGTTGGAGCTGAACTCATGTACCTTGTGATTACTGATTTCCGATCGACTTGCGACCTACCTAAAAGCTTTCTAATCCCATCAGACGACATCCTAAACGGCAGTCGGACGCCGCGCAACCTGCCCTGTCCGCTGATTTTTTTTCCTGCCCTGTCGCAGCCCGCGCGTTCGGACGACTTGCCTCGCATGCGTAGCCCGCCCTATCAGCCTCGATTCGAGGCCGTTCACCCCGCCCCGCACGCGCACCCCCGACCCCATCGTGCCCTGACCGCCGGCCCCAAGCAAGCCCCGTCCGTCGGTCCCTAGCTCGCCACCCCATTCCCCCACGCCTGTAATGTGCCACCATTACTCCCCGTGTCCTCTGACTCTCCGAACAACATGAAACACGTGCAACATGAAACACTTGAATGCAACATAGTTTGAAAGAGATAAAAACATCTGTAACATACAATCGCAACATATGTGTGAAATATATGCAACATCTAGATAAAATAGTTACAACTTGCAATATAAAATACTTACTACAACATAAGACTGAAACAGCTGAAACATTTGGAATATATTGTTGTTACGTAACATCTAGATCAGAACAGTTGCAACATAAGCTTGGAACAAATGAAACATTTTGAACAAACCTCTGAACAGCTAAAACTTTAAGATTTGGTTATGAACAATTGAACGCTGAACTGAACAAAGTTTGCAACACAAAAAACATATATATCCACCAAGAAAGACTAGTTAACCCTCTCTAAATTACCTCACACTTTTTTTTACCTCTACTATACCCCAGTCTGTCTGTCACCACTTTGCATTATGCACACACATGACACATGTGACCAGAGCAGAGGAAGCAGAGCAAAAGCAGAGCACGTGAGTGAAGGTGGCTACACCTTGACGCGGCAGTACGTGGCGGTCTGGAACCTGAGCCCGTGCGCCCCCACCGTGCCGCTGTTCCCGCTGCCGGCGCCGGCGCTGATGATGTAGTGACCAGAGAGGCAGACACCCAGGTGCCGACCTTCCACCTGACCCTTCCGTCGATTTTGACCTGCAAGATAAGATACGTTGAGCGTGTCGGCGAGGAACGGCGCGAAGGGTACGTTGGGCCCAGCCAGGACCGGCGACCAGACGTCGACGCCGCCGTGGCCCTGGTACACCTGGGCCGGCTGCAGCCTGGAGGCGAGCGTCACCTGCTGGTAGTTGGTTTCATCCTGGATGAGATAGCACGGCCACGCAGGGCCTACTTACAGTGACAGCTAGCTGGGCGAGCTCACGCACCGCGTCACGGCTTGGAGTTGGAGGCCTCCTCTGCTTTTTCCGCGCCTTCGTGCTCACAGCCATTATTCCTGGCATAATTCAGGAACGCCTCGATGGATCAAGCTCCTATCTCCAGACATCCCATCTGAACATGCATGGTAGATTGTTACTAGCTCTTGGAGCGAGAGCTTCCAGGACCAGCTGATGAACCTTCCTTTCGACCAACATCAAGGTGAGGCATCTCGAAACATATATACCACCCTTATCGTGAGGGGGTAAAACTCAAACCAATATGGAATTGGCAATATACCAGTGGATGCAAAATGTCATTCCACCAGCATCCTTTTGCTGTTATCACATCTTTCAAGGTCTAAAACACACAAAAATCACATCTATCAAGTTCTAAAAAATACACACAAAATCGGCTAGTTCACCGCTAATTGCTACCTGCCTCCAAGTATACTTTGGTCCTTTTCTTTTATTGTAAAATAAAAAAGAGGGACCAATGTTTTTTTAACGTAAAAGAGGGACCAATGTGTACTTTTCGTTTTAGAAAAAATCTGTGCCACATGCATGGTCACTGCTGTCATGTGCTCCATTGCCACACCCTCATCTTATATCTATCTAGTACATTACTGCTGTGCTCAATTCCTTACAGAAAACATACTGCACTGAAAAAGAGACGAAACCTTTAAATTTGCATTTGAATTAGCGAGTGCTCAGTGTGAAAAGATGCATCTTTGCTTGGTCTACCAAATGATATAAGTAACTTGCATAAGGCCAGTTCAATGTTCACAGCAATTAAATTTTCCTTGACTTGTTCAAATATATTTGGTCATTGAAATAAAAACAACATTTAAAGGGTGCTACAGTACACAATAGACCATAGTTTTCACTACTACACAAATGATTTTGCGAGACAATGCACTTTTATTAACCGAGGCGGTTACAAAATTCAACCACCTCCTAAAATACCAGGCGATTAACGGAGGCGGTCGATTTTATTTACGGAGGTGGTCAGGAAATGCCCGCCTCCAAAAATGGATTTATGGAGGCGGGCACCTTAAAATAACCGCCTCCACAAATAACATATTTTCGAGGCGGTTGTCTTAGGGTGTGTCCGCCTCCGTAAATCTATTTTTGGAGGCGGGCACACTATAAGGCCCGCCTCCTAAAATACAAGCCCAGCTCCTAGCCCAGGCAGCCCATCTTGGCCCGATATCACGTTCACAGTATATATACCTAGAGCTAGGGTTTCATTCACTTATCTCTCTCACAGCCCTTCCCTCAGTGGCCCCCGCGCCCCCGACGCCCCGCACCCGACGCCCCTCACTCGCCGCCGCCTCTCCCTCTCTCCCATGGCAGCCCCCACCCGAGGCTCCTCCCTCCTCTCCTAGATGCCGCGCCCGGCCCCTCCCTCTCCGTCTCCGAGATGCGGCGCCCGTCCCTCACCCTCCTGCGGCGCGCAGCGCAGCGGCCCCAGGAGCGCGGCGGCGCTGGCCCCAGCCGACCCGCATGCGCCCTCTCTCCGCCTCTCTCCCTCTGGCGGCGCGTGCCCTCTCTCCTCCCTACGATGGCGGAACGGCGCAGGGATGCCAGATCCGGCGACGTCGCTGCGCGTGGAGGTCAGATCGGGTTGTGGCGTGCACGGGCAGGTCTCCGGCGGCGCCCTCTCGACGGCGGAGACCAGCCAGATCCAGCGAGTGGTGAGCAGCTACCGGATCCAGCGAGCGGGCGACCTCCTCCAGCGAGCAGACGCGACGGCGGTGCAGATCCGGCGAGCGGATTGACGGCGTGTGGATGGGCTCGACGGGCCCGTGGATGGGCTTGGCGGGCCTATCCACGGATTTTTTCTTTTTTTTCCTGTTGATTTACGGAGGCGGGCAAAGCAACCGTCTCTGTTAATCCAGCATTAACGGTGACCTTTGATTGGAGGCAGTTGCAATGCTCGCCTCCATTAATAAAAAATGCCCGTCTCCATTAAAGTTATTCTAGTAGTGTTTGTTATTATTGGAATTTTAACGGCATCACCTACAATTAAAACCATGGCTGCACATGATGAAATGTAATAAGGACATACAGATTACAACAATGGGAATGTACAGTGAATAACTATTCCCAAAAAGATTAGCATGTTTTGCAAAACATATTGAGGTATACATATAGACTAAAACTTCTTAGGGACAAAATATTGTATTGGAACAATTGAAGGAAAGCGCTGCAGTAGCCTGCTAGGAGCCGAAGAGATGTGCCACAGCTTCCATAGCACTCAATTTCATCCAAAACAGAAGAGTAGTGTTTCTCTGAGAAAGCCCAGTAGTGATCCATTTCATGGTCTCCCTTCTTTTGAGATGTATTTCAAGAGTCTCAGATCCATAGAGAACGATTTTTGGGTTGTTCGTCTGAAATTTCAATAAACTCCGCAAATAAAATCCATCTGCTGTGAGGATTTTTGTCTTGGCCATCTCATATGAGCGTTGCACAGCCCGTCGATAGCGTAGGCACATTGATTTTAATATATTACTGATATCTCTTTATCAGTGGCGACCACAAGGCTACACATGATCAAATGTTCCAATGTCAGAAGTGAGGAGTTAGGAAAAGAGAGAAACAGATCGAACAAGAACAATTGAGTTGAGAATTTTCTACTGTTGTTGTTAAGATATGCATGTATATGTCGCCTGTGGTTTGTTGTACCGAGTCCTATCTTGTAGCTCAAGTGTTGGATAGGATAGAATCTTGTTAGACATAATCTGTTGTAAACCTTTCTTTGTGTACAAGGCACGCCGGGGGCGGTTCCCGTGCCTATATCAACACGCAGGCGAGACCCTAAGGGGCAACTCGTTCAACCCCTTTCACAGTTGTAACACGCCACTTAATAATTCTACAGTTCTGCAGTATATGGCTATAAGATAAATGTGAATATTGGCTGGATATGGAATTATTCCAATGCAGAAATGATGCTTTCAAACAAGAAACTATGACATAACAAAAGAATATTTCAGGGTTTAGTGTCTTTACTTCACATACACCACTTAATAATTCTACAGTCTGTATCCGTAGATTGTGAGTAGTCCATTAAGTTCTTTTCGCCCAGATTGACAGTCTGTTAAACTGGGAAGTCGTTTGCGTTGCTTGCACATGTAATTCTTTTCTCTCCTTATTAATATATGCCGGCTTTGTTCCGGGTCTTTCAAAAAAAAAATCTACAGTTCTGCAGTGTATGGCTATGAGATAAATGTGAATATTGGCTGGTAATATGGAAATATTCCAATGAGGAAATGGTGCTTTATTTTAAACTAGAAACTATGACATAAGAGAAGAATATTGCAGGGTTTTAGTGTCTTTAATTCTCATACACAATGTATTATTTCAGGAAACCATGCTTCATTAGAATTTAACGTGATTCAATAATAATGTTGGTTGGGAAAAAATATTACCTTGTTATGTCCTCGCTGCCATCGAACACCATTTTAGGCCAACTACCGTCCATAAGAAGTTCAACCATTTTCATAACCCTATCATGTAATTAGGAGACCACCATCAGTTATATTAGGTTTTATTTAGGAAACATAAAAACTTGCCCATCGCTTCAATAAAGAAGAATTATGAAGTTAGTAATTAAAGTATAACGAAGTGCCTGATCAGGTTTGCTTGTTTGGTTTCCTAGCTTTGTCTGAAATTTGGCAAGGTGACCAAGGATTTCCCTTATTTGGAGGCAATCTGTTGAAGCTGATTTTGGTCACCACACTAGTAAGAGTTAGATCGCCTCAGTCCGCACATGGCGTAGATACGTAGCGGAGTGAGGTCTAAACGACAAGGCCGATTGATTCAACGCTCGTTATTCACCCAAAAAAAACCCTTGAACACCTTTTGAGAAGACCTGTCAGGGATGGACACAGCAGGGGTGCTCTAGGGAACCAAGGCCACCTAGAATGCCGTCAAATCTTGTTGAGAGAAGTGCTGGACAGCAAGAGGGTTGGAAGTGATAGGTTTTGGAGGTAAAAAGTAAACATAGATTGATTTCTTATGATTGGATAATTGGATCTTTCAATTAGCCACGGTCCTCTTATATAAATAGAGCGAGGTGGTCTTATCCTAGTAGAAAACTTACTCCACAGAGATCTACAAGTTCCCCATGAGATCGGACAAGTTTCCAAATGAAAAACATGTTTTGGGGCTCGGACTGTCAAAACCGGCTTAGGCCTATTTCCAAAACCGGACTAGGCTGATTAGTACAGGATGCACGTGAGGAATTTGCCCAAACCGACCTAAATTTGGGCAAAAAATGCAACTTTAAATTTGATCCTTTTGTTCTTTTCTTGTTTGCATGTGTTTTTCAACGTCTCATTAAAAATTTGATCACACTTGGATACGGCAAATATAAATTTTTGTCTCCTCTTGTCGATTCTTGTGAATTGGCTTAAGGAAAGAGCAAGGAACTATTTAGCTTGTGCTAGCTAAACAAACTCAGTAATAAAACAATTCATTGTTTCATCATCCTAAGTTGTCTGAATGATACATAATTGCATGCATGTTAGGGTGACGTGACTCATCAGATTCTTCAACAATACTTTGGTTTTCAACAACTCAAGCTTTTCGCAGTGGTTGATTAACAGAAAGAGAGACAAAGTGTTCTAGCTTTTCTTTATAGCACAAGACAAAAAGGCAATCCTTAAATTTCATCATTCAAGCTATCTGGACGATACTCAATTGCATGCATCCTAGCTTGCTACCTCCTTAACAGGGTTTATTTTAGGAGGACTTGTTGGCAACATCGTATTATGAGCGAGAGATACATGTGGTGCTATTAAATGGCTATTGGCTCGTGTGGTAAAATCCAAGGGCTGCACAAAGGTAGCCATCGGTAAAGTAGTACGAAACCACCTTAAATTGGCTCTATCGGTTTTAGACACTGAATAGGCAAATTTGGGCTGGCTACCCAATGCATGGATCGTATGTATCTCGAAAAAGCTGAATGACATCCCATATTAAATTTGGATAGCAACCGGGGCCAATCGGCTAACAGAAGTATCATGAGGCTAGTAATTGGGGCCGATCCGCTAACAGAAGCATCATGAGGTACACATAGGGATGAAAACGGTACGGATATTTTCCGACCGTATTCGAAACCGAATCCGTTTAGAGGGGTTGAGATCTGTCCGTATCCGAGTCCGGATATCCAACATCCGATATCGTATTCGTATCCGAATACTCAAATCGCATATTTATGATGTCGATATCCAATCGTATCATATCCGACATAGTTGACACTATCCGTATTCGAATCCGAATCCGGACAGAAATATGAAAACAAATGTAATATCGGTGATATCCGTCCGTATCCGATCCGTTTTCATCCCTAGGTACACACGAGCACATCAACCCTGATTGCTTTCAAAGACGTCCTAGGTGCATGATTTTTACCATGTATCTCCACATAATTTATACCTAGGTGTATACAAAAGATTACTAATATTTATGGTGTGTAATAAGTATCATTAGATTAATCATTGAATATACTTTTATAATACATTTATTTGGAGATACAAATGTCATGAATATTTTTTATAAATCTAGACTAACACAATAATCTAGGCGACACTTAAAAAGGGACCATGGAGTAAGGTGGTCAATAATCCTAGTTCATCTGGTACAATGTAATCCATAGTTGGAGATGGCCAAACTGCATCGGATGCCACAATGTCCATGTCAGATTTGCTGGTCTATGTGTAATGGGTTGTATGCGCATGAGTCATCCATTGTGATACTAGAAAAGAGCCACCTGTAGCAGTATTTCCCTTTTATTACAGAAGCAAACACCCGG
This sequence comes from Miscanthus floridulus, assembly GCF_019320115.1. Lineage (NCBI taxonomy): Eukaryota > Viridiplantae > Streptophyta > Magnoliopsida > Poales > Poaceae > Miscanthus > Miscanthus floridulus. Next base: position 26,640,247 of record NC_089589.1, on the reverse strand, counting down.
TAGAAAGAAGTGCACGACGACTATTCCTTTTACAGGAGGTTGCTCGTAAGTGTATGATCCCTAGCTAGATACTACCTAATACGGTCCTAATAGGGATTAGGCTTGGAAGCAATACCATGGGAACTGATTCAGTAGTGTATACTCTTAGGGCCTCTTTGGCACGGCTTATGCCGGTTTCGGCTTCATCTATTTTACGTAAATCGAGGCACTGTAGCGTGAAGCCGTTTTGTAAGCCGGGGTTAAAATGAACTAGAAGCCGGAAAAAGTCAGTTTTTCTGGCTTCACTGGCTTTGGCTTCACCGGTGAAGCCGTTTTGGATGAGTCGTGCCAAAGGGGGGCTTTAGTTTAATTCAGCAGTATGCTTTTGATAGGAAGGTGTAATAAACGACAACGTTTTTCATCCATGGGACTGTAGGCATGCATGAATTCGATGCATGGTAACGTACGTACGTGTCCCTAGAATTGAGTAGTAGTTATTACCTATAGGTCCTAACATCCCACAAGACAATATAATGCACCTTAGATGCCGCTCCCTCCATGATGCCAGCCAATATTGGAAGCGTTGGGTGGCAAGCAAGATTGACAAGGTTCCACGGCCACTTCATACCCAGGCAAAGTGTGTGAACGTGTTGGTTTGCCTGCAAATCCCATATCTAATTCGAAAAACCGAGCGGGTGAGCATCAGTGCACATCAATATAGATGATAGGTGGAAATTATCCCCTGCATGTGAGATAATTAATCAATACTGAACACTACAAAAGACGGATGCCACAAATACCTTTGCATCCGTCGACCTCGTATGCCAATCTGAACGAAGAGTAGCCAGAAAGTCCCTATGATTGTCATCAGTGTAAAAAGTAGGCGTACTCCCCTCAAATGTGGCGATGCTGGCATCCGGAGATTGAATATCCCAAACCTAAATTTAATTTCCATGCAGAAAAGATGCATGTTATATAAAATGTATAATTGATCACCATAAGAAAACATAATTAGTTGGTTGGTTGATCATCGTCACTAACTCGTAATCACCATCGACCAACACATGATTTATTATATTAAAAAATGAAGAGGCAAACAAACCTTTATTACTCTCTTGTCACTACTACTAGCAAAAGTGCTAGCATCCCTTGGGCCAACCGTGATATCGTACACAGATTCGTGCGTGTCGATTACTCGAGTGCATGTCCAGCCCTGACTCCAGTCCCAGAGCTTGATCAATCCGTCCTTTGAAGATGCTGTCAGCAATAGCGTATGTTTTGGGTAAACAGCCAAATTGGTTACGTAACTGCTGTGTGCTTCCAATTCCTTGACCTTGTCCAGGGGCGGATCCATCCCCGGAGCGGGGTGGGCTCGAGCTCCCGCTACCGCTGCTCGGACCATGGAGCCTCTCCTAATCCCCTCCTACAAATTTACACATATTCAAACTTAAAATGAGAGGCTAGTGTTGAAGCAATACGAGATAAGCCCCTCCTGGTTTATTTTCCTAGATCCGCCACTGACCTTGTCTTTTACTGCGAATGCAAGGGATGTGTAGGCATAGACATGGACACGGCCATTATAATTCCCTGCTGCGAACCACTGCTCTCCAGAGATAAATTTGGTCGACAAAATTCCATAGGGTGGATCCTCTATTTTTGGTAAATATGTGTCTTTGAACGTTATGACTCTCTCCTGCTTAACAATGAAAATACCAATAGTTCAAGTAGTTTTAATAATGTAGTAAATACCTTGATGACCCACGATAACCGTCATGATATATATAACCAAGCAAGGATATGATAGAGGTGTAGTACTAGTAGTCCTACCTGTGTCCCATAGTTCCAAATGGAAACACGCCCTGATGCATAGCCTGCCAACAACCTATGGTGCGCACACCGCAATTAATTAGAGTACATCTGTCTAAATCAATTCAAGTAGAATAATGGAAATGAGCATTTCTGTCCAGTGGGACTGTCTATCTATTCACCATGTTTTGGTTGGGTGCACATCCATGCAACGGATAAATCCCCCTTCGTCTTGTATCAACGACTGATACAACCAAATAGCAACCGATCGCCTTATTAGAAATGAACCGAGACTGCACATGCCACCATACTGATGCCAACCTGAACATAATGGCACGTGTACGTACATATATACCTGATGGGCTGCTACTTCCTGACATCTTGTTGCTGGATCACTGGTGACATCAACCCTCAGTGTCGCTCGATGCACCACAGTCCCCAACTCCTTAACACACCTCCATGAAGGACGACTCCAAAGTCGACCCAAAGAATCGAGGTCTTCCACCGACTTCGTGGTGACCATCATCACATCAAACATGCCTTTTCCTGCTTGTACCGCGGATTGCTGTTGCTTCCTCATAGTCATGTAAATAGTCACGCTAGAATGTGTCCCCAACCTTATGAAAGGTGATGATGATGATGATAGAGGGTCCCTCATCTCTCCGTAGTATGCCTCCCACACATATGGATAGCCAACGCTGGAACGTGCATCTGTGAAGGTCGGTTTAATACATACACCAATAAGATCGTCTGTCCTATTGGTTAGAGTCATTGGGCATTTGATGACATCGTTTTGCTCGAAGGGAAACCAAATATCCAGCGGGTAGACATCCAACCCCTGGATACATAAGAATAATAGTCTCGTCAAAGGACTAGGACCCAATGGAATGAATGATAATACACCTACTGGTGATAAAAAAAAATGTGAGGTGCATGACAAGATTTGATCATCAATATATTCTAGCATTATCGAAAAAAAATCTTTTTAATTATTGGGTTAATTTTAGCATATATTCTACAAGAAATAAATTGTCAAAGATATGCATTATATTGAATCCGCATGAAAGAAGAATATTGGATTCCTCCCTTGGCCTCATGGATAGAAAGTCTTTGGTAATTTACCTTACTTTCTTTGTCTCCTCCTTTTGACTGACCCTGAGTTTCTTAATTGACCCTGGTAATTTACTCACTTTTCTAGATACATAACAATTGCTATGTATTTTAGATATATAATATGTCTAGATATATAGTAAGATCAATGTTTCTAAAAAAGCCAAAACATCTTATAATTTGGAACTGAGGGAGTTATACTTTGTAAGTTGTTTTGTTTTTCCTAGGTTTGCTAAGCACCTAGATAGAAAAGACAAAATGACTTACAATTTAAATGGAGGGCACATATATTAACAAATAGGGCCCCTTTTGGACACCTAGATATTAATATTTATAGTACATAATTAATATCATTCGATAGATCGTTGAATCTATTTTCATAATAAACTTATTTGAAGATACAAATATTCTAATATTTTGTATAAACCTAGTCAAACTAAGAAAGTTTGACCGGCATGAACATCATAGCAACACTTATCTTGGGACGGAGGGAGTATATTTGATTCCATCAGCCTATGCATGCCTTATGCGCAATTCCCATCCATATGTCAGTAAACATGAATAATAAATGCATGTCTTGGAAGTCTACCAGCATATTAGAATGATACAAGTGATGGTTCAAGTGCCATTTTACACTAGTGCAAGTGCAACTATAGCTCACATTTCTTTATAGCAAATTTTTGTGAAGGCTAGATGGGAAGAGGGAAGATGGGGCTAAGATAGAGCTACCAAAGCTCAAGATTGGCATGGCCGAGCACTCCAAGAAGGGTAGGACAATAGAGCTCGGGCATGGAAGGCTGAGTCAGAGGTTAGTAGGGTGATGAAAATGGTCTATTTATAGACGATGAAGAGGGAATTGAAATATCAGTGGGGCGGCGATGATCTTTTCAAACAAGCAGGCGAGCGGGGTCATGATGAAGATGAACACGCACGTGAAGCTCATGCACTCAGCTAGAGTGAGACCTTACATGTCAACTACAATATGAGAGACTGGGATTACTGCGGTACACCTTTTACCACCATGGCCGTTGATAACAAAGTGAAAACTTTAATTTGAGAATTAAGAAAACTCTGGCTTCTCCCGGTCATGGCAAGCTAGCAGCACTTGTTGACTTCCTAAAGTTATGGAGTTTCCAAACGTACTAGCACCGGTATACTTTCTAAAATTATGGAGTTTCCAAACGTACTGCATGCATGCATGCCACGTCATTATTACTAGAGAAAGTTACAATTTGAGGGAACTTGCCATACACGTTAGAAGGTTCCTAATTATTGAAACAACATAACACTCGTCCAGCAAAAAATGTGTACCATAACAAAGATTGTCACATGAAGTTTGAATATATTTTTTTACATCTTCGTCAAATTACGTAGCTCCTCTCATTAAAAAGAGCAACGTACTATACAACATGCATGTTCGTGGTCGTGTTTCCTGATATCACGAGATCTTGACAAATCTCATGATTTTCAGACTTTATTTGTTCTTTTAGAATTTAAAAACCATTCAGCCGCACGTTCGTGGTCGTGTTTCCTGAACAAGATGTTCGAAATTTCTTTTCATTTCCCTGATAAGGCCTCACACCGGACTCCATAACATGAATATCATTTTTTCTACTCATTTTATTCTATTATTTGAATCACTTGCTGTTCAAATTTGACTTGTACCAAAAAATTCTAGAAATGCAATAAATTAATTAAATATAGCAAACGGTTCCAGAAATATATCAAATCTTAACATGGAGTACCACATGTTGTATGTAGAGAGTAGAAAAAGTTTCAAGGGCAGAAGAGAGAAAAAAGTTTAGGCTTTGCCGAGAGCCAACACTAAACACTCGGCAAAATGATTAATTTACCGAGTGCCATAAAGAAACACTCGGCAAATAATGTCTTTGCTGAGTGTCACTAACGGACACTCGGCAAAGTGCTAACGGCAGGGCGCTCGAGCTGGCGACCATTGCACGGCCGGCGCACGTGCTGCTATTTTGCCGAGTGCCTGATGTTTGCCAAGTGTTTCGTTATGATTTGCCGAGTGTTTACTTTAAGGCACTCGGCAAATAGGGTTTTCTGCCGAGTGCAATATGTTTGCCGAATGTTTCCACGGTGGCACTCTGCACACAGCAGGTTTGCCGAGTGCCCGATAAAATACACTCGGCAAACCCTCAGGCACTCGGCATACCTACTGTTTCCGGTAGTGATGTATATATATACCGTTGCTAACTATGGTTGCTGCAGACTCAAAGGTCATGGTGATTCAGATCATGTGTGGCCACAAAAGAGCAGGAAGCCTAATAGATTATGATTTTACATTGTCAAATCATATGCGGTGCCCTTATAGAATGATTGTTGGTTGGTTAGTTTTCCGTAAAACGTTTCTAAATAAAAAAATATGGCGATCTATTACCGGTGGTATTAGCAGTAATAGGTCACCTTCTTTCATCATATCTACCTTGATAGACGATCCACAGTTAATTGGGAGTACCACAAAGCCCCATGACAGACATCCATGGGCCATGTGGCTCGTACACAAAGTGAACACTGAGTAGATAGCCACATGGGGCTGGGGCATGTGTCTGTTGAAAAGATGAAGGAGGGGACTAGGTCGGCCGTGGAGGCTAATTGGACCAAAAGGGAGGATCAGAGACGGGATGCTACACCATAAGAGCATGTGCTATATATGCCATGATTAAACTTACCTGTGTTTCCAATGAAGCACAGATGTCAGTTTCAATGAAACCGCACGTATGCTCCATTTCATCAAGCCTCCCGATTACATAAAGTGTATCTGGCCTATCCACTGGATTAGGGTCAATGCACCGATTTCCAATCTCCACACATACTCCCACATGTTGCAACCATATGTCTTCCTGAGATGACTTGAACCTAATACTCCAACTTTGAAGTACCTAAGAAATGGCAAATATGAGCAGGGGTTTGTCGAATAAATAATGGATATCCAAAGTATATATGTAGGACATGTAAACAACGTACTCAATATTACCCCCTCCGTTCTGCAAGCAATACTTGTCCATAGCGGAAGTATTTCCACATCAAATTTGTAGTTTTGCAATATTTCCATACCCTACATCTAATTAAATACAAGCCTATAAAATCATGCCTAAGAGAATGCGGTAGACAATAATACAATCAATCCAACACCCCCTGTCCAGCTTATCTGGCTCCACCACCACTAGTACAGAAACGGGCTTTACTCCCGGTTGGGAAACCCCTTCAGTCCCGGTTTTCCGGACACTTGTAGAAGATACGGCCCTTGCTGGGACACTCCTTCCTCACCCGGTACTCCATCACAATCTTCTCCTCACACTTGCCGCATGCAATGAGAGGGAGGTCCGGCCTCAGTCGCTTTGTAACCCGATGAGAGGCCGAGGACCCGGAAGCAGTTGCCATCTACTCTCTATACTCATTTTTAATATAATATAAATTTCTCATTTTATAAACAAATAAAATTAAAAAAAACTCTAAAATTCTCTATATCTCTAAAGCATGAAGTGTGCTATGCATGCTAGAAATGAAAGCTCAATACTAGTTTTGAATAACTACTTTAACCTTCCTTCATCCAAATATGCAAACTTTAAAGTGATTTTGAGCTTAAATGGCTTACACATAAAAAAAATCTACCATAAAAAAACCATATATATCTAGTCCACAAAATGAAATAAGCTACTGATGAAACATGAGAGTATAAAGTTGGTAACCTTTAGAACCAAAGAATCGATGGAGAAATGGAAGAAATCTTGTGATCACCGGTGATGAGGAAGAAGAGAGGCCGGCGATGAAGCAAGAACACTGAGCTCGAAGTGGCTCGGACTCGGGAGGAACAAGGGGTATATAGGAGGAGACCTTTAGTCCCGGTTGTAAACAGAAACCGGGACTAAATGTCCCTTTCTAGTCCCGGACGGAGCCTCCAGCCGGGAGTAGACTTTTACTCCCGGTTGGAGGGACCAATCGGGAGTAAAAGTGAACCTTTAGTCCCGGTTGGTAGCTCCAACCAAGACTAAAGGTCCCCTCCAGCAAAAGCCTGGCGCAGTAGCCGTTGGGCAATGACCTTTAGTCCCAGTTGGAGCTACCAACCAGGACTAAAGGTTTCTCTAGTCCCGGACGCAAAAAATACCGGGACTACAGCCAAATTTCGAAGTGGGTCAAAGGTTGTTTCTCTACTAGTGCACTGAAAGGCGGTAGAAAAGAAATGGTTGTGTTATTATAACATTTAATAAGGCATGGATGGTAATTTCGAATTTAGTTATTTTAAAACTAGTATGTACTTCCTCAGTTTATGTGCACGATATGCTATGAATAAGTATCACATAGAACAGTGGGCGTAACGTGCAACCCAAGTTGGTATCAAACTTAGACCAAACAATACTGGAGTAGAAAAGCGTACATTCAATCAAATTAATAACACCATGTGAACGGCATTTCGAAATTTGATCTAAGAAGATACAGTAGCTAACCTTTTACCTGCAAGTAAAAGAGGCCCTGTTTGGCTGATGATTTCTGCGGCTGATAAGCCGGCTGATGTTGTTTTGTTATGAGAGAAAAACAATATACCATAGCTGATAAGCCGGGCTGATAAGTTCAAGCTTGGTGACTATATGTACTCAGTTCTATATATACTTCTATGCTGCATTTTTTTTTAGCTTGTCCGGTGTATCTTTTGCCTACTGCTCGGTTGCTTATTTTCCAATTCTAGAATTTTCTACGTTAACTACCTAGTGCTTGGTGGAAATATGTTTCAATCATTTACAGTTTTTTCTCTGTTTCCACTGCTAAATCTACTACCTACCATGATTAAGCAAACCCAAACTTAAGTTGGTGTATATAAATATAAACAAATGCTGGTATTCAAGACATTCTCATAATAATTCCTCCAGAAAACTCATTGAAAAAATGAGTAGAAAAGCAATTCCTATAAACTTTGTTGTTGGTCAAGGTAAGGGAGAAACAGTAAGCAGTATGACATCGGGGGCCAGTATCAACTACATAGATCTATTAGAGTTCTATAATAAATAAGAAATGTAATTTCAATCACAGGCTTTAGAAATACGTACTAAGCAAGTATCGTATAAGGCTTTTACTTGTACACTGCACAAAACCATATTGCAGAAGCTAATCAGACTGTTATTTTGAGTTTTATCATTTATATGTCTTGGAACAGGCTGTTCTTACATTCTGAATGTCAGAATAACCCTTCCGTCCAGTCAATATCTCCATAATTATAATACCGAGACTATATATGTCTGACTTGAATGTGATCACCCCACTATAGGATTCCGGTGCCATGTATCCCCTGCAAGGGAGAGGGAGATTTTGTGGTTTGACTCATTTAAATGCAAAAGGAATGCAACATGTCCTCATTCAGCAGTATATTTGCTGGTTCGACGTCTGAATGGGAGTAGTAGTACCCAAAAAAGAAAAGGTTCTTTAAAGATGATTTTCTATCTTACACTGTCCCGATCACTTTTGAAGTTATAGCCTTGCTTTGTTTTTCATCAAAGAACCTTGCAAGACCAAAATCAGCAATTTTCGGTACCATGTTCTCATCCAGAAGTATATTTGCAGGTTTGAGGTCTGAATGAACAATATGAATATCTTGGTGAAGATGATGTAAACCCTCACAAATTCCCTTGATTATTTTATAGCGCGTTCTCCATTCAAGTCCTTCAGATACATCTGCAAAGTGAGGAGCAAACTTTTAAATAATTGGAGGAGTATGGTTAATTGGTTATTAGGATACTTGAAGTCCTTTGCATTTCATCAGTCGTCCATCCGTTCATACAAAAGAAATTGAGGAAAGGAACAAGATGTTAACAAACAAAACGCTAAGTAATATCTATAGTTTTGAATGCTATGAACAGAAAAAAAGAGCATTTAACTTATTACATGGGTTTCTGGATTTTCCAACAAAAAAGGAAATGTACCGGTGATATGCTTGTCAAGACTCCCTTCAGACAGAAACTCAAAGCAGAGTAGTCTTTGTCGTTCTTCAGCCTGGATCATCTTCCCCTCATAGCTCAAAATTTTCCCTTGTGTGTCAGAACAGTACCCCAAAAATCGCACTATATTTTTGTGCTATGCCTTCATCAGACAACCAACCTCTTTGATAAATTTCTCCTCATCCATATCAATAATGTTCAACAGCTTCTTCACAGCAATGACTGACCCATTCTGAAGTTCTCCCTACAGTGACAAAGTTGTATTATGCCTTATGTTCAACTGTAATCAAGGATAAGGACAGTTGGGAGCAAGTTACTGGTAAGTCGTACCCTGTAAACAGCTGCAAACCCACCACTGCCAATTTTCTCATGATCGGAGAAATCATTCGTGATGGCCTTTAGAAGCGATATTGGCAGGTTTGTCGGCTCTGCACTTGGATCACGCAGCATGCACTCCAAGAGATGTTCCATGGTAGCATCACAATCCATTTCTTCCCTTCTTATCACCTATGAATGTAGTCTTCAGTCCGAACAAGAAGCATAACAAAATGTTCTCTTAAAAGAGAATAATAAGCACTAAAACACGCTTATTGTAGGTGAGAAAAAAAATTCAATGTTGTCCCTTTTTTTTATTCTTCCAACTTGATCAACCTTTCCCATCGAGTTTACTGACAGTCCCCGGATGAGTAAAACAGGTTACTAGCAAAAGGTCACCACCAGGTTAAGATTTTTCAGCAAATTACACACAGAACAATCCCCGGATCAGTTAAGCTGGTTACTAGCAAAAGGCCCTACATGCGTACTCAGGCATGGATGGAGAGAAATCATTGGAAGAATCGATCACTAACCTGAAAGAAGATGGAGGCCTGCACGCAGGTTGCAACTTGCAAAGCAATGCTGCCTTCAGATCCGGAGAAGAAGAGTGCCCGGCTTCGTCGATAAATACAATGCTGTAGATAAATAATACATACAATTGTATAACAACAAGGATCGATCACGACCTTTACGTTTTTTTACGTAAAACATCTGTGGAGACCTGCGTGGACTTGGCCGGCTGGATCACTCGAAGGACCCTTCCTGTGGTAGGCCGTGGGGTCTGTGTCTAGTGAATCGGCCCATTAGCGCCCTAACTGGGCCATGACAAAGCACATGCCAAAGTTGCTTATGGGCTCTACACTGAAAGTAACCAGAGCAAGAAAAAGAAAAAAAAGTAATCTCAAGAAAAAAAAAAGGAAAAAGTCTATTTTACCTCACTCAACTATCGCCGTCGTTGTCACAAGACGATATACAGGAGTTATTCCAAAGCCTCTTCTCCCTTCACTGCTTGATTTTTAGCTAGCCTGGACCTTACAAGGACCCATGACTCCTTGATGAATGGTGTACAATCAAGTACCCCTAGATGGATTGCTCCACCAGTAGGTGTAGCAAAGAAGTAGTAAGGGATGAAGCAGGCACGGCAATAACTACTGCAGTAGTAAGGGATGAAGCAGGCACGTTCCTAATGATTGTGATGAAAAGGGTAACTAACCTAGAGACATTGGAGACGATGGTGTGTAGAGAAGATATGTGTTTAGCAAACGATCTTTATCTAAGGAAGGTCAAGCTGGCGACCGATTGTGTGAACATTGTTCGAGCCCTCAAGGAGGCGGCCATATCATTCGAGAAATCAAGGCAATGAAGGAGGCAATCCAAGCGGTGGAGTTTATACACGAAAGACGAGTGTCGAACGACGAGTTCGATGGGCTTATGAAAAGGTCGATTTACGAGTCATTAGGAAGGCATGTATGGTTGAGTTTTCCCATATGGAATTTGTAATCAGATTTCGCCTGCTAACTAACCAAGAGACGATCCTTAAAAACTATCATCGTCATTCATTTTTTTCTCTTTGAACTTTACAAGGCATCTTACCTCTTGAACTATGAAAACCGTTCAGATTAACTCCATGCCCTTGTTTGAAGCGGTTGTCAAGATGGTTCCATTTTTTTAGTTAAAAATTCCAGTAAATATTTAACAAGATTTTAAACCACAGAAAATGTCTCTAAACTTCGGAAAAAAAAACGATATAAGCCTTAGAGATAGATTGGAATACAACAAATCCAAATAAAATATTTAGAGCTTGTGAAATATGTCAAAAAGCTTCTAAAAATTAGATTTAGCTCTAAAAATTGGAAATATATTTAGAAAATCTGGAAAATTTCTAAAACATTCTAATTGAAGAAGCATTATGAGGTCCGAGCTAAACGTGTTTTAAACAAATTCATGTTACTCGTTCCATCTGTCTTGACGATTGGTCCACTATGCTATTTGACGGGAAATGATGCGGAGGTACTGTGCTATTTCACGGGCTATGTATGTCTGCATGGCTTGGATTTTTTTATTTTTAGTCCTTTTTTATTCAATATTTTAATAATAATCATTCCTAAAAAATTTACATATCTCACCCTTTTGGTCGCGCCAGTGCCGTTGGCGCGACAAAATAACGTTGCCGCGCCACATGCATTAGTGCGGCAACATCTGTCACATTAGACGACGTTTCCAACGTAAAAAAAGCTTGTCACACCACTTCTATTAGAAGTGACAGTATTGTTCCATCGAAAGTGGCATGACAAGACTGAACCTTAAAAAAATCATAACTTTTTTATACGACGTAGGATGAAGATGAACTTTATATGAAAATTGTAAATCTTGATGATATATACAACTTTCTAGTTTAGGGTTTTCTCATTTGAGGACGATAAGGTGCTCAAAAAATAATATAAAATTTCAGGAGCATAATAATAGTGTACTAGTGCTCGTCGCATTAGAAAAATAATACATTTTCTATATGGTGTCAAATGAAGATACTCTCTCCATCCACAAAAGAATGCAATTATGGGATCCATGCCGATCAAAATAGCTCAAGTTTGACCAAATTTATAGCAAATAGTATTAATATTTATGTTTCCAAATAAATTTATTATAAAAATGTATTCTATGACTAATCTAATGATACTAATTTTGCATTAGGAATGTTCGTATTTTTTATATAATTTTGGTCAAAGTTCAAACTTATTTGACTTCTCGAGAAACGAGAATTACATTCTTTTGTGAACGGAGGGGATATTTTTTACACCAAAGTTGTAGCACCCAATGAGATGTACAACTTTTATAATTTTGAGTTTATGGACGTTAAGATGCTCAAAAAATAATATAAATTTTTAATAGCATAATAATCGCGTACTAACAGCTTGTCGCATTAGAAAAATAATATCGTTTTTGTATCGTGTCAAGAGAAGACACTTTTTATATCGTTTTTGTATCATGTCAAATGAAGATACTTTTTATATCGTTTTTGTATGGTGTTAAATAAAGATATTTTTTTATATATGGGAGGGGATGGGAGTTTATTTGAATCCGCCTGCTTTGGATGGCTCCTGTTTAGAAGGTTCCTGCGTACTTATGTGAGGGAATGTAATGTAATGGACATATGTGGAGGAATGGAATGAAATAAAATGGGTACAATAAGAGGGATGAGATAATCTTGGATCTGCTTTTTTTTGTGTGTGGGGTGGGGGGATGGTATGGTGGGGTTATCCTACGGACTAGGAGGATATATGATCTTCTTCTGTATGTATGGGACCATAACAATGCAAGGGATATTGCAGTGTATAGTACGTGTCAAGGCTTGTTTGGATCTAATGAGCTAAACTTTAGTCTTTCACTTTTTGTCTATTTTTAGTCTTTGGGGAACCAAACAGGTGGGCTAAAACGGAAGGACTAATTTTTAGCCTCCATTTGTCAATTTGCCTCTCAAGGTGGGCTAAAGATGACTAAAAGTGTTTTTACTCTTTTTCTCTCTCATCTCCCTTTCACCTTTTAGCATATAGATCCAAACAGCCATCTTGGGCTATTTGACTTTGATACAAACAGCCATCTTGTGTTATTATTAGTAGTACTCACTCCGTCCCCAAATATAAGGTGCGATTTAACTTGGTGTGGTTTTCAAGAACATATTTTGACCTATAATTTCTCTTATAATATATAATTTATAGGAAACAAAAGTTTGACCATTAGAAAATATTTCTAAATATAAATCATACATAACTACTTTTGTAATACAAACTTTTGATATTGTGAGGCTAATTATTAGTCAAAGATAAATAAAGTTTAAATTTTGAAATACGTGTATGCTTTATATTAAGGGACCAGGGAGTATTAGCTAGTTTTTTTTCCGTAGCTAGCCAGGTAGCACCTACCGAATTTTTTACTATTTGGCCCTTTTTCGAAAGTTTCTCACAAATAGACCCCTGGCGGAAAGAATTCCGGAAATGGACCCTTGGCTCGGCGCCAGAGTGACTGGCGCCGAGCTCGGTGCCACGGTCACTGGCGCCGAGGTCCTGGGCATGGGGAAATGCCCTGCCAGGGGGCTCGGCGCCAGAGTGGTTGGCGCCGAGCCCCCTAAATATCTGCCGCCCAACTTTCTTCTTCTCCATCTCGCCCTAGCCGCCCCTGCCCGCGCCGTCGCCGCTCCACCGCCGCGCCCGCCCACGCCACCGCGCCACGCCGCGCCGCGCCTCCGCTGCTGCTCCGGCGGCCGAGCCCGCGCCCTCGCCACGCCGCGTCGTCTCAGCTGCTCCGGCGGCCGAGCCCGCGCCCTCACCGTGCCGCGCTGCCGTTTCTGCTCCCTCGCCCGAGCCCGCACCGCGCCGCCGTGCCCTCGCGCCGTTGCCCATGGTTGGCTGCAGCGCCACGCCGCCACGCCCTCCACCGCCATCCTCGCCTTAGCCTCGCCTTGGTCTCCACCGGTGGCCTCGGCCTCGCCCCGCCTTGCCCCCTCCACCGCCGACCTCGCCCCGCCTTGCCGCCGTCCACAGCCGGCGTGCCTCCCGCGCCCGTCAAGCCGGACTCGCCGCGCGGAGCGCCGGGCACCCCGCGGCCGCCGCGCGCCACCTCTGTCGTCGGCCGTGCCACCGCGGGCCTGGATCTTCAACATATTGGACCTTAAACCTAGGGTTTCTCATTTCATCCACAACAATGAACCCATAACATAACTACATGCGGCTTGGTTTGCTAGCTTTTTCCACGCCTTGGAATCAACCTACGGTTGTATAATACATATATTGAGGGATACAATAAAACCCTAAGTGATGACGATCCTTAGGTTCAAAAATCCGACTAATATATACCGAATCGATGCGAAAAAAACAAGGAGGTGAGAGAGTATACCTTGCTCTCGAAGATCTACGGATCAAATCAAGGTTTTCAAGGTCCAATATGTCGATTCGTGAGGTAGGGTGAAGTGGGGAGAGAAAAACCTGAGAGGGAGGAGAAAGAAGAGGAAGAACGCTCGGGGAAGAAGGGTGGGCTGGGTTAAATGCAGGTGGCTCAGCCCCAGCCACTCTGGCGCCGAGCCCCCTGGCAGGCCATTTACTTGTGCCCAGGAGCTCGGCGCCAGTGACCGTGGCGCCGAGCCAAGGGTCCATTTCCGGAATTCTTTCCGCCAGGGGTCTATTTATAAGAAACTTTCGAAAAAATGGCCAAATAGTAAAAAAATTCGGTAGCACCTACCAGTTTGTGCGTTGCCTGGTGCTAGAGCCTAGGTAGCTCCATATTTATCTAGTGAGGAGAGAGAGAGAAAACTAAGGCCTTCTCTAAATCTAGGGGCTAAAGTTTAAGGGTATCACATCGAGTATCATATGGGGGTGTCATATTGGAGTGTTCGGATAGTAATAATAAAACAAATTACACAGGTCATCAGTAATCTGCGAGACGAATTTATTAAGCCTAATTAATCCACCATTAGCACATGTGTTACTGTACCACCACATTGTCAAATTATGGACTAATTATGCTTAAAAAATTCGTCTCGCAAATTAGTCGCAATCTATGCAATTAGTTATTTTTTAGTCTATATTTAATACTCCATGTATATATCCAAATATCTATTGTGATAGGAATTAAAGTTTAGAAGAAGAAAACAAACCATGCCTAACTTATATGACACTAGGGCCGATAGTTGCTGGTGTAGGACAACCCAGAGCCGCACGAAGCTATGTCAGACCCCTAATGGCTTGTTCGGTTGTTGTTAAAATCAAAGGGATTAAAGGGGATTGGAGGGGTTTGAGGGGAATTTTGAATTGTAGGGGATTTAATCCTCCTCAATCCCTTCCAATCCCCTTGGTTTGGGGGGTCAAACGAACAGAGCCTAAGTAAGCAGGATTGTACTAGGGCTCTTCTCTAGTGGTAGTTTGACACACTTGGGCTAGCAAGAGTAGGTAGCAGCAAGATTTGTCTAGGTTGTGCCAGTAGTTGTAGGTAGCAGCAAGATTTGTCTTCACTGGTAGGGCGAAGGTAAGTTGTGTCTAGGTTGTGCAAACTCACCTCCAAAAAAAAAAAGAGAAATAATAGAGAGTTCGATTAAAAATTTCATCGTATATATATTTCTGAAGACATGTCTATGCACTGTATATGTCAAGTAGTTAAGCAGGATTGTTGGTTCTGGATTCTCCGGTAGCAGTAGTCTGACACTACTGGCACCTCGAGGGCATGTGTCTCGCGTGGTGGTACTACCGTACTAGTAAGACGGTCTCCAACGAAGCCATATTAGCACCTAAACTTAAAATAAATAGCAAGAGATCTAAAATCAGTCTTCAACAAAGTATCTATACGGAAGACCTATTTTTGGTTGTCTGAGAGATACAACCCAAATATGGGCATCGTCTCTCCTAGAAACCCATTTGCAGAAAGGATTCTCTCTTGAGTCTTATTGTTGAAGAAGA
Source organism: Miscanthus floridulus (assembly GCF_019320115.1). Classification (NCBI taxonomy): domain Eukaryota; kingdom Viridiplantae; phylum Streptophyta; class Magnoliopsida; order Poales; family Poaceae; genus Miscanthus; species Miscanthus floridulus. Next base: position 26,624,643 of record NC_089589.1, on the reverse strand, counting down.
TGTCAAATAGGTATTTAACCTTTTATCTGTAGCGCTACCTAAATGACGAATAGATCTTGTATTTTAAATGTTGTTGTTGAAGATAGGGTAAGCATCACTAATAAGCGGAGGACACGAACTAGTCAAAGCCAGTCAAAGTTATTGCTTCCACGTTAACCGTGAGCACGACGAACGCCCCTGGCCAGGTTCCCAGCCTCCAAAAGTCCTCTAGCATTTTTTTTTTAGTAAGGGCATGTTTGGAATGCGGGAATTTTTCTCTATTCTTGTGTTTTTCTGTAAAATTGAACTGATTCCTGTTAAATTCCTATGTGATTCCTGTGCCTGCGTTTCAAACATGCCCTAAAAATGTGCCTGCAGCTACCCGATCTCACATCAGAGATATTTTTCTTGTCCCTGATCTCCTCCCTAACACTATGCACCTTGGGCACCTAATTATTTTCAACCACAATGATAGAAATAAAGCTTATGATTTTATTCTCAACAAATTCAGAGCTAAACTTACTATTGTTAAAGCTAACAAGCTTAACCATGCAGGCCGTCTTACTTACATTCAGTCGGTCTTGGCTTCGATTCCGGTGTACTATATGTCTACTGTGCTTTTCTCTAAGACTTTTGTAGGTAAAATCATAGCAATCATAAGAAGATTTTGGTGGGCGGACGTCCAGGACGATAACCCTACCTCCCCTATTGCCTTCAGATCATGGGATGACATTTGCCAATCCAAGGAAAATGGTGGCCTTGGAGTTAGGGACCTCTACACGGTTAACAAAAGCCTACTCACCCATGCGGCATGAACATTGCTACTAACAAAAATCAGCTTCTCACCTCCATTCTTAAGGCTAAATACTACCACAACTTCTCCTTTTGGACAGCTAACACCAAGGACCTCGTTCCATCTTCTGGTCATCTATTTTGCAGGTAAAAGAGAAACTTTGCAAAAAAAAACTCTGTTTATCAAATACATTCAGGTAACGGCTCCATTTGGTCTTCACCATGGTGTCCTGTTTGGAACTCCATCCATGACCACATGATTTTACCGGTTACCCAGCTTCCACTGCCGGCTACAGTATCTGATCTTTGGCACCCCAACTCCCAGAATTGGAATGTTGATCTAATTGCGAACATCGTTGATGATCAGGCTGTTCAAGCTATCACTGCGGTCCACACGGTTGACAACGATCAGCAAGATATCCTCAGATGGACGCCAGCCACAAATGGTCAATGCTCAGCTAAAAATGTCTACAGGCATCTTAGCAGCCAGCAGACCATCCAACTACCTCAACAGGGTTCTAGAAGCATCCACCCCCAAGCTAATCAGATACTACAGAGAGCTTGGAAAACCAAAGAACTACCACCTCTAATCAAAGCATTTACTTGGAGACTCATCAGAAGAGCTCTCGCAGCCGCTGATAGAGCAGCAAGGTACAGCACCCACATTGACAAACAGTGTGCAGCCTGCGGTGCAGTGGAGGAAGATACCCATCTATTCTTCCATTGCCACCTTCCCCGGGCAGTTTGGTTCTCTGCTGATCCACCTCTTCGCACTGATAACCTGCCGCACGAAGACGATGGAGTCCAGCTAATATTACAGGCTATTATCTCCAACTCCACCCCTAATACCCTGTTTATTAAAATCCTAATCACTATGTGGTATTTGTGGAAGGCCAGGAATGATATACGCTTCCAGAGACAGTCCTGGACTCCTTGGCAGGTTCACCACGCTGTTTCTGCACAGATCGCGCTCCACATTCAAGCTCTACAACCAGGAAACAACATCACGCCAGAAACTGCAGCAAGCTCTGGAAACCGAGAAACAACCGACCGGCAACCCAACACAAACGGCACAGGTATGCCCTCTGTATTTGCAGGCAATGTAACCGCACCCAATAACGGACCAACCAGGGAGAACAGTGACATCGACAGTACTAGCCAAGGTACAAACTTTGCCAATGCAGATCACTCGGCGCCCAACACCAACCACAGCCAGGCGTCAAGACATCCACACCCACATCGCTCCCTAGTCCAGCCTACACAATCAGGTATGCTGCTGCTCAATGCAGGGAATACTCCAACCACAATTCAGGCGCACAGGCAGTTGACCATGCTGCTGGAAAGACTCATTGCCCACTGTCTGACAAAGCTGCAAGGATCTAGATGCTACTCAGATGCATCGACTTCGCCAGGCATGCCTCGTTCGATTCCCAGAAATGCTGGAATCGGTGTATTCATCATCAACACTCAGGTGCAGCCGCCACAACAGGTCTACATCAAGGCGACGATGAAGGACTTCACCTCAGTCCTAATGGCAGAGGCTGCAGCCCTGGCTCTGGCTACAACTGTCTGCAGCTGAGCAATATAAACTTCTTGACAGACAATCAAGAGTTGGTGCAATTCCTAAATGGCTCTGATATCTCCAACCCTCCTGATTGGAGAATAAAGCCATTTATCCAGATTATCAGGAACTACACCCAAGGAAGAAGCACAAGCATCCTCAAGATCAGCAGAAACCAGAATCAGACAGCAGATCTGCTAGCTAGACAGGCACTTAGTGACTTAGACCTCAATCTCATCAATCACTCCTGTGTCTGTTCCAACCCGGCACATGTACATCAGTGCCCACTCCCTTTGGCACTCCAGCTTGTAAACATCAACTCTGTGCTTACAGCTAGATGCTGTTAAATGAAATTTGATTGTTGTCAAAAAAAAACGTGAGCACGACGACGGACACGGCATGCATTCATGTGTAGTATGGTTTACTGAACGGTGGGACAGAGTCGCCGGCAAGCGCATGCATGCATGACTTCCCCTGGGTGAAACAGAGTGCGAGAGCTTTGCGCTGCGCGTGGTGAAGGGGTAGCAAGTCTACATACCCTTGAAGTCGACGGTTCCGTGTGGTGTGGTGTGGTGGGCTTGGCCCGTTTAGACGCACCGAAGGAGAAGAAAGCAGACGAGGAACAAGACGCAATTGGACTGCCTGCCACAGTGCCAGCCAGAGGAGGGAAAGGTCGCCATCGCCTTTCGGCTCTCTCTCCCGGTCCACATCGTCCATCCATTCTCAGGGTCAGGGCGCGCAAACAGAAACAGAAACGTCCCGGTGGGTCTCCATGGTCGCTATCCTCTGCTTTAATCTCTGACCCAGAGCCCACTCGCACCCCCCAGAGAGAGTCGCGTTTATTCCATCCCCAACCATGGATCGTCGTCTCGTCTGATGGATCGTCTATTCCTAAAGATTCAGGTTGCTGGTGCAGGAAACGAACGAACCACCTCCCCGTGCCGTCCCCGGCCGCGTGCGCGTGGGTCGGCACCGTGTTTTTTTATTATTATTATTATGAGTCGGGACCGTGTTGGTTAACCCTGTTCAGCGGTTCAGCAAAACCGGCTGCCGGCCCGTAACCGGCCCACCGAAACCCATCGAAACCTGGGGAAACAAAAAAGGCGCTGGCGGCAGTGCCGCAGCGCGAGCGCAAGAGCTCTCGTCCATGGGCGCCCATGTTCACGAGAGCTTTCTCCGTCGGCCTCGAATTGGAGTTGGAGCAAGACTCGCCGTCGCACGGAGCTCTCAATCCATAGTTGCAGTTGAGCCTTCGATTCTGGGTCCATGGGCGCCAACGCAGAACACCTCCAAGCTTCTGTCGGAGCTCTCAATCCATAGTTGCAGCTGAGCCACGTGATTCATTTTCAGCTACGCAATCCATGTTAACCATTGAAAACCGGGTGACCAAACCAACCCAAGAAACTAATCAAATTTATGCCAACCCGTCGGAAACCAGCCCGCACCGCACCGGGGTACTGATCCTGGGTTGGTTAGGGATTTAACCAGAACCCGCCAAAAACCAGCCCATATGAACCGGGTTAGTGCTGGTTACGCACGCGCAGTGCGCGAGAACGTGGCGCGTTTCGTCGTCTGCAGCCGGAAAGGTAGGGAAAGAGGAGGGCAGCGGAAAAAAAGAGTCCAGCAAGAATCGGATTCTGCCGGGACAAAGAATTGATGAAAGCGGATGATGCGGCAGGAGAAATGTCATGGCTGGACTGGATGCCTGCATGGATACGCCGGCAGCATGGGCAGTCGCAGTTGGGCACCAAAGGTTTAGGTTCCTCCTGCCGGGGGGGGGCGGCCTCCTCCGCTTTTACGCAGCGGTGACGAATGAAAAGCCGCGTCCCTTGTGTTGTCAGCACTCAGCACCTTGGGGCACTCGGAGACGGGAGGCGAGAGACGCAGGCCCTGCTGTCTGTGTATGTCGTGTCACGCTCCATCCAGGTCCAGGACGAGCCGCGTCACGGCACCTCCTCGATCGCCTCTCACGTCCCGGTCCGACCGCCTTTGCATTCGCCGCACCCGCACCCGCACCCCGGCCATTTCGTCACAGTCAGTCACGTGCCCTACTCTTCTGTCTCGTATCTTTTTTCTCGCAACTTGTACGAACGCATGATGTTATGGCATCAATGATGCGTGCTCCCATTTGGTGTTGCTGCGCTGCGTGCACACTTTGCCTGGCACGACGCTCGATCGTCTCACCAGCTTGTTCAGGAAACACGGCCTTTCCATCTATTCCTATGGAGGTTACTTTAGCTAGGATCAGGAGCTAGTATGCGTCTTTGAGAAGCCTACTGTCAAGTACTTTTCTAAGAATACGTATGGATGCTGCATTATTATCTTGCCAACTTTTGTTTTCAACTTATAAGTAGTAACTAGCAGTACAAGTAGCAGGCGAAGACGACGCAGTAACAACAAACATGGTATGACGTCTCTACCAACCATTTCTTCTTATATAACCAAAAAAAAAGAGGAGCTCGTCTCACGGCCTAATGTCAGAGTCGTTCAATTTAACCCTAATTAAAAAGTTCGTTTCACCCTTTGTCATGCATGCATGCATGCATACATCACACAACGTTCTGTGTGCCCGCCCATGTTCTCGTAGCTGATCGAGGCCCCGTTTCGAACGCGAGAAAATCTAATGGTTTTCGTCGTGACAACATAAGTCGATCGTCGCCCTAATAAGTTTTCCAACATGAAGCCCTTTTCAAATTCACTGCCAAATACTCCGTTTTACTCTTTGGCAAAGCCTCTCTTCACCTACAATCGCAGCCTCATAAATTTAGGATGAACAAAAGAAGAAGAAGAAAAAAGTAGGGGTGTTCGCCTTCTCCATCAATGATGATATCTCCGGCGAACCAGACACAAATCCCGGCAAAGAGAAAGCTCCTCGCTCGACACGGACCTTTCTCTCTCCGTCCTCCTCCCCTCCATGATTTCAACATTTTTTTTCGCGACCAGGTGTGTACCCGTTTTTCATTAAGAGGAAGAGAATTTAAACCGTACACAACCAAGAGCGGGCCGTTGATTTAGGCAAGCGGCCTCGAGCAACGTCCAGCTAAGAGACCTACCTGACTACTGGATCCAAGGTTTGCGATTACATGCCCAAAGAATTTTGCGACCAATACAGATGAAGCGTGGCCAGAGGCGCGAAGCCCGCCAGCGCCCAGTCTTCGCCTTCCTTGATCGCCGCCCTTACGACATCGAGCACCGAAGATGGCCCTCTACCAAAGACTCGACAATTTCTTTCCTTCCAGATTGTCCAGGCGACAAGGAGCAGCAACGAGTTTAACAGGGGCTTGGACGCCAGGTCGATCCGACCCCTCTATTGTATCCACCACTTGTTGAGTTCCTGTACGCGGTCCGGCAATAGGGCCACCAGATATATGGGCTCCAACAGCGCGTGCCAGACTTGTCTGGAGAAGACGCATCCGAGGAACAAGTGGCACGCTGTTTCGAGTGCCTGATCACATAGAGCACATGCGTCGTTGTCTTGAAGGCCATGCCACTTGCGACGGTCGGCGGTCCAAAGTCGGCAGTGTAGGGCGAACCAGAAGAAAAGCTTTACCCGTGGCGGCGCCTTGGTACGCCAAAGCTCTTTGGCTCCCAGGAGCCTGGTTGATTCTGCAAAGAAAGCCTGGTATGTTGAGGAGACCGAGTACGCCCTAGAGGAAGACCATCTCTACACAAAACGATCCGGCTGCAGCTACTGCAAGTTCACCGATTGCAGGAGCTCCCAGACTCGGAGGTAATCACATAGGACTTGCGTCGTCGTGGCTCTGGTGATGACCCTCGCCCATCGGTTGTTCCGGAGGGCGTCGCACAGCAACCATTTGCGCCCTGAACGCGATATAGTAGCGAACAGGGCCGGGGCGAAGAGGTGTAGGGGCCCCACCGATGACCAGTTGTCTGTCCAGAGTCTTGTGGACGCGCTGTCGCCCACGGTGACTGTCATGCTCGCGGCGCTCATAGCGGCGACGCACCTTTCAGGTCGTGATGGCAAGCTCACCCAGCAGCATTGTGGCTCAGAACGTGAGAGCCACTCCCAGCGTAGTCGCAGCGCTAATCCAAAGAAGCACAGATCGATTACTCCCAAACCTCCAGGATAAGCCGGTCGGCAGACAACTGGCCAGGCGACTTTACACTTGCCGCCGGTGTAGGAGGCGGTACTAGCCCAGATGAAGGACCGCCGGAGCTTGTCAATTTGCTTGACTGCCCAGCTGGATAGGCGGCATGCAATGCTCAGGTGCCCTGGGACAGCGGACAACGTGACCTTGGTGAGTAGGACCCTGCCGGCATTGGTCAAGAGCCCCGCCTTCCATGTCGGGATTCTGGCCGCGACGGAGTCGATCAGCGGCTGCTCGTCCGCGCGTCTCAATCGCCGAGGCGAGAGAGGTATTGAAAGGACCTAGGATGCCGCCTAGAGGGGGGGTGAATAGGCGTTTCTGAAAATTAACACCTTTAAATGCGGAAACGATAAGTAAAGAGAGTTTCCAAAATGGAAACTCCAAATAACGAGTAGTACCACCCCTCACAAGTTAGTCACAGAGTATATAAAAGATAGTAAATAAATCTAGGAGCCAAATGCCTGCAACCAAAGAGTTAGAACACAATACAATTCAGTTTGGCGCAGGGGCTAATACCGGACGTGTCCGGTAGGTATACCGGACGTGTCCGGTATTCACGACTTCTGTGGAACAGCCCCGAATTTGCTCCTTTTGATTTCTATCTTCAATCCAAACTGCAGGAAACTATTAGAGATAGTAATATACACAGAGTATCTGCAGAATAGCTAAAGCAACACAAATATCAAATGAAATGCGAATTGAGACACGATATTTGTTTTACCGAAGTTCGGACTCGTTCGAGTCCTACTCTCCGTTGAGGGGGCTGCGGGTGACCCAGCGAAGGTCAGCCCTAGAGGGTACCACGAAGGTCACTCTAGCCGGAGTCTTTTCCAACTCCTTTTCCTCCTTCCACTAAATGATTCCGAGGCGGCGGAATCGACCGTTATAAACTTTCCGAAACAACCACAATCTCTCGGTTGCTCTCCGGCGACGCCTAGCCGTCTAGGACCGAAGAGTCCAAGAGTAACAAATGCGAATCACGAGATTGACAATATGCACAAGTGCTCAAGTGGTGGCTTGCTCTCTTTTTCAAATTCTTTCTCAACCCACAAATTGATTTTGCAATTTGGATCACACACTCACTAAGAGAGGGTTTAGGAGAGTTGGCAAGGCTCAAAAACGTGTGTCTATCTCAGTAGAATCAGCAGCCTCCAAAGGTGGAGGCTTGGGGGTATTTATAGCCCCCAAGGAAAACTAGCCGTTTTATAGCCGTTGCAATACCAGACACGTCCGGTATGACTCATACTGCGCCAACGGTAATTAAGTTACAGTGAAGTTGTGAGGCGTCGGAACTCCCGAAGAACGCCGAGACTTCCGACCGTCGGAACTCCCGTCTCAAGTCGGAACCCCCGACCCTAAGCAATTTTGAAAAACATGTAACTGAGTTAAAGTTAGTGAGGTGTCGGAACTCCCAACACATGTCGGAACTCCCGACCGTCGGAACTCCCGACTTACGTCGGAACTCCCGACCCTCAAGGCTTTTGAAAACTAGCCGTTGGCTTCTTGGTCATCCATACCGGACACGTCCGGTATGACCAGAACAGTGAACCCTCCAAGTTAGTTGAAGTGCGAGACGTCGGAACTCCCGACCCATGCCGGGACTCCCGACCGACGGAACTCCCGACCTACGTCGGGACTCCCGACGAACCAACCCGAGAAGAACAATTTAACAGCTGCTGGGCAAATACCGGACACGTCCGGTGTGAATACCGGACACGTCCGGTATTGCCAGACCAGCAACAAATCAGTTAGCTCTTTTGTCGCTCAAATTCTCAAAACTCACATGGGTTGGCTTGAACACTTATGAAACATTATCTATCAATATGATGCGTCCCTCTTAATAGTACGGCATACCTATTAAACTCAAGATCAAAGGAAAAATGAATTTATACCACTTGAGTTGATTTCTTTTGAATTGATGCCGTCCCTTCCAATCTTCATCAAGTAAGGGTGCTAACAAGTTGATGTTGATCTTTTCACTTGAGCATAGCCATCTTGAGCATGTGACTTGATTCCATTCATCAAATTTGAATAATCCCAAATGTATCAAGTCACTTCCATCAAATACTTCATTATAGATTTGATTCTTCACATCAATATGACCATCTTAGCTTGATTAGTACCTCAACTAAATGCAAGTACTTTCTTCTTCACCCTAGCTAGGTTCTTCGGCCGCCAAGCCGTCGCTTGCCCTTCACCCTTGCTTAGTACCTCGAAGCCTTTCCTTGCTATCTTCACCATCTCAAGCCATCAAGTCACATCTTGTTGTTGAATCATCCATTCATATGTATTGTTATCTTTTTCATTTTAATTTAGCAAGCTTCAAATATGAGACCATTCCATATGCAATCCCTCATGTCTCATTAACTAATAATCACGAGCTTGCTTTCACATAGTACATGGAAATCCCACAATAAATAAGCCTTCACATGAATTCCATTTGCATTGTTGTCTTGTGCTTGAACTAGATTGTTTATGCAACAACACATCATTTTGGCCTTCACTAAGTACCTGTGAGATAACCTATTACCTGTCTACACTTAGCAAACGGGTTAGTCCTTTAATCACGTTGTCATACAATCATCCAAAACCCACTAAAGGGCTAGATGCACTTTCAATCTTCCCCTTTTTGGTGATTGATGACAACTTGATTAAAGCTTATAAAATGATATAAACATTTAAACTTTTGGGTTCAATGATTTATGAGAGGCTCCCCCTTAATATGTGCTTATGATTAGAATTCACAAACTGACCTCAAATGTCAATTGCACATACTAAAATAAATAGGAGACTCCCCCTAAATCATTGCATCCGTGGGGTGCATGTGTGTGTGACAAAGAGAAACCGTGATGCATATGACAAGATATATCATACAAGAATAAATATAAAGGCATCACATCAAATATTTTCATTCTAGCATGCATAGTCCTTATGAAAATAAATATGACACATGTAATTCACACATAGCACTCATTACAAATTTTCTCAAGTCCAGAAACCACTGATATATAGATAAAGATCATGTCTCAAGAGATACATAGATAAAGCATAAGTCTTATCTCTCACAAGATATAATCAATGAAGCTCAAAAACAAACTACAGCCTGTAGTACATATCTTCAGGTACAAAGATAAGCAAATGAAACTATCCTGAAGCTTTAATCAGTCTCTCTCCCCCTTTGTCATCTATCACCACAAAGGTCCAACAATGACATACTAAGGACAAAGGGGCTACAAGCTGTCACTAATCTCTGGCATCACTCATCATCATCATCATCATCTCTCCTAGCATCTTCGTCATCAGAGCGGGTAACACCAGCCGGACGAGAACCACCGGCACCAGATGGGTCATAGCCACCAGAGCCGTAGTAGCCGCCACCACCTGTCAAGTCACTCCACCAATCTGTAGCATAGTCGTCGGCAGTGCTGGGACGTGGCTAAGAGTGAGTAGGCACACGAGCCTGAAGTGGTAGAGTGTCAGGGTGCTCAGGTGCCTGCTGCTGCTGCTGTCGCTGTATAAACTCAACATACTCTCTATCATATCTAGCCTGCTGCTGCTCCTTGGTCTTAGGCTCACTAGCTGCCTCATCTGATAGAGGAGATCTAGGAGGATCAAGCTCAAGATTAGAAGCAATTTGCTTCAAAGTCCGAGTGTCCTTCCTCCTAGCCTCCCTCTCCTTCTGCTGCTTAGTCTGGATGTCACGGCACATCCCAAATATGGAGCTGAAAAGCCTGCGGATAGGCGAGGGAGGACTACCACGGCGTGAAGTAGAATGTGAAGGAGCACGTGGTGAAGGTGAAGCTCCTGCTGGTGCACCACTCCCAGGTGCATCTGCCTCTGGTGCTGCTGCTCCTCCTCCTGGTCCTACTGGAGGTAACCCTGTCTCAGGCAGATCTGCAATAATCTTCAGGGCCTTGTGAATCTTATCATACTCGAATGTGTGCCCAGTCACCTGCTCAATCATATGCATGATATAAGGAGCAAAACCACAGCCCTTGAGGGGCCTCTCTCCCACACTCCTGATCTCAGACCAAATAAAGTCAAACACGCTGAAAGGCCGAGCATCAGGTGCCATCCTATGGAGTAGGTTCCTGGAATAATCTGCAATGTTGCCCTTGTCTCCACCCTTGCAGTCAATAGTCTTCCTGAACATCCTGTCCAGGTATCTGTAGGTAGGGTGAAGACCTAGAACCTTCCCCACAGCTCCTCTCTCACCACCAGGAGGATACATATATGCGAGCTGCTCAGGGGGTAACACCTGCTCGGTGTGGATCCTGTCCCTCTGGAGATCATCCTCTGAGAAGCCAAGCTGGGTGGCAAAAACATCATAGTCAACACTGTACCACTGGCCCTCAAGCATCTAGTGCATCCACCGCTCATCCTCCTCAACAAACAGAGTAGCATAGAACTGAGCTACTACCTCTGTGTTCCAGTCATGCTGGAACTCCATGATCTCATAAACCCCAGTGCGCTGGCAAATAGCAATGGCATGATCAACTGAGGCCTTCTGCAACTCTCTGACGTACTGCCAGTCAATCCACTGAGACCTAGCAATCACAGGGTTCCTAGTGAGAATCACACTGGAGTAGAAGTCCAGGTGAAAGGCTGTCTGGAAGCGGTGATCGTACTGAACCTTAGGTAAGCCTCTCGGATCAACCCTTCGCTTATCTCTAGCTCTCCTGGTCATACCCTTTCCTCTGTAATCAACCCTGGAAACATAGGAGGGTACATTGGGCAGACGTGTCTCAAGGAGACCATAGTGCATCCCCTGACCAGGCTGGTGCTGAACTGGAGGAACTGGCTCCTCCTCCTCAATCTCCTGCTCCTCATCTAAGCTGTCACCGTCTGATCCTCTGTGAGTGCTCTTCCTCTTTTTATCTTCTCTGGGCTCTACTCTGAACTCATCAGAATCAGTGTCAGAAGAAGAGCTCCCTGACCCCTCTGCACACTGAGGTGCTGCACTAGAGGCAGCTCTGGTAGGCCTCCTGCTGCTCGGCTGTAATCCAGGATGCATCTCCTGTCTCGCCTTCTTGTACTTCTCAAGTGCTGGATCATGCCTGTGCTTGGACCTCGGCTCCTGTCGTCCACTCATGGCTGCTGTCCTGTATCCAAAGATTTCCAAAGAATTTTAGATACATGCCCATAGCTTATTCTTGAATTGTAATTAGACATAGATTCTTTTATCCAAGGTTTTACAATCACCTCGACACATCATTGTCACAAGGTTTGCAAAACATAGATACAGAAGAAACTGTGCCTAATAAACAATTCTAGGATAGCATTGAATCAAAGGAAGCAGAGAGCCTGCTCTGCTGGGTCATACCGGACACGTCCGGTCTGGTATGGGCGACCAGCAACCCTAACCAGGGTTCCTTGATTCAAACCAACATGGATTAATACCAAACTTTGGGCATTGCTTCTCCATCACCAATGCAGCATATTGACCGAAGGAATTTTCAAATCATGTATTGACCAAGTAGATCAGACGAGGTCCGTGATTAGGGTACCTTGAGAGGAGAGAAGAGAGAGCGATGTGAAATCCAAATCCACGGGCCTTCAATCCTTGATCCAAGCCTTCTCCAATGCAATCTCCCTCTCTCTCTTTTCCTTGGTGAAATCCTTGGTCGCCCTAGGTGGGAAGAAGGGCGTCGGCTGGTTGGTTTGGAGGAGGCAAGTCTGTTTGGGCCGAAGGGGTACGCTCTGTTTTTATAGTCCCGCTCATACCGGACACGTCCGGTAGAATACCGGACACGTCCGGTATACGCGGGCTGGCCCAAATAATTCCAAAATGTGTTCTCACTCTTCCAATCCCTTTCTCTGTTGTTGCTCAGTCCAAAAAGGTGTATGATCTTGATCCAAACCGAGTACTATCACTTTTCTTATCGAATGCCATCAATTTATTTTCTCTTTTCCAAATATATGGCATAATCAATAATTTGCTTGCTTGAGAGAGATAAAGTGAGACAAAGTAGATTGTGGACTTAAGAAAAACCATGTCATGTGTGATTAGCCGATCAAACAATCAAGGAGAGCCATAATCACCACATGACAGGGCTAGGTTGCAAAGACCAAGATTCAAATAGTTTTTCAAATTCACACCACCTACACATGCTAGTTATGGGTTTTGAAAAACATCTCTCCTATGTCACACAAATGCACATTCTAACATGTAAAGGACCTTAGATGCACTTACAATACATGTATGTAAAAACATACCTTTGCCTTGAGCCCACAAGAATACCACTAAGAAGATAAATGGCATGATAATCTTTATGTTGACCTTGATTGCCAAGTAATCATGCTTGATACAAATTCAATTTTTCATCCAAAGGACTACAAAGAGTGCTAGATAAATTTGTTAGTCCACAATGGTGCAAAATAGAAATTTAGCTCCCCCTAAATAAGTGCTTCAAGTATTTTGAATAACTTTCAACAAGCACTTTTATTCTGATAAGAAATTGAGAGCCAATTTTCATTTTGACCATAAACCAAATAAGATTGCCATATTTAAAAGTGAGTTTAAGAGATGCTCATAATCCACTTAGATTTGATAAAACACAAGCTTCTGAGTATGTTAGGGATATATGAAAAATGTATGGATCGAATACTCAGTTGCAACACAATTAGTGTTCTGGTCCATGCAATACCGGACATGTCCGGTAGTATACCAGACACGTCCGGAATACACAGGACGGAAACACTGACTTTCTGTCCCTGGCCATACCGGACACGTCCGATAGTAATACCGGACACGTCCGATAGGTGCAAGACAGAACCAATTAATTTGCTGCTTGTGATTCTTCGTTTTAACTGTAATATTTATTTATTGTATACTTGCATCTCAACAAATAAATTACTATACTAGAGAGCTAATAAAGGCATCATATGGCAAATATGATAAACATCAAGTAAAACTTATTAACCACTTTCAATATTTCACAAATATGTCTATTTGTGACCTTTTGTACACAAATCGAACAAAGTGGATATGATATAAAGTTTAGGTACTTGTTACCAATGATGATGATGAAATAGATGATATATTTATTGAATTATCTTCGGGTCAGCCATATAAGGGATTATGATAAGAATTGGTTGATAGATTGAGTGAATATTATCAAATTGCTTGCTCAACCACCCCAAAACCTTCATCTCATCACCAAGTACCTACATCATTAACCTAAGCACACTTTGGTACCCAACTCTTGTTGGGTCCTTTTGAGTTAGTCAATAAGTGCTTAGGCACCCAAATGGCTTTAGCACTAGTTTGTGGTGAACACATCACCTTGCTAATGCTAACTCCATTTGTGGTCTTCCTAAGCTTATCATTATAAACAAATGTGTTTGGCTTAGGTGAGTTACCATTTGGGCATTCATAGCTTAGATGCCCCTTTCTTTTACAAGCATAGCATATGCGGCCTTTGTTTGCTCTATGCTTGTTTTGCTTGTATGGACATCTATCAACCTTGTGGCCCATCTCATTGCACCCATAGCATCTTCTAGTTGCAACTTGGGTTTCCTTTCTTGCCTCTTTGTACATTGGGCATTTCTTGGTAGGATGCCCCAATTTCTTGCTCATGAGACAAGCACTTTGTCCATCACTCTTTATTTGCTTGGCCTCCTTGGTAGAAGCCTTTTGATTAGCGGCTTCAACCTTGTCGGCCCAACTCTTGTGTGGACACATAGCCCACTCATGTCCATACAATCCACAACCATAGCACATCCTTTTTCCATGTTTCTTGCTCTTGGTTGTGTTGGCCTTGCTTGAGATGTGATTCTTTTGTTGGGCTTTGGAGGAAGCAAGGTTTGAACCCTTCTCAAGCTTCTTCACCATGTTATCACGGTTATCTTGAGAAGGTTGTGCTTTCTCCTTACCCTTCAACCGAATCACATCTTTCTTTAATCTTTGCACTTCTTCTTTGAGCTCTATGTTTTCTATAAGATTTAGCTCAATCGAAGATTGGCTTGCTTGAGGAGCACATTCATTAGTACAAGAAATATTTAATTGAGATGGTGTACTAGTGAGCGGATGTGTGAGAGGTTGAGAGAATTTTACCGATGTAATCACAACCTCACGAGCCACCTCAAGCATGATGCTTGATTTTACTACTTCCTCATGAGAGCACTTTAGATGAACATAATTTGCTTGTAGCTCATTATACTTGCTTGATAGTTCATCTAGCCTTGCCTTGAGCTCAAAGTTTTCCTTCTCTAGTTGTGAAACCCTAGAAGAGGAGTTAGTAACTAAAGCATGCTCAATTCACAATTTTTCATACCTCTCATTTATTGCCTTTAGCTCTTGCAATTTGGAGATGAGAAACTTTTCTTGATTTTGAAGCGATTGCTCTTGCTTCTCAATCTCTTCTTCAAGCTCATCATTCTTTTCAACTATCTTCATGATGATGAACTTGTCTTTATGGTTGAGATGATCAAGGTTGTAGTTGTCTTCAACTTCAATATCACTCTTATCTTGATCATCCACTTGAGCCTTCTCCTTTTCTTGATCTTTCTTGTTACTCTTCTTGCTTTTCTTGGCCATGAGACACAAGTGATGAGTATCATGAGATACTGAGATTGACTCATCACTTGGTTGCCACCGGGCTTGAGCATCGTTGCAAACAGCTGCTTGCTGGTCTGCTGCCTCGGCCATATCGGACACGTCCGGCAGGCATACCGGACATGTTCGGTACATGCAGGCAGACAGCAGGTCATGCGCTGCTTGCACTTCTTGCTCCGGCTCGGCACTCTTGAGGTCTTGTGAGGCTTCTTCGCTGTATGAAGACACAATGGACATACTTTCCATTGACTCGATCTCAAGTGCATCATCACATTTGGATTTTCCATATAAATCAAAAAGTCTAGTCCAAATGAGATGAGCACTCTCCGGAGGTGGTTGTCCATTGAATATTGCCTCATCTTGAACCTCTACACTTAATGTACTCAAAATGACATTAATAGCTTGAGCATTGAGTTGCACGCATATCTCTTCCTCTTTTGACAAATTTTTGTAGTTGCTCCAATCAACTATAGGAAGAGGTATGCTTGCATCCACAATATGCTCAACAAGAGGACTAATATCTCTAAAAGCATTGAGTACATTAATTGACCAAGGTAGAAAGTTTAAACCATCATTTTGGAGAAGCACCGGCTCCAACTCGATAGGCGTCGACATCCTTTTCTCACGGCGGTGAAGCTTTAGGTGAGAACCTCGCTCTGATACCAATTGAAAGGACCTATGTGGGGGATATACCCCCGGGTACCACAAGATGGTACATGGGCCGCACCATCCGAGGTGGCCTGGCCCGTAAGATCAAGGCGTGCATAGCAAGATTACAAGTTGTACTATATATTGTAATAGTACCAAATAGGATACTTTACTTGTAACCCTCCTCCTCCAGAGTATATAAGGAGAGGCAGGGGTCCCCCTCAGGGACAGATCATACAGTATACATCTCAATACAATACACCAAAGACACAGGACGTAGGGTATTACGTCGATCAGACGGCCCGAACCTGTCTAAATCGCTGTCTCTGCACCTTGTGTCACCATCTGGTTCCAGATCACGCGCACCGTCTGCCGATAATCTACTACCTTGGGCATACCCCTAGGTAGACTGCCGACCATATTTCGTCGACAGTGGCGCGCCAGGTAGGGGATGTGCGTGCTGATCCCTGGCGAACCAGATGGGATCTCACGACCAACGTCGTTTGCGGCAACTCATCTTGCCGCGACGGCCTCCTTCAACAACATCTACGACAAATCGGCGGCGGCGTTTAACATCGTGCGCGGCAACCGTCATCAAATCCATCTACAAGTCGGAGCTTGTCTGGTGGTCGACGAAATCATCGCCCGATTGAGCACGTGGGGATTGATCGGTTCAGCATGGTCGCCAGATGGGATCTCAAAATCAACATCAACATCATCTGTGACGACCTGACGCTACGGCGCAACTTGTTGTGAATTCGTGGCAGCAAGTTTTGATACGTGAAGTCAAGCAACGGATCCTGTTCGGCGCACACGGCTCCACGACACAGATCTTGGCGACTACACGCGGCGGCCAGCAAGGACTTGACGTCCCACGGCGACATCCACCAGCAACGAGGAATAACGCCACCATGGGACCCCATGGATCTAGGATCGGCACAGTGCCCGCCGGCTCTCCAGCGTCGAATCAATCTCCGAATCAATTTCGTGCACGTGCTGAGGATTCGTGTATGTGCTGACTGGGTACTAGCGCATCGGCACCGTGTACGATTGTGCACCTACGTACTACAGCAAGCTAGCAAGAGGAAGGCATGCATGATTTACGCAAGCAACGTGTCCGATGTACACCGCCATGCAAGTTACCAAGACTTGCCTGTACACATGCGTCCACGTATGGGGAAGGAAGGCTGCGCGTGTTAATGAAGCAGATCGACGACATGTCTTCGTACGCGGACCGACACCGCCAATCTCCAACCACATCGACCACGGACCACGTCGACCACGTCTCGAGCGGCTCCGCCGAGCTCCGACCACCAGACCACGTCGCAATAATGATCGCCGCGAAGAACGGCGCTACGACAACCGCGACCATCGTCATGACGACAAGTCGGAAAGCTCAAGGACCGGACAACTTTGTCGCCAACGACACGTCAAGCCATCTCTCGAACATCGCAACACACCGACTACACCCACCGGTCGTCAATAAAGCTAAGTATTATTTTTAATTGAAAATTTCTTCGATCATCGTACACCTCCGCCGACCACCCTTAGGGTGCGCTCCGCGTCGAATTTTCTCCATACATACAGTCCAAAACATGTATAAGTTTTTACAACGGTTCGCCGATATGTTTTCCTTCCTGCTTGAGAATCCCAGAGCCGGCACTGTCTCCGGCTCCACCCCACGCGTGCATGAGAGTCCGCCCTCTGCGCTACGGGTAGTCGGCAGTCGCTCCCTAGTAACACTGGCACTCTACGCGCGGCAGCGTTCCGTACCTCGCGCTACGAGATGTTGGTCAGCCCAGGGCTGGCACATTCTTCAGGACAGGTTAATACATCGTGCTACGCCTCTACATAACAAAAGGGCTAAAAACAGCTAATGTTATTTTTCGAATATTACACCAAGTATAATTCATCGCCAACCGAACACCAAGTGTTTACTTCACCTCCTATAGAGAGGTCAATATATTTCGTACACCATCATGTATTACCGCTCTCGGTGTTTATTTTTCAGGAACACAGTTCGATCAGTGAGCTCATGCTTCAGGGTTCGCCAAGACCACTATGGTGCTCGAGGACTCTGGCCAGACCACGCTCATGCTCGGGGACTCTGGCCAGACCACGCTCGTGCTCGGGGACTCGCCAGACCACTCCGCGCTCTGGGACTTCTCGCCAGACCACTCCGAGCTCCGACCACGTCGACCACATCTTGAGCAGCTCCGCTGAGCTCCGACCACGTCTCGGGGACTTCGTCGGTCGCTCCTTGACCTGTGCTCGGGGACTGCCTCAACCACGGCTCGGGGACTTTGTCGCTCGCTCCTCGACTTGTGCTCGGGGACTGCCTGCCTCGATCACTCTCCGACCACGGCTCAGGGACTTCATCGCTCGCTCCTCGACCTATGCTCGGGGACTGCCTCGACCACTCTCCAACCACGGCTCAGGGACTTTGCGTCTCAACTACATGCAACTGGCGACTCGCATACAGTTGGGATATTCTTTCTCGTTTAGACCTTGCTACAAGGCTAATACCTCACCTTCCAGCAAGCTCGGGGACTACATCGGTACGATGCACCTGCCGGTGCATCTCGTATCGCTGGTACGATGATTGGATTCTCAACTTAACTGGGAATTCTTTTTAGACCCTAGCACCACGTGCCTACGTCACCTACTACCAGGCTCGGGGACTAAGTGGGCACACTTCACCTTGCGGTGAATGTGCTTGTTTTTCGACCACTACGCCTCTGATGATCAAAGATGCTACGCTTCAAGACGCATTTACATTTCTTTTTAGAAATACAAGTGGGCACACTTCCTGGGACGGAAATCTATTTCTTTTTTCTTAAGAGCACCATACATTCTTCGGACAACCTCCTTCTCCAGCGACAACGGTGGTCGGAGATGTCAAGAACTCAAGCCTCACTGTTCGGAGAAGGTTGAAATGGCGTGTCGCATCAGAATACATGGCGCTCGGGGACTAGCTGTGGGGGATATACCCCCGGGTACCACAAGATGGTACATGGGCCGCACCATCCGAGGTGGCCTGGCCCGTAAGATCAAGGCGTGCATAGCAAGATTACAAGTTGTACTATATATTGTAATAGTACCAAATAGGATACTTTACTTGTAACCCTCCTCCTCCAGAGTATATAAGGAGAGGCAGGGGTCCCCCTCAGGGACAGATCATACAGTATACATCTCAATACAATACACCAAAGACACAGGACGTAGGGTATTACGTCGATCAGACGGCCCGAACCTGTCTAAATCGCTGTCTCTGCGCCTTGTGTCACCATCTGGTTCCAGATCACGCGCACCGTCTGCCGATAATCTACTACCTTGGGCATACCCCTAGGTAGACTGCCGACCATATTTCGTCGACAACCTAGGATGCCACCTAGAGGGGGGGTGAATAGGCGTTTCTAAAAATTAACACCTTTAAATGTGGAAACGATAAGTAAAGAGAGTTTCCAAAATGGAAACTCCAAATAACGAGTAGTACCACCCCTCACAAGTTAGCCACAGAGTATATAAAAGATACTAAATAAATCTAGGAGCCAAATGCCTGCAACCAAAGAGTTAGAACACAATACAATTCAGTTTGGCGCAGGGGCTAATACCGGACGTGTCCGGTAGGTATACCGAACGTGTCCGGTATTCACGACTTCTGTGGAACAGCCCCGAATTTGCTCCTTTTGATTTCTATCTTCAATCCAAACTGCAGGAAACTATTAGAGATAGTAATATACACAGAGTATCTGCAGAATAGCTAAAGCAACACAAATATCAAATCAAATGCGAATTGAGACACGATATTTGTTTTACCAAAGTTCGGACTCGTTCGAGTCCTACTCTCCGTTGAGGGGGCTGCGGGCGACCCAGCGAAGGTCAGCCCTAGAGGGTACCATGAAGGTCACTCTAGCCGGAGTCTTTTCCAACTCCTTTTCCTCCTTCCACTAAATGATTCCGAGGCGGCGGAATCGACCGTTACAAACTTTCCGAAGCAACCACAATCTCTCGGTTGCTCTCCGGCGACGCCTAGCCGTCTAGGACCGAAGAGTCCAAGAGTAACAAATACAAATCACGAGATTGACAATATGCACAAGTGCTCAAGTGGTGGCTTGCTCTCTTTTTCAAATTCTTTCTCAACCCACAAATTGATTTTGCAATTTGGATCACACACTCACTAAGAGAGGGTTTAGGAGAGTTGGCAAGGCTCAAAAACGTGTGTCTATCTCAGCAGAATCAGCAGCCTCCAAAGGTGGAGGCTTGGGGGTATTTATAGCCCCCAAGGAAAACTAGCCATTTTATAGCCGTTGCAATACCGGACACGTCCGGTATGACTCATACTGCGCCAATGGTAATTAAGTTACAGTGAAGTTGTGAGGCGTCGAAACTCCCGAAGAACACCGGAACTTCCGACCGTCGGAACTCCCGACTCAAGTCGGAACCCCCGACCCTCAGCAATTTTGAAAAACATGTAACTGAGTTAAAGTTAGTGAGGTGTCGGAACTCCCGACACATGTCGGAACTCCCGACCGTCGGAACTCCCGACTTACGTCGGAACTCCTGACCCTCAAGGCTTTTGAAAACTAGCCGTTGGCTTCTTGGTCATCCATATCGGACACGTCCGGTATGACCAGAACAGTGAACCCTCCAAGTTAGTTGAAGTGCGAGACGTCGGAACTCCCGACCCATGCCAGGACTCCCGACGAACTAACCCGAGAAGAACAATTTAACAGCTGCTGGGTAAATACCGGACACGTCCAGTGTGAATACCGGACACGTCCGGTATTGCCAGACCAGCAACAAATCAGTTAGCTCTTTTGTCGCTCAAATTCTAAAAACTCACATGGGTTGGCTTGAACACTTATGAAACATTATCTATCAATATGATGCATCCCTCTTAATAGTACGGCATACCTATTAAACTCAAGATCAAAGGAAAAATGAATTTATACCACTTGAGTTGATTTCTTTTGAATTGATGCCGTCCCTTCCAATCTTCATCAAGTAAGGGTGCTAACAAGTTGATGTTGATCTTTTCACTTGAGCATAGCCATCTTGAGCATGTGACTTGATTCCATTCATCAAATTTGAATAATCCCAAATGTATCAAGTCACTTCCATCAAATACTTCATTATAGATTTGATTCTTCACATCAATATGACAATCTTAGCTTGATTAGTACCTCAACTAAATGCAAGTACTTTCTTCTTCACCCTAGCTAGGTTCTTCGGCCGCCAAGCCGTCGCTTGCCCTTCACCCTTGCTTAGTACCTCGAAGCCTTTCCTTGCTATCTTCACCATCTCAAGCCATCAAGTCACATCTTGTTGTTGAATCATCCATTCATATGTATTGTTATCTTTTTCATTTTAATTTAGCAAGCTTCAAATATGAGACCATTCCATATGCAATCCCTCATGTCTCATTAACTAATAATCACGAGCTTGCTTTCACATAGTACATGGAAATCCCACAATAAATAAGCCTTCACATGAATTCCATTTGTATTGTTGTCTTGTGCTTGAACTAGATTGTTTATGCAACAACACATCATTTTGGCTTTCACTAAGTACCTGTGAGATAACCTATTACCTGTCTACACTTAGCAAACGGGTTAGTCCTTTAATCATGTTGTCATACAATCATCCAAAACCCACTAAAGGGCTAGATGCACTTTCAGGTATCCCCAAGTATTTGCACGGGAACGGTGCCACGACACACGGGAACACCTGCTGGACATCAGCGATCATGCCGTCGTCACAGCGAATAAGCGTTGCGACACACTTCTCCATGTTTGTGACTAGCCCGGACGCTCCCACGAACAACTGGAGGATCTCGGCAAGACACTGTAGGTCTGCAGTCCTTGGCGATAGCAGAACGACAAGATCATCGGCGTAGAGTGACGCCCGATGTACGACAACCTGGCCAGGCAACGGCGACATTGCAGCGCGGCGGTCGACTTCTTTGATGAGGGAGTTCAAGACCTCCATAACCACGGCGGCTCTACACAGGCCTGAACCCCTCCGCGTCCGGCTCCACGGACATGCGCGGGGGATGGACGACAATGGACGCCAATGCAAGCGACGCTTTGCCGGGGAAGAAGGGCGTGGGGAACGACGCGCATCACCCATGAAGTCCCCACGGCGCGGACGGCGATGACGACGGTGGTGCTGGAGCCGCGGCCGGACGGCCCCCTTCCCGTGGCCCGACAGGGGTTGGGCCTCGGCGTCGCTGAAGGAAGCTTCCGAGTCCGAGAAGTGCAGCCTCGCCCCGGACCCGCCCGGGGAAGCGATGAAAGGTTCGGCATCAGGGTCGAGGGAGCTCACCTGAAGCACAAGGGCAGCTTGGGCGGCCGCCGCAAGCGGCGGTAGTTCAAAGGGAATGGATCCCTCCGCGCGACGGGACGACTCCTCTGCCTCGACCTCATCCGCACAGGAGAGGCGGGAGCAGGGACGAAGCCAGCGGTGAGGCTAGGGGGGCTTCAGCCCCCCTACCCATCCTGAGCACGTGGAGTTTTTCTAAGTCATCCCTTAAAATTTTATGCATACATGTATTAGGTAGGAGGGGCTAAGGTTAAGAGAAGATAAAAAAACCTCTATTCTTTTGTTCAGCCCCTCCTAAATTTTTTTCTGGCTTCGTCACTGGGCGGGAGCACGAGCCGGGGGTCCATGGGAGCCGGCGCACAGGCGGGGAGGGTTGGGGTGGAGGGTTGGTGGGTGGACGCCGAGGCCGGAGTGACCACCGGCAGTGGAGGCTGGTGGACGCCGGGGCCGGAGTGGCCACCGGCGGTGGGCGGGGGGGAGGGAGCCTAGGCGCTAACGACTCCAGCGCTCGCTACTACAGACCCTTCAGCCAGGATCATCTTCCCCTCATAGTTCAACATTTTTCCTTGTGTATCATAACAGTACCCCAAAAATCGCACTACATTCTTGTGCTTTGACTTCATAAGACAACCAACCTCTTTGATAAATTTCTCCTCGTCCATATCAAGATTGTGGAACAGCTTCTTCACAGCGATGACTGTCCCATTCTGAAGTTCGCCCTACAGTGACAAAGTTGCATTATGCCTTTTAGATCAGAATAAGGACAGTTGGGATCGAGTTACTTGTAAGTATTTACCTTGTACACATTTGCAAACCCACCACTGCCAATTTTCCTATGATCAGAGAAATCATTCGTGATGGCCTTGAGAAGCGATAATGGCAGGTTTATGGGCTCTGCACTTGGATCAAGCAGCATGCGCTCCAAGAGATGTTCCATGCTAGCTTCACAGTCCATTTCTTATAATCACATAGGAATGTAGTCTTCAGTCCAAACAAGAATTCAAGAAGCATCACAAAATGTTCTCTTAAAGGAAAAAATCAACTTTGTCCTTTTTTTTCAGAAATGTTATACAACACATGTGTGTTTTAACACCAAAAAACACATGGACTTTCTTTGCCGTCTACAGTATGTGCGTGTCTGCCCCTCCCTTTGCTGTTCGCTGATTGCATGGGCCCTCTTCTCCTCTGGCCCATTTGCAGTTGCTCGGCATTCTCCGTGTTGCGCCATCGCGGCATCGGAGCCGTTGTCGCCACGCAATGGAGGCTCACTTCTCTAGGTGCCAATGGAGGCGAACGTTCAGCGGTGGTTTCAGCAGTGGCGGCGGCGGCGACCACGGATATGTGATTTGTCCTTCCATAGAAAAAAAAATTGTGATCTGTGATATGTATGATCTGTGAGCTGTGATCTGTGGAGGCTGGAGGTAGAAGAAGGGTGGAGGTCGTTGGATCTTAATCCTATGATGCAAAAAAAAATCATGTGTTGAAACTGCATAAAACACATGATTGTATAGTAGACACACTCGTTACTAGGAAAATGTCACCAGGTTAAGATTTTTCAGCAAGTTACACATAGAACAATCCCTGGATCGGTAAAACAGGTTACTAGCAAAAGGTCGCCAGGTTAACATTTTTCAGCAGATTACACATAGAACAATCCCCGGATCAGTAAAACAGGTTACTAGCAAAAGGCACTAGGGGCTGTTTGATACTACCTTGGACACAGACTGCCCGGCCTGGATGCTTCCTGGATGCTGCATGTACGACGTTTGCTTGCAGCCCTGTATCCTTGTCTGGTCCAGGCATCCCATGTACACAAAAACGATCGCCTGGCCACAGGTAACGTTGCCTGCTTAGATTCCTTCATAGTTAATGAAGATCAAATGTCTGGCAGATATTTCAAACCAAACAACATATCTGTGATATAGCCTGAGGAGGCAAAACACGATGATTTAACAGGCAACATCTAGGTAGTCATTTTTCCCAGGCAACAACACCAGGGTTCCATCCAAACTAGCCCTGCGTACTCAGGCATGGAGGGAAAGAAGTCATTGGAAGAATCGATCACTAACCTGAAAGAAGATTGAGGCCTGCAGCCCTGCACGCAGGTTGCAAAGCACTGCTGCCTTCAGATCCGGAGAAGAAGAGTGCCCGCCTTGGTCGATAAATACAATGCTGTCGATAAATACATACAATTGTATAACAACAAGCATCGATCACGACCTTTACGTAATCTGTGGAGACCTGCGTGGACTTGGCCGGCTGGATCACTCGAAGGACCCTTCCTGTGGTAGGCCGTGGGTTCCGTGTCTAGTGAATCGGCCCATTAGCGCCCTAACTGGGCCATGACAAAGCACATGCCAAAGTTGCTTATGGGCTATACACTGAAATTCCCCTCGCTACAGTACACAAGGGCGGAGGATAGGCGATTTCGAATCCGGCGTCGATCTCACCGTCTTCTCTTGGCGTACGGCGACCGTCCCGGTGCCGGAGGTGGAGAGGAGCCGGGGGATCGATGGCCGTTGTACATACCCACATCTAGTCCAGTTAGGTTACGCTTAGTTTTCTTCGCATCGAGGTCGTCGATGCGGAGTCCAGCGGATCCCGGTGGCTCATGGTTGTGGCGTCCAGTTCTTTTGTCCCTCCACAGCACCTCCGGCGGCTGCAGTAGTGATGACGCGTCTTCCGGGGATGGTGCTGCGAGGTATGCTTGCTCCTATCCAGAGAAATCGGGTTGGATTATCCCTTTTGGGGTTGCTTCGTCGTCGTGTGATTTGGGGTCGCCAGCGGTGCTTGTGGTGTCTGATCCCGTATCTCTCGACGATGATATGGCCGGTGGCCATCATAGTTTGCTTGGGCGTTCAGTGCTCCATGTGCACATCGGCGAGTTCAGTGTGCCAATCGTTGCAACATTAAAACTGTACGTGGCTTCTTTGGAAGCTTCTTCGTTGAGGTGGGAATCGGCTTCAAGCTGCAAGCTCGGCGTTTATCTCTTCCAGGGGCGGCGTTTCAAGCGGTGGCTCCGGTTGCCGGCGACGAAGACGATCGGGAGACCTTTGCAAGGACTTGGATGTAATTTTCTTTTTTATCAGTGGTGTCTTTGTAAGGGTGTTTCTGTAATCCATGCTATGAATGAATAAATGAAATGCAACCCGGTTTTCTCAAAAAAAAAGGAAAAAAGTAATCTCAAGAAAAAGGAAAAAGAAAAAGCCTATTTTACCTCACTCAACTATCGTCATCATTGTCACAAGACGATATACACGAGGAGTTATTCCAAAGCCTCTTCTCCATTCACTGCTTGATTTTTAGCTGGCCTGGACCTTACAAGAACCCAGGACTCCTTGATGAATGGTGCACAATCAAGTGCCCCTAGATGGCTTGCTCCACCAGCAGTAGCTGTAGCAAAGATTAATCAGCTTATTCGTTTCGTCGTAAACGATCGTGGATTATTTACTGCTGGCTGGTTTGGTGTGAGAGAAAAATACTGTTCCAGCTTATAATCTACGATCGTATACGAGCAAGCGAACATGCTGAATGTGAATTCTGCAGCTATCGGCAAGTCTTCGGAAACTGCAATAACTACTGCGGTAGTAAGGGATGAAGTAGGCACATTCCTAGTGATTGTGATGAAAAGGATAACTAACCTAGAGACATTGGAGATGATGTTTAGTGTGAAGATCTAAGGAAGGTCAAGCTGGCGACCGATTGTGTGAACATTGGTCGAGCCCTCAAGGAGGCGGCCATATCATTCGAGAAAATCAAGGCAATAAAGGAGGCATTCCAAGCGGTGGAGTTTATACACAAAGGACGACCGTTGAACTACGAGTTCGATGGGCTTATGAAAAGGTCGATTTACGAGTCATTAGTAAGGCATGTATGGTTGAGTTTTCCCATAGGGAATTTGTAATCAGATTTCGCCAACTAACGAACCAAGAGACGATCGTTAAAAGAAAACTATAGTCATCGTTCAATTTTTTCTCTTTGAACTTTACAAGGCATCTTACCTCTTGAACTATGAAAACCGTTGAGATTAACTCCATGCCCTTGTTTGAACGCCCTGTTCGCTTGGCTTATCAGCCGTATTTTTTCAGTCAACGAATAATATTTTTCTCTCACAACAAATCAGCCAACAATACTTTTAGCCATGGCTTATCAGTCAAGCGAACAGGACAGAAGTGGTTGTTAAGATGGTTTCATTTTTTTAGTTAAAAATTCCAGTAATTATCTAATAAGGTTTTAAACCATAGAAAATGTCTGTAAACTTCAAAAAAATTGGTGACAAGTCTTAGAGATAGATAGGAATCCAACCAATCCAAATAAAATATTTAGAGCTTGTGAAATATGTCTAGAAGCTTCTAAAAATTAGATTTTTCTCTAAAAATAGGAAATATATTTAGAAAATATGGAGAATTCCTTTAACATTCTAATTGAAGAAGCATTATGAGGTACGAGCTAAACGCGTTTTAAACATGTTCATGTTACTCATTCCATCGAGTCTGTCTACCCAACAACGATATGTTTTATGCAGTTTCAACACATGAATTTTTTTGCACCATAGAATTAAGATCCAACAGCCTCCATCCTTCTTCTGCCTCTAGCCTTCTTCTACCTCCGGCCTTCTTTTACCTCCAGACAATCATAAATCACAAGATCACAGATCCACAGATCACAAGAAATAATTTTTTTTTCTATGGAAGGACAAATCGCAGAGGAGGAGGAGGTACCTAGAGCCGGATCCGTCGCCGCCACGTGCAGTTGATCGGAGTAATAGGCACCAGCAGGCATGGCAACTGACCTCCATCTGGCTTCGTAGCGAAGCATTGGGGATGGCGGCCATGACGCGTTCTGAGTCGGCACCCTCTGCGCGCCAGGTACACATCGGAACTGCTGCCGAGTCACTGCACTGTGCGACGCCCTGCACCGGGCCCGAGGCGCTCACCTTGTACCCGCCTGAGGCCGCAGTGGCGTGGCGTCCACGCTCTGCAGCTCCGATAGGATGGCGTGGCGGGACCTGAGGGGCGAGCTCGCCAGAGCCGGTGATCACCGGTGAAAAAAGAGAGAAAAATCCATATGTTTTTTTTTTCCTAAAACATATGTATGTTGTATAGCATTTATGTTCCATCTATGTTGCCAGTTGGGCCACTGTGCTATTTCACGGGCAGCCTGTTCGTTTGCTCGTAAACGATCGTAAATTTCCAGCTAGGAACAGTGTTTTTCTCTCACACCAAACCAGACAGCAGTAAATAATCCACGATCGTTTACGGCTCCCGAACATGTGTATCTGCATGGCTTGCTTTGCTCTGCCTACCTGCGGCCTGCCATCTCATTTTCTGAATCACATCTTTCGGTGGTACTTCATCGATTCCTACAATCTACCTCGCCTTCCAGAAAAAAAGAAGAAGATTATTTACTATACCTCAAAGACCATTTATCTCCCATTTTCTCGGTAAATAAATTAATGCAATAATAGGAAGAGCAATCACCAGATAGACATAGACATAGTTACCCAAAGCGTTGTATTAGTTGCTCTTTTACTGACATTTCACAATGACAATTACATCAAAGAGAGAATGCTCCTGCAGCCTGACATGTAGTTTTCTGAGACCACAGCGTCTGTGGTCCACTGATGCTGATGTATGCCAGCCTCAAACAAAGTCTCTTTCCACTTCTTTTTTTCTTGGGTATAAAGAAAAATATAAGACGGCTGATGGATTGATGCCTATCATTTTAGTGGAATATCTGGGCCACATGCTGCTAGCGGGGCCGACCTAGCTAGTGCCGTCACTCAAAAATTGGACTATTCCGTCTTTTTTAGCTTATTTTTTCAGTCGGAATAGTGTTTTTTTTCTCATAATAAATCAGCCGGAACAATGTTTCGACTTATTTTTTCAGCGAAGCGAACGGGGCCAATATTGTTATTAGTGATTCTAGATTATTTTTCACCATTGGCGCCGCCACACAAGTGAATGGCAAGACCCTCATATAGCAAGAAATACAAGGTTAATCAGATGATGATCATTAGTGTGCCTCCAGCAATTTTTCTCCTGGGTCGTGCTGCTAGTTGCTGTCACGGAAATGAACGTACCATCCCTAGCTCACAGTCACAGTACATCAGTAACCTAGTGTGTTGAAAAATTCATGGCTGGCGACCAGCCTACTCTGCACCCAGTTTATTGTTCACTGCGAACTAAAACAGATTCTGCCTACTCAGCTTATTATGAACTCTGTAAAATGTTGAAACTGCTCAATGGGCTGCATTGTCTTTTTAGAAGGATCTCTAACTACATTCAGCCTGTTCGTTTGGCTGTGGCTTGTCGTAAACGATTGTAAATTTTCAGCCGGAACAGTATTTTTCTCTCACACAAACCAGCCAGCAGCAATGCATCCACTTATCATTATCACTGCTCTGCTACTGCCGGAAGATACACAACTGGAAACCCCAATTGTCAAATATGATATGAACACCAATTCCATGTGCAGAGGTTCTCCACATGGTCACATGGAGAAGACAGCACACACAATCTTTTGGATTACTCTTGCTTTTGAGAAGCTTCTTGGGATCCCCAAGCTAAAGAGAGGGACCAATGAACTACCTGTCCTACCACTAACCAGGATCCCAAGTCACAAACCGTACTTGCCTCTCACCAAACCCTGGCCGGACATGGACGGTCGCCGGAGTTGCGGTTGTTGGCACGCCAGCGTAATTCCAAAAACTCCGTTGGAGCTGAACTCATGTACCATGTGATAACTGATTTGCAATCGACTTGCAACCTACCTAAAAGCTTTCTAATCCCATCAGCAGACGACATCCTAAACTATAATGATCCAACAGCATAACTAAAAGCAGAAGAAGGTACCACCACAAGAAAGAAACATGTTACCTGAACTGAATGAACTTTTAGATTTGGTTATGAACAATTGAACGCTGAACTGAACAAAGATTTTTGCAACACACAAAAAAGAACATATGTATCCACCAAGAAACACTAGTTAACCCTCTCTAAATCACATCACACTTTTTCTTTTACCTCTGTATCCCTCCATTTATTTATTACAATTCACCACCTCCTTTGCAGTATGAACAGACATGACACATGTGACAAGCTGAAGCTGGCCTACCTCGCCGGCCGGCCGGAGCAGAGGAAGCAGAGCAAAAGCAGAGCACGTGAGTGAAGGTGGCTACACCTCGACGCGGCAGTACGTGGCGGTCTGGAACCTGAGCCCGTGGGCCCCGGCCGCGCCGCCGTACCCACTGCCGGCGCCGGCGTTGATGAAGTAAGCCGGGCAGGTGACGAAGATGTGGTAGTGGCCCGACACCCAGCTCCCGACCTTCCACCTGACCCTGCCATCGATCCTAACCTGCAACACAAGGTACCCCGCGGCGATGTCCTTCCTCAACGCGTCGGCGAGGAACGGCGCGAAGGGGACGCCGGGCCCCGCCAGGACCGGCGACCAGACGTCGACGTCGCCGTGGCCCTGGTACAGCGGCGCCGGCTGCAGCCTGGAGTTGAGCGTGACCTGCTGGTACCTGTAGGACGCGGACACGTCGAGGCGGTCGTAGTAGACGCCGACGCGCGCGTTCGGGTTGCGGGAGGCGAGCGTCACCTGCGCCGTCGTGGAGAGGAGCGGGGCGGACCCGTTGCTCAGGTCGAGCTGCCGGAGCGAGGCGTCCTGCAGGTAGAAGCGCGGGTGGGTCGGGCGCAGGACGAGGTAGATGATGAGCGCGATCACGCCGGCGAGGAGGGCGAGGGTGAGGAGGATCAGGAGGAGGCGGCGGCAGGACTTTTGGAAGTCGTCGTCCGCGTGGTTGCCGCAGTCCTTGCCCATGGCTGCCTGCCGGTGCTTGCTGGAGCGCCCAGAGCTAGCTGGTTGACTGGCTGGTGTGGTGTGTGTTGGTGGAGTGGAGTGGAGGAGCTTGGAAGGGTGGGCTTGGGTTGTGTTTGTGTTTGTGTTTGTGTGTGGCCGTTCGGGAGTGGGTTTTATATTATTATTAATTGGGGTATTAGGGATTGGTGACTAATCTTTGTTTTAATATGATCATCGCCTTGTTTAGTTCGCTTCAAAATTTCAAGTTTTTTCACTCTCTCTCCATCACATCAATTTTTAGCCGCTTGCATGGAGTATTAAATGTAGGTAAAAAAATAATTAATTACACAGTTTAGTTGGAAATCACGAGATGAATCTTTTGAGCCTAGTTGGTCCACGATTGGACAATATTTGTCAAATAAGACGAAAGTGGTACTATTCATCAGGTTGAAAAACCTTTTAATCTAAACGTGGCCCATGTTGAAATCATGGAGCCGGAGAGAGAGAGAGAAAGGTCCGTGTCGAGGAGCTTTCTCTTTGCCGGGATTTGTGTCTGGTTTGCCAGAGATATCATCATTTGATGGAGAAGGAGAGCACCCCACTTTTTTTTTACTTTCATCTTAATTTTATGAGGCTGCGATTGTAGGTGAGAGATGTTTTGGCAAAGATATTTGAAGGCACTGATCGGAAAACGGTTTTATGTTTAAAAATTTAGGGCAACGACTCATGTTGTCACGACGAAAATCATTAGACTTCTCGCGTTCGAAACGGGCCTCGATCGGATACGAACATGGGCAGGTTGTGGTGATCTATGCATGACAAAGGGTGAAAACGAACTTTTATTTAGGGTTAAGTTGGACGACTCTGACATTTGAACTAAACAAGGTCTAATACGTATTCGTAGAAAATTACACGGTAGGCTTCGCAAAGACGCATACTTAGGTCCTGATCCTAGCTAAGTAACCTCCAAAAGAATAAATATGGGGCCGGCCGTGTGTTTTCCCGAACAAGCTGGTGAGACGAGCGTCGTGCCAAGCAAAGGTTGTGCACGCAGCAACATCATAGTACGTACGTATGACGGAACGCGTCATTGATGGCATAATATCGTGCACTGCATGCGTCCGTACATCACTGCTGCTCGCCCCACATGGCATAGCGTGGATGCATTGAGCACACATGAGCTGAAGGCTTGAACTTATCAGTCGACTTATCATTTAAAATCTACAGTATTTTTCTCTCACAGCAAAAATAACTTTAGTCGGTTTATCAGCCGGCTTTAATACTAGCCGAACGTTCATGGAATAAATGTTTGGCTTATGAGCCGTATTTTTCCAGTCAAGAAACATTATTTTTTCTCTAATAATAAATTAGTGAATAATACTTTTGAACAAAGCGAACATGTCGAATATCTTTTTGGTGAGAAGCAACATCGAATAAATAGTTGCGAGAGAAAAAAAAAAGGGAGAAAGAGAGGAGAGTAGTAGTAGGGCGCGTGAGTGAGTGTGACGAAATTGGCCTGGTGTCCCGTGCATCCGGTGCGGCCAAGGAAACGGCGGCCGGACCTGGAGAGGCAGCAGCACAGAGCGGGGCCGCGGTGTACTGGTACCGCCACGTCGCCTCCTTCCCTTTGGTTGGGTCCACCGGTCCACACGGTGCTCGCACGCGGCAGGCATCCATCCACCCGGCGCCGGCGGGCGGGTCTCGGCACGAGTGCGTGAGCCGTGAGCCGTGAGCCGTGAGCGTGACACGACAGCGTCTCTCGCTCTCCCCCTCTTTATTCCTCACTCATCGCCGCGTACTAGGGCCTTGTTTAGTTCCCTTCAAAATTCCAAGTTTTTTTTACTTTCTCTTCATCACATCAATTTTTAGCCGTTTGCATAGAATATTAAATGTAGGTAAAAAAATAACTAATTACGCAGTTTAGTTGGAAATCACGAGATGAATCTTTTGAGCCTAGTTGGTCCACGATTAGACAATATTTGTCAAATAAGACGAAAGTGGTACTATTCATCAGGTTGAAAAAACTTTCAATCTAAACGTGGCCTAGTACTGGGCAGGAGGAACCTAAACCTTGGTGCCCATGCTGCATCCAGTCCTGCCGCATCATCCGCTTTCATTCATCTCGCAATTCTTCCCCACCCCCCGGCAGAATCCGATTCTTGCTCTCCTCTTCTTCTCTCTTCAGTTTTGCGCGCCCTGAACGACGAGGGATGGACAGACCGGGAGAGAAAGGAAAGGAAAGGAAAGGGCGATGGCGACCTTTCCCTCCTCCGGTGCTCGATCTTAGCATAGCATAGGCATGGCCGGGACGTCTAAACGGGCCAAGCCGTCGACTTCAAGGGTACTACTATACGGTACAACACTAGCTAGCTACTCCTTCACCACGCGCAGCGCAGAGCAAAGCACGCACCCAGGGGAACTCATGCCTGCTCATGCCTCATGCCTCATGCCTCATGCCGGCGACTCTGTCTCACCAGCCTACTAGAGCCCACCGTTCAGTAATAATAAATACACTGCACATGAATGCATGCCGTGCAGCCGTGTACGTCGCCTTTTGACACCATAAAAGAACTCAAGACAATAAAGTTGTAGGTCTCATTGTAAGCTACAACTTTAATATAAAAAAAGATTCTTCATTTGATACCGTGCAAAAATAATTTCTAATGCGGCGAGCCCTAGTACACCTACTAAAAATTTATATTATTTGTTTTAGCATCTTATCTTAACAACCCCAAATGTAAAAGCTTAAAACTATAAAGTTGCATATCTCATTTGAGTGCTACAACTTTGATGTAAGAAGTATATTCATTCGACACCATACAAAAATGATATTACTTTTCTAATGCAACGAGCGATTATTATGCTACTAAAATTTTGTATTATGCTTTTGAGCATCTTAACGTCCTCAAATGGAAAAACTCAAAACTATAACGTTGTAGACCTCATCGAGATCTGTAATTTTCATATAAATTAAGTTCATCTTCATCCGACTTCATATAAAAAAAAGTTATGATTTTTCTAAGGTTCAGGCTCGTCACGCCATTTTCAGTGGCGCGACAGAACAATACAATCACACCAACTATAGTGGCGTGACAGGCTTTTCCACGTTGAAAACGTCGTCTAACGTGGCAGATGTTGCCGCGACATTGGCGCAGTAATGCTATTTTGTCGCGCCGGCCGCACTGGCGCGACCAAAAGAGTGGGACCTTCAAAAAAAATTTAGGAACAATTATTATTAAAATACTGAATAGAAAAGAATTAAAAATAAAAAAATCCAAGCCATGCAGACATACATAGCCCGTGAAAAGTTCCATACGTATTCCTAGAAGTTCTACACAGTAGGCTTGTCAAATACGCATACTAGAGCTAACCTCCAAAAGGAATAAACATGGGGCCGTGTTTCCCGAGCAAGGTGAGACGAGCGTCGTGTGCCAGGCAAGGTGTGCACGCAACGACTGCAAATGGGAACGCATCATTGATGGCATAGTATCATGCATGCGTTCGTACAACACTGCTCACCCCCCAACCCCGAAGAAGCAACATGGAACAACTTTTTTTTAGCGAATGAAAAGGCGGCCGGACCGGGAGAGAGAGAGAGAGAGAGGCGAGGTGCCGATTGCTGACAACACAAGGAACGCGGCTTTTCTTCGTTCCTCACTCATCGCTGCTGTTTAGTTTCCAAAATTTTGTAAAAATTTTTAAAATTTTTTGTCACATCGAATCTTTGATCGTATGCATAAAGCATTAAATATAAATAAAAAAATAAAACTAATTACATAGTTTAGACGAAATTCACGAGACGAATCTTTTAAGCCTAATTAGACTATAATTGAACACTAATTATTAAATAACAACGAAAGTACTGTAGTACCATTTTCTTAAAAATTTCGAAGGATCCAGTCCAGCCATGCATGACATTTCTCCTGCCGCATCATCCGCTTCCTTTCATTCCATTCGAACTCCCCATTCTTTCTCCGGGCAGAATCCGATTCTTGCTGCCCTCTTTCAAAAGCTCGCACTCTGTTTCACCCAGGGAAGGGAAGGAAGTCATGCACTGCTGATGCCGGCGAGTGCGGCGATCGACTCTTTCACCAGCCCCACCGTTCAGAAAAACATACTACACACGTGAATCCTGCTGCTACCTACAACTACACGGTACTACTCTTGCTAGCCCAAGTGTCAAACTACCACCAGCGAAGAGCCCTAATACATGTTGAACATTTGGTCAATTTACGACTTATATTAATCTATAAATACGACTTAAACAATAGTAACAGTATCACTAACCATACTGTAACAGCACCACTACTGCAGATAGTATTTAACAGTGCAGCAACCAAGTGCGCTAAAAACGCTAACAGAATAGCATATGAACAATAGCGCACAGTGAAATTAGATTTATACCCTAGGGTGGGACTACCGGTACCCCGCGGACAGTGAGCCACCATCTTCTCCGTCGTTGGTGTTGGTGCGGCCACCAGTCCTCCTCGTGTCCACCATGTTGCAGAGGAGGTCGCGCCGGGAGACTCCTGCAGGTGCGGTGTCGGAGCAGTGACACGGGAAGCTCCTGCAAGTGCGGTGTCGCAGCAGTAGCACGGGAAGCTCCTGCAGGTGCGGTGTCGGAGCAGTGGCACGGGAAGCTCCTGCAGGTGCGGTGTCGCAGCAGTAGCACGGGAAGCTCCTGCAGGTGCGGCGTCAGAGCAGTAGAACGAGACTCTCCCGTCAGGAAGCAGAAGCCCCCGAACAGGAAACTGCAGACGGGGCAGCAGTCGCACCGGGAAGCCGGCGCTCCCCAAAAACTTGATTCCCCGCCTACCCGTGCAGGTACGCTTGACGGGAGAAGTTCCGGAGGCCTGCTACCGAAGCTCCCTGTGCGCGCAGGGAACTCCGGTCGGAGATGCAGACGAACAGCTCAGCACTCAGATGTTACAGAGAGGAGGAAGAGGAAGAGTCGGGTCTCGCACACCTGAAACAGAGGCGCCCTCCCCTCATTATAGCCACGCAATTCCCATCTGTCCGTTAGGCCCTGTCGGGGGAATGAACCTGGACAGGGTGGTTGGGCGTTGGGAGTTGGCTGCGGCGGCTAGGGTTTTGGTTGGGCCAAGCGACAAAACCAGGCCAAACCAAGCCAGCCCACGGCCCACGGCCACGGCCACGGCGCGGCTCGGCTCGGCGGCGGCGGCGCACGCGTGTGGCCTCTCGGTTCTCCCTCTCAACTTGTCTATGTGAGAGTCCTAAGACTCACTATTTAAGTTGATAACCTTTTTAGTGAATTTCTCATATGGTACTGATCACTTTTCCACTTAACAATAATTATGGGCATTTAAAGTTTATTTGATTAATTAGAATAAATAATGGATCTGGCCCAAATTAATCTAACAATCCCCACCAAACTTCAGAAGTCCACAGTTAATGTCTTCAGATCTGAGCTTGTTTGATATACCAGTGTTTCGATGGAGACTGTTAAGTTGAACATCCATCTAGAAAAAGAGTTTACACTCATTTACAACTGACCAATGGACTATGCCTTGAATTGACAGTTTTGTGCAAAGTGAGGCTCACTCGATTCCTTTACTGATACTAGGCTGCCTGTAGCATCCCCTCTAGTTGGAGCATATAAGTCATACTCTTGGCCTATTCATGAGTATCTAGAGATCACCCAAATCTCATAGATTGCAACTAGCAATCAAACTCACATAGGTGTGTTCTTTTAAGATGCCCTGTAGGCCGACATCTTTGCTTCTCATTAAGCCACTCGGATCACATTGAGGTATTTACCAACCTGCCATACAGATAGGAAGAGAAGTGCATTACTCAAAAGATTGACCTTTATTAAAAAGGGTCTCTTCCCTCAGTCTATCCATAGCTTATTTCACCATCCTAATTCACGGGATCTTCGATCACATAGGACAGGTTGCCACCACGATAGAACTTCATGTGGGTCTTAGTCCCATCTCACTCGATGCACTATCTATCACATTACGTGATAGTCCCTTAGTAAATTGATCTATCAGATTTTTAGACGTATGGACATAGTCCAATGCTATTACTCCGGAGTTTCTCAATTTTCTGACAGATTTTAACCGCCGCTTTACATGCCTAGTGGTCTTCATGTTGTCCTTTGAACTGTTTACCTTGATAATTACTGTTTGGTTATCATAGTTCATAGAAATTGCGGGCACAGGTTTTTCAACCACTGGCAAATCCATAAGGAGCTCACGGAGCCATTCAGCCTCAACAGTAGCGGTATCAAGTGCTGCAAGTTCTGCTTCCATTGTTGACCTTGTTAAGATGGTCTGCTTGCAAGACTTTTAGGAAACAGCGCCACCTCCAAGTGTGAATGTATATCCACTTGTGGCTTTTAACTCATCAGCATCAGATATCCAATTTGCATCACAATAGCCCTCGAGTACCTTCAGGTACCCCGTATAGTGAATGCCAAAGCTCGACGTTCCCTTTAGATAGAGCAATATTCTTTTAAGAGCACGCCAGTGATCATCTCCCGGATTTGAAACAAACCGGCTTAATTTGCTCACAGCAAATGAGATGTCAGGCCTCGTTGCACTAGCCAAGTACATTAGCGAGCCGATGATTTGGGAGTATCTCAACTGATCCCTCATTATTCTTCGGTTCTTTCTTAGGATCACGCTTGGATCATAGGGAGTGGACACGGGCTTGCAGTCACTATAACCAAAGCGACTCAGTACCTTTTCCACATAGTGAGTTTGTACAAGTGTTACCCCACCATTTTCTCCCCTTAGAAGTTTGATGTTTAGTATCACATCAGCCACTCCCAAATCCTTCATGTCAAAGCTCTTTGACAGAAAGTCCTTGACTTCCTCAATCACATTGAGGCTTGTCCCAAAGATTAGTATGTCATCCACATACAAGCACAGGATTACTCCTCCCCCCACCATAGCGGTAGTACACACATTTGTCGGCTTCATTCGCAACAAAACCAGCAGATGTCATAGTTTTATCAAACTTTTCATGCCATTGCTTAGGTGCTTGTTTTAGGCCATACAAAGACTTCAATAATTTACACACCTTTCCTTCTTGACCTTCTACTACGAAGCCATCAGGCTGATCCATGTAGATCTCCTCATCTAGCTCCCCATTTAGGAAAGCCGTCTTAACATCCATCTGATGAACGAAAAGACCATGAGACGCAGCCAGGGCAAGTAGTATTCGGATTGTGGTCAATCGGGCCACTGGTGAATAAGTATCAAAGAAGTCCTCGCCTTCTTTCTGAGTATAACCCTTAGCCACAAGCCTTGCCTTGTACTTTTCAATCGTACCATCAGGCCTAAGTTTTTTCTTGAACACCCATTTACATCCTACAGGCTTGCACCCGTAAGGACGATCAACAATCTCCCAAGTTCCATTGGTCATAATTGAATCCATCTCACTTCGCACTGCTTCCTTCCAGTAGTCAGCGTCGGGAGAGGAAAATGCCTCAGTAATGGTGCTTGGAGTGTCATCCACGAGGTATATAGTGAAATCATCACCAAAAGACTTTATAGTCCTCTGTCTCTTACTCTTTCGAGTAGCTCCACTATTATCCTCCTCTGGATTCTCAACACATGTTTGTTCAAGATGTTCTGTTGGCACCACGGGGTAATCAACAGGTTTTTGACTAGATGTGCTAGGTTCATTTCCTCTCATAGGAAATTCATTCTCAAAGAATGTAGCATCTCTAGACTCAATCACTGCACCAACACGCATGTCAGGTACTCCAGAGCTTACAACTAGGAATCTATAGCCGACGCTGTGTAAAGCGTAACCGAGGAACACACAATCTACAGTTTTTGGTCCAAGTTTGCGCTTTTTGACGATTGGCACATTCACCTTGGCCAAGCATCCCCAAGTGCGTAGGTATGAGAGAGTCAACCTTTTCTTTTCCCATTCCTCGAATGGTGTTACTTCTTTATTCTTTGTAGGAACTCTATTTAGGACATGACATGCCGTCAATATAGCCTCACCCCACCATTCATTGGAAAGTCCCGCAGTGTCTAACATGGCATTAACCAAATCAGTTAGAGTGTGATTCTTTCATTCGGCAATCCCATTGGATTGGGGGGAGTATGGAGGCGTCCTCTCATGAATAATTCCATGTTCCTCGCAGAATGAATCAAACTCATGTGAAAAGTATTCTCCCCCACGGTCAGACCTCAACCGTTTGATTTTTCTTTCTAATTGGTTCTCTACTTTAGCTTTATAGATTTTAAAATAATGCATTGCTTCATCCTTTGTTTTTAGCAAGTACACATAGCAAAATCTAGTGCTATCATCAATAAGAGTCATAAAATATTTCTTTCCTCCTTTGGTCAATACACCATTCATCTCGCACAGATCAAAATGAATGAGATCTAGCGGTGCCAAATTTCTCGCCTCTTTCACAGCCTTGTGAGGCTTGCGAGGTTGCTTCGCTTGAACACAAGCATGGCACTTAGACCCTTTGA
Organism: Miscanthus floridulus; assembly: GCF_019320115.1. Lineage (NCBI taxonomy): Eukaryota > Viridiplantae > Streptophyta > Magnoliopsida > Poales > Poaceae > Miscanthus > Miscanthus floridulus. The sequence goes on along the minus strand of NC_089589.1, from coordinate 26,586,408 downwards.
CCAGATCGATTTTAGGGATTAATTTTAAACTAGCTAAGTGCGTCATACAACCAACATTGATGTGACAGAGTCAGAAATGCCAAACATTAGACTCATTATCATTTCTCACATGGTTCACAATTTTATCACAAGAATCCATCAAAGAGAAGCGGAACAAGCCTCCGCTTTCATAGCCTTTTCCAACAAAGGTTCCATACTTGGATACAACACATTTATTGGACTCAAATACAAGTCTAAAGCCATCTCTACATAATAGAGATCCACTAATGAGATTCTTCTTGATGGAGGGAACATGCTGCACGTTCTTTAGCTGCACGATCTTTCCCGAAGTAAACTTCAGATTGATCGTACCAACACCAAGTACAGCAACATGCGTACTGTTTCCCATCAGCAAGGAGCAACCTCTTTGTTCCTGATAAGAAGAAAACAAAGAAACATCAGAACAAACATGAATGTTAGCACCCATGTCAACCCACCACTCAGGCGAGAGACAAACTAAAAAAAACTGTAGGTAGATGATTACCGTACCCAGATCCTCCAGATTCGCTAACAACCATGTTTGCGGACTTCTTCTGCTTGTCCTTGCGGTCAGGGCACTCTTTTGCCCAATGGTCAGATGCATCGCAGACAAAGCAAAGGCCCTTTTCTTTTTCCTTGCCCTTCTTCTTAAAAGTTGTAGCTTTAGGCTTGACTGCAGGCCTGTTTTTCTTCTTCCTCTGTGCGGCATGAAAGTTCTTCTTTTGCACCAGATTGGCGCTAGAACTTTCCTCATGCGCTTTCTTGCCATGAGTGTCCTTTGCCCTAGCATTCTCCTCCACACCAAGAGTAGCAATGAGATCAGTCACACTGAACACTTGCCTCCTATGCTTTAGAGTAGTGGCAAAGCTCGACCAAGTAGGTGGCAGCTTAGCGATGATACCGCCGGCCACAAACTTGTTAGGCAACTCACACTCATTGTTCTGAAGTTTCTTTGCCAGCATCTGTATCTCATGAGCCTGCTCTACTACAGATCGGTCATCCACCATCTTGTAGTCATAGAACTTCTCCATGATGTACAATTCAGTGCTAGCATCGGCAACACCGAACTTGGCCTCAAGTGCATCCCACATGTCCTTGCCAGTGTCCATATCCATGTACACTTGCACCATGGTTTCAGCTAATATGCTGATGAGACCCCCCTTGAACAAGTTATCTGCCTCATTGAGCTTAATCTCCTCCTCGTGAGAGAAAGGAGGTTCAATACGCTTTTCCTTGATCACGTGCTCACAACGCATACTAGTGAACCATAGCTTGGAGTGGACACGCCACACTTTATAGTTGGATCCATCATCTTTCAATGGTGGTGGTTTTAGTGACGCAGCAAAACTAGCAGCTGAAAATGACCTATCAAGTTTTTGGATTGTTGAACATTTGGTCAATTTACGACTTATATTAATCCATAAATACGACTTAAACAATAGTAACAGTACCACTAACCATACTATAACATCACCACTACTGCAGATAGTGTTTAACAGTGTAGCAACCAAGTGCGCTAAAAACGCTAACAGAATAGCATATGAACAATAGCGCACAGTGAGATTAGATTTATACCCTAGGGTGGGACTGTCAGTACCCGCGGACAGTGAGCCACCATCTTCTCCGTTGTTGGTGTTGGTGCGGCCACCAGTCCTCCTCGTGTCCACCATGTTGCAGAGGAGGTCGCGCCGGGAGACTCCTGTAGGTGCGGTGTCGGAGCAGTGGCACGGGAAGCTCCTGCAGGTGCGGTGTCGCAGCAGTAGCACGGGAAGCTCCTGCAGGTGTGGTGTCGGAGCAGTGGCACTCTCCCGTCAGAAAGCAGAAGCCCCCGAACAGGAAACTGCAGACGGGGCAGCAGTTGCACCGGGAAGCCGGCGCTCCCCAAAAACTTGATTCCCCGCCTACCCGTGCAGGTACACGCTTGACGAACAGCTCAGCGCTCAGATGTTGCGGAGAGGAGGAAGAGGAAGAGTTGGGTCTCGCACACCTGGAACAGGGGCGCCCTCCCCTCATTATAGCCGCGCAATTCCCATCTGTCCGTTAGGCCCTGTCGGGGGAATGAACCTGGACAGGGTGGTTGGGCGTTGGGAGTTGGCTGCGGCGGCTAGGGTTTTGGTTGGGCCAAGCGACAAAACCACCAAACCAGGCCACGGCCCATGGGAGTCGCGCGCGGGCGGCGCGGCTCGGCGCAATTCCCATCTGTCCGTTAGGCCCTGTCGGGGGAATGAACCTGGACAGGGTGGCCTCCCGGTTCTCCCTCTCAACTTGTCTATATGAGAGTCCTAAGACTTACTATTTAAGTTGATAACATTTTTAGTGAATTTCCCATATGGTACTAATCACTTTTCTACTTAACAATAATTATGAGTCTTTGAAGTTTATTTGATTAATTAGAATAAATAATGGACCTGGCCCAAATTAATCTAACAATACAACCCTCCTTACTCAGGGGTCTGTTCGACGCAGCTTCGTGCGAGTGGCTTGTCCTACACCAGCAACTGTAGCGGCACTATTGTCAAATAAGTTATTTTTTCTATCTCTCTCCTCACAAGATAAACATGGAGGCAAGCGAAACCCAAGCTGCTCTAGTATCCTAGAGCGGAGCCGGAGCCTAAGGATGTTTGTGAAATGAAAAAAAGGCTCGGAGCTGAAAAAAATAGCTTCTTTTAATTATGTGAAGTGATTTTCTATCGTGATTTTAAGAGTTTATATTAAAACATTAAAAATAATCACTTTCAGCTACAAAATCACTTCGGCTCAGAGTAAGACGGAGGTCTACAAAAGGGTTTTAAAAAATTAAAGAGAATCATTTTCGGCTACAAAATCACTTGGCTGAGCATGCACCAGGCAAGAAGGCAACGCACAAACTGTTTGGTGCTACCTAGGCTAGCTACAAGGAACTAGCTAATACTACTGATAACTAACACGTACTACTGTCCAATGCAATATCCCTTGCATTGTTATGGTCCCAGAGGATAAGATCATATATCCTCCGTAGCCCGTAGGACAACCCCAGCAGGCCATTCCCCACCAACCCAAGCAAATCCAAGATCATCTCATCCGTCTTCCTGTACCCGTTTCATTCCATTCCTCCACATAGCCTTCCAAACACGCAGGAACCTTCCAAACAGGAGCCATCTGAAGCAGGCGGATTCCAATAAACTAGCTAGTGGTGGCCTAGTCCTCTACTAGGGCCCCCCCCAAGCCGTAGATATCTTGGGTCTCCTCAAGTCATCTTCACAACAGAACTGACCGACCACCTACCAACCAAAGCTACATATGCAGTGGAGGTCAATTCCGTTGAGCTCAGGAAAACGAGACGAGGTCGTCCGATCCTCCGGGTCATCCAAGGCGTTTGGTCACCAAACCTCGGCCGCATCTCCCTTATCCTATCCAGCACCACGACGGAGGAGGGACGCACGAATGAAATTTGGTGTTGCAACACAAATGAAACTGATGTTGCACTGCACAGTTCGCTCTCTCTTCACATCCATCCACAAAGAAAACATACTGCTCCTATTCAGCTCGCTGAAATTTAGCTGCTGCTGCTGCTGATTTATTACGAGAAAACAAACAATATTTCTTCGACTAACCAATGCAGGTACGACGTGGTGTGGCACTGTGTTTCATTGTAGCAGCGTTTCATTGTACTACTACAGCACACTGCAGGCTCAGCGGTCGTTTCAGACAGGCCCATTGTTTAAGGCACGTGTAGAAACATGGCATGAGGCAGGGCCGCAGGGTCCAGGGCCACCGTATGAATCAAATCATCGACATGCCTGCCTGCCTGCCGGTCCACCACCACGAATTGAATGAATGAACATCGGACACCATTATACCAGCCAGGTGGTCTTAACTTGGCTTCATACATTAAATATAATTGATGAATGAAGCTATATAATGCCAAAAAAACTGCCTTGTTATGGACAGTACACCAGGCAGGCACAGCGGAACACATGAAGTTTGGGAACGGATCTGCCAAACCAAATAATTCCGGGCACCAGCTTCAATCAATGATTAGTAGGCAGATTAACACATGAACTACGAGATAGGACAAAGCACTACATCCATCCACCAGGTATGTTGGTGAACAGATGAACACATGACATGTTGATGTTATAGGTTTCAGCCATCCATCTCCAAGAAACCCGAGCTTGATTTCAAGCGCTACTTCAATGTACATCGTTTCATCAGGCTCCATAGCACGCACAGGCACAGATAACCAGTTAACCATGCATGCACAACAATTCTTGCCATAACTTTCACAACCATTTTTGTTGAAGCTATCATAGATACACAGACACTCATATTATAACCACCAAGCATGAATCTATTACTGCCAGGTAAAAAGCATGGTTACCCAGCTGGAATATTGCTCATCAGATCAGTGCCGACAAATGCCCCCGCTGCGCCAGTTAGCTTCTTGTACCTATGGAATATAAGTCTCCCCTGATCAGCATCCAGAGTGGTCAGCAAACCCGGTATGATGGTCCTCAACTCCTGATACAAGCAAACGATTAGCTAGGCCCAGGTATCATCAGAAAACAAGGTGTAAAGCATGCGTATAAACACTACTGTTGCGTTACAACGAAGAATCCTTTTTTTTTTTGTAACCTAGGGTATCCTCAAAAGAAAAGGCCAAATAAAGTTTGGGCCTGTGATGCCAGCATAGACTATAGTGTAGACACTAATGTGCTGTTCGGTTAAGCGACAGTAAACGCAACTGCAAAGGGAAATGAAAAGCAGCGCTAATGGTAACAGATTACAGCCGAGGAGCACCGGTACCAGCTTTCAATGGACTGGTATCCGATTACAGGGTAATGGATTACGGACCAACCTGAACCAATCGTATGTAACACAATCACTTTCCGTCATGTAATCCATTTGTGTTACAAAACCACAAACCAAACACTGTCTAAGCTACAACAGCAACACAGTTGACTAGAAACTACCAGCATATGCAACATAATGTGGTGAAGGGTGAATTAGTAAGTAGCCTATGCACAACAAAGAAGCAGCTCTACAGGCACCAAGAGTACCATATCCACTAGAAGAAAAAACAGAGTAGCAAGATAAAACAAAAAAGGCAAGAAAATAAGAAAATAAAAACAAAAGAAAGGTCTATAGGGTTCCTATATAGACCTAAGCAACGATTCATGTGATGCCCTAAGGCGGTAAACACATGTAACAAAGAAAGTAGTTCGGCCATGGAATCAAGTGCTTCGTCTGTTTCCTATGAGATGCATAAATATAAACATGTGCACTGATTATGCAGATATGCAAAGAGAACAAAAATAGCGGTTAAAACTCTAAAACGATGAAATATCGTCCAACAACCCAACATGGCATCCAATCCATTCATGGGATCCCTAAGGAGGTAAACACATGTAACAAAGGAAGTAGTTCGGCCATAGAATCAAGTGCTTCGTCTTTTTCCTATGAGATGCATAAATACAAACATGTGCATTGATTATGCAGATATGCAAAGAGACAACAAAAGTAGTGGCTAAAACTCTAAAACGATAAATATCATCCAACAACCCAACATGGCATCCAATCCATCATTGTGTGCATGAAAATGCTTTGCCAAGAACATTTACATGTGAGCTTCAGAATTATTGAATTGAATATTGAATATTTAGCAAGCAGAAATAACAATATGACCACATTATTTGTGAAGAATGAAGAAATGGACTATCAAAGTTCCAAGTTCCAATTCATGCTCAACTGTTCATTGCTCTTACTATGTCAGATGTACAGGTTCAGGCAACTATGATGTCTTTCATCCCAAATTCTAGCATCAACATAAACGGTTGCATTTCAGAATTCACACAAGCACTTAATGCATTCATCTGTAAGCAGTAGAATGCAACCGATTCATAGAACTGGTTCCTTTTTGTCTTCTGGCCGGTGATCAAGGAGGTGTCCCTAACTAGTGCTTGAACTGAGGCCACATCCCTCAAGACTCATTTGATGCATATAAAAACAGTTTGTAGCTAATGAGGCATTGTAAATATAACACTAAAGTGACAGGTTTTCAACATGAAATTGAAAAAAAAAAAATCACCTACAATCCATCAAAACATAAACTGTCAACAAATCACACTTCCCATCAAGGTTTACAGCTACAATCAATTCTAAATGGGAAACATCAAATGAAAGTACACTTGTAATTTTGATTGTTGACGAAATTTAGCAATACATTGCTAAGAATTCATGAAATAAAACAAGAAAAAATGCATCTATTGCAATGGAGCAAGGATCTGAAACCCAAACTATAGACACAGACAATAACTAAAGTCTCGCCTTACCAAGTATACCTTATATTCATCTTGCCTAAATTTCTCACTAGGGATTTTATAATACGAAGAAGTGGGATCTAATAATGTATAGATAAACAAAGCTGGTGGCTAAGTGATTCAGCCAGCATATTACCATTTCACATGAATTGCTACAAAAATTGCCTGTGTTGGCAATTGGAGCCATCTTCCCACCTAACCAACTATCACCAAAGTAGCATTTGATGTTTTTTAAATCATTGCATATCATATACACAAATCTGATAGGGCCAACCACACCATGCAAGAATACAGAACCATAAGCCAATCCCAACCTTGGTGCTGCTTGTGCTCAGTTCACCATGCATGGGTACAATGATTACAGATCGGACGACTAATCACGATTAATCGTGATTAGTCGTCCTTATCGTAAAAAGGTGCTCGATAAGGGTCCTCGATTAGTTTGGACCGATTAGAAACCTTATCGTCCGATAAGTTGCAACTAATCATGATTAGTCGTCCGATCAGACACACATGACGACTAGTTGGGCCAGTCGGCCCAGCTAAAGAATTCGGCCCACCTAATAGCTGGCCCATTAGGGTAAGATAAGAGTGAGTGTCTGAGTGACGACTGACGAGTGAAGGAGCTGGCTGCAGCCGCCGCACACGGCACATTTCTCTCTCGCTCTGGCTCTGCTCTCTCTTGCAGCTCCGTCCGCAGCGGTGCAGCTCCGTCCGCGGCCTGCAGCTCCCTCGCCGGCGCAGCTCCGTCCGCGGCCTGCAGCTCCCTCGCCGGCGCTGCTCCATCCGCGGCCTGCAGCTCTGTCCGCAGCGGCGCAGCTCGTCCGCCGGCACAGCTCCGTCTGCAGCGGCGCAGCTCCGTCAGTCAAGCGCCAGGGTGCGGACGATCTACGAGAGCAAGCTCCTGGAGCACGACCCCGAGCGCCACCTCGCCTGTCTCCTCCCCTGTCTCGCGCGGACAGCGTTCACGAACAAGGACTGCGGCAAGGGCGAGCGCGAGGCACAGTGGGTGGTAGAGCAGAGGGCACTCCACGGCCTGAACCAGCTCGCCACCTCCTCCTCCTCCGACCTTCTAGTCTGCAGCTCCGTCCGCGCCTCTCGCCGGCGTCCGCAGCATCAAGATGAGCCACCACTCTGCCTCCTCTGCCATGTTTACATATCTTTACATCATAATATATATAGTATATACATGGTCGATCAGGCCATCTAGGCACAAGGACGACTAAATGTCCGACTAGCCGATTAGACCGATTAGGACCGACTAATCGTCCCTTATCGACGACTAATCGTCCCTTATCGACTTATCGGTGGTCATACGACTAGCCTCGATAATACGATCTGAAAACATTGCATGGGTAACACAACATATTCCATTAAAGTGAAAAATAATCAATACAACTATAAACACTTTCCAATTCAAAGGTTTGCCAGGTAATAATAGGTTGGAAGTTGTGAGGTTCTCTGTTGCCTAACATAAGGGGATAGTGAGGCCAGGTCAAGCATCTGTTGGGTTCTTTAATATATTTCTCTATATTCACAGTACTCAAAGACACTTGACACCAACAGTCCAACACGTTACCAACATTTATTCATTTCCTCTTTGCTCATATCCAATTGTACAAACAAGGATATGAATGGAAGACAAATGCTAGCCCCTTGAAACCCGAACCGAGGCGACAAGCTTTGTGTAATCAAAACCTCCATTAGCCAATATCCAACACAATTTTGATGGGTTCATTGCACACTTTATAAATAAGATATAAGGGAGATACTAATGGGTTCGCAAACAAAGTTGTTACATAAGTGAATCAATCACCACCTTTATCATTTCAAATTAACTGTTTCAAAACTAGCCTGCCTAGGCGCTAAGAGCCAAGCTGCCAAATGCCTAATCACAACTAGGCACCTGGCATCAACGTGCGTTAACATGGTATTGTGCGGCCTTTTGCTTTAATTCGATTCTGGATGCCATGGGAAACGGAATTTACAAAATCAAAACTCCAAAAGAACTGTTTAATACAACTACTTATAAGTTTGACATGTTTTCCATTGCTTAACATAGGAAACTAGTGAACCCAGGGTTAGTCAAACATATGTTGGGCCTTTTAATACATTTTCTCTGTTTATAGCACCATAATGACACTGCCGTTGACATTTGACCTATGTTACACGGATACGTCCAGGAAGCCGCGTATCGCGTATCAGATACGTATCGGATACGGATACGTGTCCGATACGCCCAGGATACGTATCCTTGGAGTATCCGAATTTTTTTTATTTTCGCGAATTGTGAATACGTGGGCTGATACGTATCAGCCTTGTGGATACGGCCCAGCCCAGTAAACAACCCTTCCTCTGCCCTCGACGCCCTAGAGAAGAACGAATCGACAGGGAGAGCAGAAAAAGGAAGAGGAAGTGAGGAACAAATCGACAGGGTCGCAGATGCCGCACGCTCCGCTGCCCGCATCCGCGACATCCCCGTTCGGCGCTCTCGGCTCCGAGCTCCGAGCTCTCCGATTCGCCTCACAGGTACCGCCGCGCCGCTCTCGGCTCCGAGCTGCTTATCGCACTGCCGCCGATTCGCCTGGCCCAGCGAGCCGCTGCCGTTGGCCTCGACTGCCGATTCGCCGGAAGCCGCGCGCCGCTACCTCCACTCGCCTGGCACCGCGCGCCGCCGCTGCCTGAAGCTGCTCGCGCCGCGCTCCGAGGCTGGCCTAGGGTTAGGACCTGAGAGCGGATTGGGGATTTGGGGCTGGCTGAAGTCACGAGTGGTGGCATGGTGCCGCTGGGGGCTGGCAGAAGTGAAGTCTGCTCTTTACGTGGACTTTGGTGGGCCGTCGCTGGGCTGGACCTGAGCGGATGCTGCTGTTTCTGTGGTCCACATTATTCTTATTTTTATTTTATTTTTTAAATAGTAAACGTATCCGCGTATCGGGTTTTTTGGGAAATTGCCGTATCCGCGTATCCGTATCCTTCCGATACCGATACACGCCCCTCTTTGTAATGGGTTCCTCATCTTTGTTTTTGTCTCCTTTGGGGCCCCTTTTACCCTTGTAATTATGTAGCTTTCTCAGTTAGCTCTCCACTAACCACCCCCTGTACAGTGTTCCTTTTAATATATTTTGCCTGGGGTGCTTTGCTACACAGTTGGGTCAAAAAAAAAACATGCCACCACCATTAACAATCCCACGTTAACATTTTCCATCTGCTTTCATGCAAATGAAGTGGTGCACACGAACAAAGACATAAATATAAAACAATCAAAGGCTTTGTATTTCGCACGCCACATTAGAATCACACTTAGTATCACAACATAATGCTAGTCCTACGATCCACACACACACACACACGCACGCACACACAAAAAACAAAACAAAACAAAACAAAACAAAAACAAAACAAACAAAACAAAACAAAACAAAACCCTACACTGCCTGGAATCTGCAAGTAAGTCGAACTATAATTTGGAACCGAGGGAGTATACCTTATATTTATCTGGCTAAAATTTCTCACTAAGCATTTCCTAAAGATACGAAGAAGGGGATTTAATAATGCCTTGGCAAACACAACTGATGTCTAAGTGATTCAGCCAGAACTATTACTAGTTTCTATGAATTGCTACAAAAAATTGCTCGTGTTGGCAATAGGCATCATCATCCTGCCTGACCAACTGTCACCAACGTAGTGCTTGATGCTTTTTTAACCATTGCATGCACATACAAAAAATCTGGTAGGGCCAACCATACCATGGAAGAAAACAGAACAATAAGCCAATCCTAGCCTCTGGCGCTGCAATGACCTTTTGTGCTCAGTTCACCAAGAATCTTTTGCTTTAATTTGACTGCATGGCATGAACAGATTACACGAAATAAAAAAAAAACATTTACATTTAATAAAACTCTAAGTTTGCCATGCTTTCTGTTGCTTAGCATAGGAAATTAGTGAACCCAGGGTTAGTCAAACATCCGTTTGGCTTTTTAATACTGTTCTCTGTTTATAGCACCATAATGACACTGCTGTGACATTTGACTGCAACATGCCACCGCCATTGACAATCCCACCATTATCATTTCCTATTGGCTTTCAGGAAAATGACGAAGTTGTGCACACGAACAAGGACATAAGTATATAATACAATCGAAGGCTTTGTATTTTGTACACAGCCACATTAGAATCACAGTTACTATCACAACAAAATGGTAGCCCTACCTACTAAGATCCACACAAAAAATTACACTGCCTGGAATGCGCAAGCAAGATTAAGGTATAGATTGACAGAAAAAATAGAAATACATGATATAGGAGAGTAAAATCACCAGGACTACTACTAACCTTCACAACACGACATCACACCTTCTCGGCGGCCCATTGAAGGCAGCCTCAGTGGAATTCTTCCCGCGGAAAACCACCTTGACACCATCGCACATGACCCTCATGACCCTCCGTCGCGTGCGCCAGCCCCCTCTGTCGAAGACAGCCACGGCCATGAGCCTGACCTGGACGTCGACGGCGCCGCCGTCGCCGGTCTTGAGTGCGGCGGCGTCGTCGGACCCGACGTAGGCGTCCTCGACGACGAGGCGGAAGGCGAGTGTGGTGGTGTTGCCGGGCGCCTGGCCGAAGGGGGCCAGCGAGGCGACGGCGAGCGGGGAGGAGGGCGCGAAGGAGACGGACGCGAGCGGCGAGAAGTAGGCGACGGAGAGCTTGGAGTTCGGGTTGGCGGCGAGGAGGGCCGCGTCGAAGGAGGCCGAGAGGGAGGCGTTGGCGCGGGAGTAGGCGACGCGGGAGAGGGCGAGGGAGGTGAGCGAGAAGGCCGGCGCGCGCGGGCGGAGGAGGAGCCACACGATGAAGGTGGCCACGCCCAGGAGGAGGAACGCGCCCACGACGGCGGCGAGCAGGCGGCGCAAGCAGGTGGGAGGAGGCGGCGGGTAAGCGTAGTGGTGGTGGTGGTGCGGCGGAGGAGGAGGGGGCTGGGGGTACGGGTGGTGGTGGTGGTGGTGCGTCGGCGGCGGCGGGTGGTGGTGAGGCGGGGCGGGGTAGGGGTACGCGACGCCGAAGGCCGCCGGAGCGGAGCCGTTTGCGGCGGCGGGGGGTGGAGCGGCGGCGTAGTAGGCGGCGGCGGCGGGGCTGGGGTTCCCGTTGGGGGCGGGGTACCCCATGGCGGGCGCCGGCGGGGCGCCGCCCGGGGGCTTGGAGTTGGGGTGGTCGGGCAGGTGCGCGGAGGAGGAGGGCTGCTGCATGCTGGAGATCCGGCGGCGGAGGAGGAGGAGGACGGGAGGAGTGGCGCGGGCGCGGGGGGGTCGTGGTCGGTGAGAGCAGGCGAGCGGTGGTGGCGTTGTGGGGTTTGCTCTCGGTTCGGCGATGGATGGTGATTTGGGATCTCACTACTCACTGCTGGAGTCCGTGAGACGGCGGCAGCAGCGCGGGAGGGGCGTCCTCTGCGTGCCTCCTTTTCCTGTTGCTGTGCCTGCGGGTCGCGCGTCGGTTCCTTCCGTCCGACTGACAGGTGGCCCGCCGGAGATTGGGACGTCGGCGAATAAATCCCGTTCCGTTTTTTCTCGAACGAATTTGTACTCCCACTCGTTCATTTGGACTCTGGCGCGAGACATAGGTTTTATTATATATATATATATATTTATTTACCAACCCTGTCCTCAAATCCAAGGAATTCAAGTGATTTTTAGGCAAAAAGATCAGTTTTATTCCACGCTAATTAGGATGGGAGAGCGAGGGTGATTCGATTCTTATTTTCCTTGGTTGTTGACCGGTTGTTTTGGGTGAACTTAGAAAGACACCCGAGTTAAATTGAAAGCCAAAGAAAAAGGATGTAGCAACAGTGTAACACTTAGCGAAGGATGGCGTGCACAGCGTACATGTTAATTGGAAGGAAGGATTACTTGACATGACATTCAGTACAAAATACCATGGACAGCTTGCATATTTAGATTGAAATGTAGGATTGCTTAACATTTAGTGAAGATGATGTAGATAACTTGTACATTAAGATTAAAATGAGTTTGCTTTTATAATATATATATAAGATATGTGGATATAGATTATTTTTGTCAAGTTCAAATGAGTACGGGGGAGCATTCGTACTTTGCCAATAAATTATGAGTAAAACATATCCTGGTTCTCTAAACTTTCTTATATTTTTATCTAAGTCGTGAAGTTTTAAAGTGATTGTCTGGATTCTTTAGCTTTTCAAGTGGTTTCTTCTAAATTCACTCTAGATTCAATCATGAACCTGAATTCGCACTTAGATAAACCATGAATAAACACTTTAAAAATTCATAGACTCAGTTGAAAATGCTGGAAAAGTTTAAAACATGTGGTGGACAAAATACTATACAGTATTGGAGGGAGTACGTGTCAGACGGCAACCACAAAAAAAAAGTAGTTTTTCCTTATTGTTTTCATTATATTGGCCATTTCCCTATTTGCTGTACGGTGACGATTGTGAGCACAAGGCACAAGCCAAGATATGGGCAATTTTTATTTTTTAGGGATAATAACTGAATCATTGTCCGTTGACGTATACGCCGTACATTTGAGCGAGACAATCCTGCAGCCTCGGAGAATGTGTCATGCACACCCCCACTCAACTTAATCCGGCTGCTATGCAAAGGATAGTCACAACCATGTTGCACGCCATAGACAGTTACAACACAGTGCATAAAAGTTTTACAAGAATGTTTAAGGCCGGTCACAAGATTGCCATATCCATCGTATAAAACCAAATGTAATATAAATAAAACACTCGCTCTTAATGAAAAGTTTCATTATATAGTTTAATAGACATTTAATTTTATGGCTTACAGAGAGTTGGTAATCGTGGCAACAAGAAAGTTTCATCCCCTATAAAACTCACTTCTTCTCGTTCTTCTTAAAAACATTGGTCAAATTATCAAAAACACTATATGTGACAGTCTATTAAATGCAAACGAAAACTTTGATAAAACTCCTATTGAGACTGGCCAAATTTTGTGTTAAGTTCACGAGGTTTGGACAGCGGAATGGAAGGATCAATCATCGCTCGCGCAGTGTTATCATACTAGTACTACAATAATACGTAATAACAAAAAAAACATATTAGGAAGTTTTCGTTAAAAAAAAACATATTAGGAAGCGATGCGGTGCTCATGAAGGAACTTCGCTGCGAGTTGCCGGACTGATTTCGAATTTTTAAACTTAAGAAGGGGCGGAAACGGTCATTCGGTAGTTTTTCTCGACCTGACTTGCAGTTCGAGGGAGTTCCATCGATAAGCAGCTGAAATGGAGGCCAAAAGCGAGACGACCAGATCGAGCTCTCTGCAGGCGTGGCGGTGAATGAAAAGAGTCACAAATCACAAGAGGAATTTTTGGGTTTGCTTTTTAATTAGGGTAAAGTATAATTTACACCCTCCAACTATCGTCAAAGTATAGATTTCAACCTCGAACTTCAAAACCGGATAACTTTGGCCCTCCAACTCTTGAAAAAGTTCAACTTTCATTCTTCCGGGCGGTTTTGCGTATGAACAGTACTTTTGATATTTTCAGGAGGAGTCGAAATTTTATATTATTTTTTTAAGCATCTTAACGTCCTCAAATGAAAAAACTCAAAACTATAAAGATATAAAAAGTATTTTCATTTAACTCCATGCAAATAATATATTAGTGCTCTAATGCGGCAAGCGCTAGTTGACGATTATTATGGTGCTGAAATTCTATATTATTTTTTCGAGCATCTTACTGTCCTCAAATGAAAAAACTCAAAACTACAAAGTTGTATATTTTATCGAGGTCTACAATTTACATATAAAAATTATCTTCATCCGCTATCGTATTGAAGGATTTTCTATTTTTTTAAAATTAGAGTCTCATCACGCGACAAAATATATTATCGCGTGATGAGACTCTAATTTCAAAAAATAGAAAACCCTTTAATACAATAGCAGATGAAGATAATTTTTATATGTAAATTGTAGACCTCGATGAGATCTACAACTTTGTAGTTTTGAGTTTTTTTCATTTGAGGACAGTAAGATGCTAAAAAAAATAATATAAAATTTTAGCACCATAATAATCGCCAACTAGCGCTTGCCGCATTAGAGCACTAATATATTATTTGTATGGAGTTAAATGAAAATACTTTTTATAAGATCTACAACTTTGTAGTTTTGAGTTTTTTCATTTGAGGACGTTAAGATGCTTAAAAAAATAATATAAAATTTCGGCGCCTCCTGAAAATATCAAAAGTACTGTTCATACGCAAAACCGTCCATAAAGATAAAAGTTGAACTTTTTCAAGAGTTGGAGGGCCAAAGTTATCCGGTTTTGAAGTTCGAGGTTGAAATCTATACTTTGACGATAGTTAGAGGGTGTAAATTATACTTTACCCTTTTAATTATTGGCACAAGAAAGACGGATTCGTGAGATTTATATATCATCAAAAAGGTAAAATGGGAATGAGATTTCCCCTTTGTATAAATAAATAAATCGACACCGAAAGATACAGACCAGCAAGTTCCCGGACCATCTTTACGTTATTCCAGTGAAACCATGGCATCGTAGTGGCGCTAACAGCAAATCGTGTTAAGCTTAGCAACGTCCTTTGCCCGATCCGTCACTTGCTATCTACTCCTACATAGAAAAGTATATATACCAAACAGCAAAGACGTTTGCTTCCTTCTTTATTCTCCTTCGAGTAGGATCGCAATTCGCAAGAAAAGAAGAGGAAAACGCTACCACCTCTTTTTCCCCTCGTCATAACTGCCGCTGAAAATTTAGGTTCATGGCATCGCTTCAATTGCCACTATCATCATCATCTGTCTTTCTTAGGGAACAGTTTCATTGCAACATAGGGTTCTACTCATGAAAACATACTCTACAGCACCAACAAAAAAAGGTTAGTTTTGGAACCGCTGATTGTGAACCCACAAGGCCACAACGTAGGTTTCATTTCTTTTCCTAAAAAAAAAGGTTTCATTTCTTTTGACTTTTTAGGTGAACAACACGGTATAGTTAACTTGAGGAACCTCCATCAAGAAAATGCCACCAACACTTTTTCGCCGTTAGCTTTCCGTGTCAGCCACCCAAATGGAGAGAAAAGAAACTTTGGCGTGCTTTTTCTGAGAAAAGAAAATTTGGTAGTGCTCGGCATATATATCTATATTATATATATGCAGTGAGAGAAAGACCGGTGGTTGCTTCGAAAGAAATCTGTGCTGTTGAACTTACTGGCATCTGGATGTACTCATGCCGTCTCTCTCACTCACTGTTGCTCAGCGCTTTTGCTCCGCCCATTGCTGCCCTTCGAAGAACTGGCTGAGAAGTCGGTCCACCGCTTCCGGGCTGTACCGAACGTACTTCTGCGGGTTCTTGTTGTTCTCCACAAGATTGCTGCAAAGTCACAAGGATACTACAGTCACATCTTACTAGCACTGCTAGTTGCAGGATGTAGCAAATTACTGGCAATAGAAGGCATTCCATGTTCTAGTAAAAGAACAGGAAAACTACTGTCTTAGCAGCCGACTAATGAAATTGTTTGATGATGTACCCAAAGCGTTTGATAAAAGATCGATAGGCTGGCAACAGGACTTCGGCTACAGCAAGCCTCAAGGATTCTCGCAGCTCTTGATCAGGTACGATCCATTGTGATTGCTTCGCGTGGAGCTCTTCGAATTGCGTATTGAAAGACTTAAACCTGACAAGGCAAAAGACATTGGAGGGTTATTGATTTCTGTTGTTGCGTAAGACAGTTAAAAACGTTTTGCCTCCAAGCACTCACCGTTCTTTGATCGTGGCTCTTGAAACACCACTGCTGGTCAGGTCACCGCTGCTGCCCGCGCCTTGAACAGAAAGTGTCTGAAGAATCTAAAATAACAGAAGCAGAGCAGCCACAAGTCAAGTGCAATTCTATATGTAACTGTGTACGATAATGCAATAATACATTAATACATAACAAACATGCTAACTGATGTATCCAAAACTCCAATGGACATTAAAGAATGCCTTGCCAGGTAGAGGAAAACTATAAAAACGCCTACAAACATTAAGTCCACGCCAGCTCAGCATTGCCACACATTTTGCTTTACTAAATATAAAATGGCATGTGTGTGCATAAAGTTTCTTAATAGTGGATGTACAAGAGGGACTTTCGGACATTACAATTTCTGATGAATTGAAGGGTCAGACCATACTTAATAGAGATCTACTTTGTAAGCTCAGCCTAACTTCACAAAAAATTCTAACTGCAGCAAATGTATCATGTATAAGGAGCGATATTGTACCCTCGTTATGATTTATGATAGATTGAACAGGTATACATCCATGCTGTATTCACAGAGTGATAGCCACTAAAGAATATTGATTAAACAGCAGTCTGATCAAGACAAAAAAGATACATTCCCTAAAGAGGGCCAAAAGGGGATTGCACATCTAACATCATGCAGCCAAACAAAAAAGCAATATGTCATGCACGATCCTAGAAGATTTAGCCGATCCACTAACCTTTGCCCAAGCAACGCGTTTATACTGATTGGCATTTTGCTGCACAATCCTGCGATGTCTCTGAATCCAGTCATCACCAAGTATATCTTTTGCTTCTGATCTGAGGCAACAAAAGAGATCATTAAATGAACAGGCTATCATAACATAATACGAAACAGGTCTTGTAATAAACACAGACATACCTGCGAACAGATCTAACCATATAGTGGATATTGTTCATAAGAAATAAGTATGTCAATGCAGGATCCTTATACTGTTTAGATTTTCCATCTAGGTTATTCTGTAGGGCCTGCATTATCCTTGTGGTAACAGCAGCAAGCTGAGATTCTGCCTCAGTGCCACTATCAAATTCCTGAAATAATAGCTTCAATGTTGACTGGTAACTGTTCAAATCAGAGTAACATTTGTTATGCATGAAATTTCAGAAACAACAACAGGAAAAGAATAAACAAATGCGACATTGCTTCATGAGTAAATGAAAAATACAACTAATTCATAACCAGATAAATTCTAGAATCTAGAAAGTGCCCAAGTTTGTTAAGAAAAGCAAGATCAAAAGATGTTATAAATAGCTTCGTATTGGTATTACAGCCTATAGGCTGAACTTCCCTGATTCAAATTTGTTCAAAATCTTATTCAGTATTGTGGTACAATTTTGTTTCCTAAATGAACCAGCCTGTTAATATTAGCACTTGGAAATCCTTTCTACTTCATCAAAAACTATGGTCTTGAGAAGATCAGAAGCATAAAGCCCCATAAGCCACAGTTAAAATAGTGTTATTAACAGTAGGTTAGTCAAACTTATGTGATCAACAATTTTACATGTCCATAGATTCACAACCAATATGAGAAAGGGAATACTTACTCGAATAGGAATTTAACATAATTAATCACATAGCTAGTCAAAGGATGGACTGTTCCGTCCTGAACAATAGTTTTTGAAGCATCTTTTTCAACTGCCTCCTCAAAATCTGAAAATGTTTCCTGAGCAGTCTGTGCCAATCGCTTTGTTAAGCTTGATGCAGCTTCACGCATCTCAGTGCAAGGTTTGCCTTCAAATATTTCCTCAATCTGATAAAAACAAGGGATCAAGCAAAGGTAGGTATTGACATCTTTGTAATCATCATCAATATCAAATAGTTTAGAATCACAGCAACATAGAAAAGTATGTAAAATTTGGGTAGTCGGCCTCTATGAGGTACTTCCAGAATACCTCTGGTTGAAGTTCACGCATTACTTCATACATGTCGAGCAACACAAACAGCTTTTCAGGGGACCTTTTGCTTTTAGCAACAGCATCTCCAAAGCTGAAAAGAGTTATAATACTATTTGCTGTCAGTTCAGCAAAACAATGGCCCTTGTTAAAGTTGACACCATCAAAAATCTGATCACAGATTTTTCTTTCCCCTGATAGTAATAATTTGACCTGTTTGAAAAGCATAACATTGTTAACTTGATGCTGAAATGGACATACATAACATGAGTACATTTTAAGAAGGATCCTCACCGCAATTCGCATAAAGTGTATCCAGTTTCCAATTTTAGCCTCCAAAGCCTCCCATTGCATTTTTTGCACATCATCTTTGGTAAGCTTTTTCCACTCCTAACTTCCGAAGGCTCACTTCTAGTGCTGAAGCACGGGAATCATCTGAAGGAAAAGGGGGGAAATAGATTGAATTATTAAAAAGAATCAAGTGTTAAAATCCCTATTCAAGGACAGAAAGTGCCATCGAGAAGGAACGAGCTCAGAATAAATGTAAAACAATAATAAAGACAACCAAAGCCTACCTGTAGATTTTGTAGCAAGTTTGCTGATTTCCAGCCTGAACCAACTGTTGAGCTATGTCATTCATGAGAGGCAATATTCTGGGAGGAATTAGTGTTGGGGTCCTGTATACGGCAGTCTCCAAGCCTTTGGATGGATGATCAGAACGGCCGCCTCCATCGGCCTCGTGATCACCTTTTGTTGGCCGCAGAGACTTGGGTAGACAGTCAAACAGGCGATCTGGCTCGATAGGTTTGCTGAAAAGAAAAGAAAACGACAATCAACACAATTTTTTTTAGGTAAGAACAACTTCAGGCCTCAGGCTTCACTAGAAGAACACAGTGATAAGTTAACTGTTCTTTTGCCATTATATGGAGGGAAATAGATGATGGAGACCTTCATGAGTGGGCCTCTGCATCACTAGATGCACCAGCCATAAGTTAACGGCCTTACCTGTATGTACCCATCAGCTGCTTAAATTCCTCTTCAATCTTCAGAGTAGACTTAGCTAACAGATTGTTGACATGATTCAGAACTCCTTCACTGCTCTTGAAGTTCTTATTCGAGGAAAAGAAGCGAACGATGCCTTTCAGCACATCCACTGCCTCCAGGTAGCTCTCCAAATCCTCATGGGGACCCCTCAATATGGTTGCCTCAGCCTAAAGCACGAAAGAAAAAAAAAACACACACACAAACTAAGGGAAGATGCTAGAATAGCAACATTTGAACTCGAAGCCTGACCAGAAGCCAACAACATTAACTTGCAGGATTACTATACTTTCAATGCAAGGAGTTCAGTTAGCCATCAATTTTACAGTTCAAGATGATTTTTTACAAAAACAGCATCCCATTCAAAAGAAACATTATAATTATAGGTAACTCATTATGGTAACTCAATCTTTAATCTCAGTAAATGGTAAAATTATCACTGACCAGATTACCCTAAATAACATAACCTTAAATAAACAGGAGTAATATCCTTCCATTCGAGAACAGTCATTCTGTATCAATTATTCCTGCATTGAGCTTAATTAACCGCACATACAGCTTAATCGTGTTAAGCCAAGACTAATTAGCTCCGTCCCTTATTACAGCACAAAGCACCTGCCCGTTTGCACATTCAATTGCCCTCAGATCCACACAATGGCCACAAGAAAACATATGCAATTCACCCCGATTTCAGCTAAAGGACTAGCGTTCTGACTTCTGAGAGAGGATGAACGAACGCACCCGGCGGGCGAGGTCGAACTGGGAGAGGATGCCGTCGGCGGCCTTGATGGTCCGGTCGATGTTCTCGTGCGCCTGTCCGGATCGCGTGCGTCCTCACCTGCAACCCCACCACCAAGTACAGAGGGACACAGCCATCCCCGCCTCAAATTTCATTCCATCCAACGAAACGAAGGCGCGACGCGTTCGAAATGGCGGGGAAGGAGACGGGGCGAACCTGGGTGGGGCGCATGGCGGCCTCGAGCGCGGAGAGGCGGTGGTCGAAGGAGCCGAGGATGGCGACCATGCCGTCCGTGTTCCCCTCGCTCCGCCGCAGCGAGTCCCGCAGCATGGTCGCCCGCCGCGACAGCGCGTCCATCGCCTGCGGCAGCGCCGCCACCGCCATCGCGGACGTCGGATCAAGCGCGGGCACTTCTCTCGGGAGAAGGCCGGGGAGATCTCGGCAGTCGGCACCGAGAGGAGAGAATGCGCCGAGGGTCAGGGCGGCTTTGGCCAGTGGACGAGCCCTGATGGAAGAGCGGACCGTGCGGCGCCTCGATGGTCTATGGGAAGCGACGATTCGGTGGCGGTGGCGGTGCCGTGGTGGTCGGCGACGCGTGGTGTGTCGCCGTGGACGAAGGAGGGAGGGCAACAAGGAGGAAGAGGCGAACGCCCCCGCGAGATTCGTGCGTGCGTGCTGACTGTTGACCCCGCGGACGGCTCGGATCGCAGGTGGCTCGTCGGCGCGGTGCGCGGATGTGGACGCGCCCGTCGTGCACGGGAAGGGAAGGGAGCAGCCGGTGGGCAGGGCGGCGGTGGTGGTCTCGTGATGCGTTCCGTGCGGGAGCGGGGAAGCGCGGGACGGAGGCAACGGAACGGAACGGACGGCTAGGATGGGCTCGGTCGGTGCGTGGAGCGGCGGGTGTAGGAGGCGGTGGGGTCCAGCTGTTGGTGTCGGCCGCTCGAACGTGGGGAGAGGCTGGAGCCAAGCTGATCGAGTTGTGTGGACCCGGTCCACCGCCGCGCGTTATCTGGTTCTGGATATTGGGATGCTTTTTTTTTTTGGAATTGCACCCTCAAGATTTGAACATTATTGTTCGCCTTTATGATACGGAAATGTAGGGCCCAGGGACAGGGGAGTTGTCGCTCTCCAAACGTGCCAGTGCAATGATCGTTTGGGAATGCATTGTGTGCCGTAGAGCCATTTGCTCCACAAATGTGCATGGTTAGTTATGCTTGTGACTTGTGAGACATTTGCTTAGCTACCGCTTTATAAGGCCCCTGTTTGGTTTCTACGGACGCTCCTAAAATTTCTGTCACGTCGAATGTTTATACACATGCATAGAGTATTAAATATAGACTAATTACGAAACTAATTACACAACTTACGACTAATTTGCGAGACGAATCTTTTAAGCCTAATTAGTCCATGATTTGACGACGTGGTGCTACACTAAACATGTGCTAATGACAGGTTAATTAGGCTTAAAAAATCGTCTCGCAAATTAGCCTTCATCTATGTAATTGATTTTATAATTAATCTATATTTAATACTCTTTATTAGTATCTAAATATTCGATGTGACATGAATTTTAGGAGCGACTAAAGAATCAAACACCCTCTAAACTTCGCACCAAGAAATTTGTGGGCCTTTGAACGAAATCCTTATAGTGAGTGAGGACATAAAAAATCATAGAAGCGATGTACTCCCTCTGTTTCAAATTATAATACGTTTTGGTTTTCTACGTACATTGTTTTTACTATATATTTAAGTATAATGTATATCTAAGTGCAGGGCAAAAGTTACGTATCTAGAAAAATGAAAGTGTCTTTACTATTTGGAATGGAGGGAGTATGTAATATAAGGAGATGTTCATGACGAATTATTTTGTGACCGGAAGTATAATCACATGAGGATTCAGTTTAATTACACCGCCATAGATTACCTATGGGTTGTAACACCATTGGTGTTACATAGTGAATCACTTGCTAAAACATGTCATGAGCATCATACTTCAGTGATATTGCATGTGATGCTGATGAATAGGTAAAGCATTGTAACTTAAACGGGTCGTAAAGACGTAAAACGAAAAGTTAATTCGTGATTTATAAAGTTAGCAAGTAGGGATGTTAACTAATTTTTATTGAACAAAAACGCTATAAAACATATATGCGATACCTTAATAAAGTTTGAAATGTGAGATTTGTAGATGACAATGAAATACTTGGTGTTGAGAGATAATGTTGTTAAGTACTATATTCAATAGCTTAAAAGTGCAACTAGAAACTAGAAATCCATTTAACATTTAGAAAATTTCATGAACTTTTGAAAGGTTAGGCACTATAATGTTTAGCAATTTTTGCAGAGAAATTGGGTTAAGGAGTAGGGTAGTATTATGGCTTGTTTTAGTAGCCTAATATACCCTCTAAGGTATAGCAAAAGTGGTTTGGGGAATAGATCAATGGGTTAGACGTCTCGAACGCTTTTAAAATCCGTGCATAACATGAACTCGGGTTGTCTTCTCATGTTGGGCACGGTCACCAGGGCGTCCAGCCCCGATGTTGCGGCGTCGGTGCGCTGGGTGCGCGGGCACGCGCGCACGTGGCCACGTTGGCCGATTGCTGCTGCCATAGCCTGGCCACGGTGGGCATGCCACTAGCCGCCAACCGCGAGCCGCTGCACCCGCCGCTCACCTACGCCTGGCTGTCCTGCTGCCGTGCCGCGCTGCTGTCGCTGCCATCGCATCACCGCTGCTGTGCGCATCGCCCTCCTCAGGTCCCGCTGCCTCGTCATCGTCCCACTCATGGTGCTATAGCAGCACATGGTCGAGCCTGTAACCGTAGCAACGCGCACGTTCTACCCTAGTGTCGTGTTGCCCAATAGCGCCGATGCGACACCCACACGCGTGCATGTCCTCACTAGCGACCAACCGCTCCTCGAGGCAACATAGAGTTTCCACATGTTGCTGACCTCGCTCCGCGCCACACGTGTAGCCGGTTACCATCTCGCCCTTGTCATCTTCCATTAAATGGAAACTGCCAGCGTCGAACCGTCATCGCCATTGAAGGCGGGCAGACGAGGCTGCGTCGCGTCGAAGCTGATCCTACAGCGCCCGGTCGATCTCTGTATAATTACTTGTGCTAGATGTCGATTAAGGAACCTAGCTATGCGCCAAGTCCATGTACGGTCCTAACCGAGCCCTATCAAGCTCTAATTTTGGAGTTTTTCCTCCGTCGTGCCATTAAGGCCGGGCTCGGCCGTGGACGAGGGCAGTCACCCACCGCACCACTCCATGCCAATCCACCTGCCTCACGAGCTTCGCCTCCACCTCCACTTCACCCTACACGCCTCGCTTGCACCTCTACTGCCTCGCCGTAGCTGCTGACGTGGCTACGCCATCTCGGAGCGTTGCTGCACCCCTCAGGTCACGCGTGGCCAGCCCTTTTCCGCTGACCGTTCCCTCAACCATCACCACAGCCATGACGGGGGTAAGCTGGGGTTGCTCACGTGCTAGCCAATAGCTACATGATGGTCTAGGATGGCCGGTACGGCCGTGCCACCGTCGCACGTGGCCGTTCGCCGTGGCTACCGCTCCCGCAAGCTCTGCTGCTCCCATAACTTCATCTAGTGTAGGCGCTAGGACCGTAGATGCAGGTCGGCCCGCTAGTGGGGCCGCTGCGTGCCTTAGTTGGTTGGCGTGGCCATCCATTGCAGTGCCCGCCGTGCTGTCGCGCGTAGGGGTGGCCAAGGACCTGGCTATGGTAAAAGAGGATAGTTGTGAGGTCCTTTTTGCATAGCCTCTCTCTCGAGAATAGTGCTGCAGACCCTGGGTTGATTTGTCTGTAGCGTGGGGGTGTTTTTGCAAAGTTGGCAGCAAGCGCATGGGTCGACCTGTCGTGGGCCGTCTTGGGTGGGCCATGTCCGCGTGGGGCGTGCGGTGGTGGGCCACGGAGTGAGAATTCATTTTATCTTTTTCTTAAGGAATTAGAAATAGTTTTATATTTTATATTCTGAGCTAAACTTTGAAAATTAATATCAATTCACATAGGTGTCCAAAAATTGTGAAATAAATTTTGTTGGGTTTCGAAA
Source organism: Miscanthus floridulus (assembly GCF_019320115.1). Taxonomy (NCBI): domain Eukaryota; kingdom Viridiplantae; phylum Streptophyta; class Magnoliopsida; order Poales; family Poaceae; genus Miscanthus; species Miscanthus floridulus. The sequence continues at coordinate 26,562,542 of NC_089589.1, read as the reverse complement.
ATGTTGTCTATATGAGGCATGATTAGATGATGCAGGTCTGAGTTGATGCTAAGGCTTATTAAATCATTTGCGAGTGTTTAGTATTATTTAGATTAGTATTTGTAGGAATTTTTGTGTCAAATTGGTAATAGCTTTGACCATGAAATTTTTACAGTAGATTCATTGTATTATTATGTGCTCGTTGTAATTTTTGTAGCCTTAGAATAGGCTAAGTGCTAGCGTAGTTTGGTGCTCCTTGTGGTAATATAAGTTAAATCGCTAATAAGAGTAAGATTACATTTTAGTTGCTAAGTTAATAACCGTTAGATGAATCCATACCTGTTTTTGCGGAAATGATAAGTGGTTAGTGAAAGCATCTAGGCCTCTTGTTGGGTTTCGGTGATTAATGACAATACAAGATTACTATGACTAACGTGTGTTTTGCAGAGGCAATTAAGTTAGGTCATGGTAATGGAGATCAATTGGGCAATCGAGGTGGTCATGCCCCTACGATGGAAATTATTTTGGTTTTCAAAGGATGGATGATAAGGTTAAGGATGACTAGTTCTAAGTGTCAATTGGAGTTGGAGAGACACTTAGAGTAGTTTAGGACTTTGTTTTTCCTTTGGCCGTACTATTAAGGGGGGTATGGACGGGTAGCTTGACCTAGGTGAGTCTAGTGAGTTAGGTGTGGTGCACACTTATTAAAACTAGCACTAGGTAGCTCCTACTTATGTCTAAGATCATTTGGAGCAAACTTTATTCATATATGATCGAGAGTTGGAAGTGAATGGAGGGTCAAATATTGACCGGACGCTGGCTCTGGTGCGACCAGACGCTGGTCGCAGGGTCCGGTCAGTTCATCTGACCAAGGAGATTGCGTCTGGCGCGACCAGACGCTGAAGAGGTCAAGTGACCGGATACTGAGGTACAGCGTCTGGTCGACTCCAGTAAGGTTCCAGAGAAGAAAATCTGCGACCGGACGCGTCCGGTCGGTACTGACCGGATCCCGAGGGTTCAGCGCCCGGTCAAGTACAGTAAGGTACCAGTGTGGGTTTAATGCGACTGGACGCGTCCGGTCAGTGGTGATTGGACCCTACCAGCATCCGATCAACACTTAAACACTGGTGTGCGGGTTGAACTGACCGGAGCATCCGGTCATCATGACCGGAGCGTCCGATCACCCCGCAGAAGTACATAACAGTTCGTTTTTCAGGCTACCTTATAAATAGAAGCTCCACTCATATGTGGAGTCACTTTTGCTCATTCCAACAGCTGAGAAACACGTTTGTGAGTGCCAAAAAGAGCAAGGTCCTAGTGAGGTGATTGAGATTTGAGAATCCAAGAGAGTAGCCTCATTAGTGAATCAAGAGTAGCAAAGTGTGCATCCACCGTTCTCATTAGGCTTTGCGTGGTCAAGTGAGAGTTCGTGCATGTTACTCTTGGTGATCGCCATCACCTAGACGGCTTGGTGGTGATTGGGAGCTTGGTGATCACCCAGCGGAGCTTGTGGGTGACCCAACTCAAGTTGTGAGCGGTTTTGGGTGATTCACCACGACGGAGTGTCGAAGAATCAACCCGTAGAGAGCACTTGATCCTTGCACGGATCAAGGGGGAGCTACACCCTTGCGTGGGTGCTCCAACGAGGACTAGTGGGGAGTGGCGACTTCCTGATACCTCGGCAAAATATCACCGCATTGCTCTCTCTCTATTTACTTTGAGCATTTACTTTGAGCAATTCAATACTTGTTTTTACATTCATAGAATTGCTATGCTAGAGTAAGTTTGGAACATAGGTTGCAAGTCCTTTGTGCGTTAGATTAATAGAAACATTTTTCTAAGCACAAGGGGTCAATTGGGCTAACTGTAGGATTTGATTATTGCAAGAAAATTTAGAATTAGCCCAATTCACCCCCCCCCTCTTGGGCATCTTGATCCTTTCAATTGGTATCAGAGCCTCATGCTCACATTTTTAAGCTTAATCGCTTTGAGCAAGATGTCTCACGGGGATGGATCTCCTCCTATCTTTGAGGGAGATGACTTTCCATATTGGAAATCCATATGGAGGCGTACTTAGAAGCTGTAGACGTTGGTATACTTAGAGCCGCCTCACAAGGCTTCCCAAAACCTTGGGATGCTACTAACTTACAAGGCGATGAGGTTAATTATGAAAAGTGGAATGCAAAGGCTCGAAACACTATCTTTAAAGGCCTTTGCAAAGATGTGTTCAATCGCGTAAGGAACCACAAAGACGCCCATGCACTATGGTCGGATGTTTGTGTGCTCCATGAGGAAACCAAGAGTGAGCGTGAGGAACGCTATCATCTTGTAATTAAAAAGCTAAATTCTTTTGAGATGCTTCCCAAAGAAAGTGCTAATGAGATATATTCACATTTGAATGTTCTTGTAGAGGAAGTCAATGGGCTTGGACTTACTCAAATGTCACTATCCGACGTTGTGAGAAAGATCTTGAGTGTCCTCCCCATTGATAAATATGGGCATATTGTGGCCGTGCTATATCAAGGTGATCTTTTTGCCTCTACACCGACACAAATCTTGGGAAAGATCAATGCTCATGAAATGTACATGCACATCACACCACAAGATGGCCCATCCTCTACCAAGAAGAAAGACAAAGACTTAGCATTCAAAGCTAGCCAAGAGAAGGGCAAGGCAAGACTTGAGTATGAAAGCTCAAGTGAAGATGAAGTTAATGATGAAAGCCTTGCTCTCATGGTGAAGAAGACCGCCAAGATGCTAAAGAAGCTCAACAAGAGTGGCATCAAGTTCGATGGCAAGAAGAAGAAGTTCTTCACAAGCTCAAGAAGAAAACCAATCTCCAAAATGGATTGCTACAATTGTGGAGAACTTGGCCATCTAGCTCATCAATGCACAAAGCCCAAGAAAGACAAGTTCAAGAACAAGAACAAGGGCAAGAAAGATGACTCAAGCAATGAAGATGAAGATGAGAAGAAAAAGAACAAGCCATACAAGAAGAGAGATGGCAAAAAGAGGGACTTTTACAAGAAGAAGAAGAGTGGAAAGGCCTACATCGTCGGTGATTGGCTCACGGACATTGATTCGTTTAGTGGATCATCCGATGATGATAGTGAAGATGAGAAGGTGGCCGCCATTTCTATTGATCTTTCATCTTCACCGCCACCATCGCCATCATCCTCTACACACCTATGCCTTATGGCCAAGGGTGAATGCAAGGTAACTAGTAATGATGATAGTAGTGATGATGAGCAAGCTAGTGATGATGATAGCGATAGCGATGATGATGATTCACCTTCATATGATGATCTTGTCAAAATACTAAGAAAATACACTAAGATCATTAGAAAGAGTAGATCTAAAAATGATTCACTCTTAGCAAAATGCGATACATTGGAAAAGGTTAATGTTGAGCTTAAAGAAACAAATGATGCTATATCATCCAAACTCAAATCTTCTAAGAAAGAGCTTAAAGATAAACATGATAAACTTGAGTGGGTGCACAATGAGCTCATCACTAGCCACAACAAGCTAAAAGATAAATATACAACTCTAAAGATCAATTATGATACTCTTGTTATTGCTCAAGAATTTTTACCAAATGAGCCACATGATGCTACTAACCATGTTGCTAAGATTGATATAGCTACATCATGTGATGATTTAATTAATGAGAGCATTATGCAAGGATCTAGTGGCAAAGGCAAGAAAGTGGTTGAGTGCAATGACTATGATGAATATGTCAAGCTCAAGAATGTAAATGAAAAGCTCATGAAATATCTTGAAAAAAATGAAGAGCCACAACACCATTGTGCTAGAAACTCTTGATCATGATAAAGAGTTGATCCTTGAGAATGAGAAGCTCAAAGAAGAGAACAAGAAGCTCAAGGAAGAGAAGAACAATGATGTTCTCAAGGAAGTAAACAAGAAGCTCAAGATGGAGAAAGAGCATCTCAAGATGGGATTGAGCAAGTTTGCAAGAGGCAAGCATCTCCAAAGTGAGCTACTCATGAACACCATCATGAAGATGGATAGAAGTGGCATTGGATATGTGGCAAGTGTAGAGAAGAAGAAGGCTCAAGTTCAACAACAACAATCAAAGCCAAAGCCAAAGCCAAAGAGATGTTTTGAGTGTGGACAAGAAGGCCACTTTGCTCATGAGTGCCAAACTCTACCGCCACAACCCTTGCCCAAGCATGATAGACCCTTTGCCTTCAATGCTCACTACATGCTTAGAAAGGATTCTAGTGGAAAGATGAAAGTCATGTTCTTATGACCCCCTAACAAGAATAGGCCTAAGAAGATTTGGGTGGCTAAGTCACTTGTTGAGAAGGTGAAGGGCCCTCAACAAGTTTGGGTGCCTAAAGCTTGAATCTCTTGTGTGTAGGTGAACTACAAGACCGGTGGAAGTCATTGGGTTATTGATAGTGGCTGCACTCAACATATGACCGGTGATCCTCGTATGTTTGCCTCACTAGATGAAGAGGTAGATGGATAAGAGAAAATAATATTTAGAGATAACTCAAAGGGCAAGGTTAAAGGATTGGGCAAAGTGGCAATATCAAATAATCATTCCATCTCTAATGTGCTATATGTTGCTTTATTGAGCTTCAACTTGCTATCCGTTGGACAATTGTGTGATCTTGGCTTCCAATGCTTGTTCACCGAGAAGGAGGTTGTTGTATCCAAGGTAGATGATAATCAAGTGATATTCAATGGATTTAGATACAACAACTTATATCTAGTGGACTTCACCTCCGAAGATGCAAATTTGAAGACTTGCCTATTCACTAAAACAACACTTGGGTGGCTATGGCATAGAAGACTTGCTCATGTTGGGATGAGCTCACTCAAGAAGCTTATGAAGAATGATTTGGTGAGAGGGTTGAAGGATGTGAAGTTTGAAAAGGACAAGCTTTGTAGTGCATGTCAAGCCAGCAAGCAAGTTGCAAATACTCATCCAACCAAAGCTTTCATGTCAACCACAAGAGTGCTAGAACTCCTTCACATGGATTTATTTGGACCAACAACATACAAGAGTTTGGGAGGAAATCTTTATTGTCTTGTGATTGTTGATGACTATTCAAGGTATACATGGGTATTCTTTCTTCATGACAAATCCGAAGTTGCATCTTGCTTCAAGAAGTTTGCCAAGAGAGCTCAAAATGAATTTGAAGTGAAGCTCAAAAAGATTAGAAGTGACAATAGGAAAGAATTTGACAACACAAACATTGAAGCCTATTGTGATGAAGTTGGAATCAAACATGAGGTCTCCGCAACTTATACTCCTCAACAAAATGGTGTAGTTGAGAGGAAGAACCGGACATTGATCACTCTTGCAAGAACAATGCTTGATGAGTACAACACCCCCAAAGCTCTATGGGCGGAAGCAATCAACACCGCATGCTATGCGTCCAACCGCCTATTCCTTCAAAAGTTCCTTGGCAAGACACCTTATGAGTTACTCAATGGGAAGAAGCCGGACGTCTTCTTTAGGGTGTTTGGTTGCAAATGCTACATCTACAAAAGAGGCAACACCTAGGGAAGTTTCAAAGACGTTGTGATATTGGTTTTCTTGTTGGTTACTCATCAAAGTCCAAAGCATATAGAGTATTTAATCATGCCACCGGCTTGGTTGAAGAAACATATGATGTGGAATTTGATGAATCTAACGGCTCCCAAGGAGCACATAAGAATCTTGATGATGTAGGTGATGAACCATTGAGGGAGGCTATGAAGAATATTTCGGTGGGAGACATCAAACCAAAAGATGATGAAGATGATATACAAGTCATTGATCAACCTTCTTCATCAAGTGTGCCACAAGATGGTGAAAAAGATGGGAGAGTAGAAAATGAAGATACTCATATCTCCCATGAGCAAATGGTGGTACAAACACAAGATGTTGATGCTCCACAACCTCCTCCTCAAGTGGTCAATAGAAGAAATACACCTCTCCTACAAGATCATCCACAATATCTCATCATAGGGAGTCCATCAAAGGGTGTAATGACTCGATCTCAAAAACTTGCTTCATTTATTGCTCATCACTCTTTTGTCTCTTTCTATGAGCCTACCAAGGTAGAAGAAGCTCTTAAAGATCCAGATTGGATCAATGCCATGCATGAAGAGTTGAACAACTTCACTCACAATGAAGTTTGGACTCTTGAAGAGCGACCAAAAGGTGCAAGAGTCATTAGAACAAAGTGGGTGTTCCACAACAAGCAAGATGATCAAGGGGTTGTTGTGAGGAACAAGGCAAGACTAGTTGCAAAGGAGTTCTCTCAAGTTGAAGGTTTGAATTTTGGAGAGACCTTTGCACCGGTTGCAAGATTAGAAGCCATTCGTATCCTACTTGCATATGCATCACATCATGAAATAAAACTATATCAAATGGATGTGAAAAGTGCATTTTTAAATGGCTTTATTAATGAATTAGTCTATGTTGATCAACCTCCTGGTTTGAAGACCCTAGATATCCTAATAATGTTTATAGGTTGTCCAAGGCACTATATGGGCTTAAGCAAGCCCTAAGAGCTTGGTATGAGCGCCTTCGGGACTTCCTCATTGAGAAGGGCTTCACCATTGGGAAGGTCGACACCACACTATTCACCAAGAAGCTTGATGGGCATATCTTCATTTGTCAAGTATATGTTGATGATATCATCTTTGGATCATCAAATGAAGACTCATGCAAATAATTTGGTGAATTGATATCGAAGGAGTTCGAGATGTCCATGATTGGTGAGCTTACATTCTTTCTTAGTTTTCAAGTCAAGCAAATGAAAGAAGGCATCTTCATCTCTCAAGAGAAATACACAAAAGATCTTCTCAAGATATTCAAGATGGATGAATGTAAGCCAATCAAGACACCAATGCCTACCAATAGACATCTCGACCTAGATGAGGGAGGTAACCCGATTGATCAAACTCTCTACCGTTTCATGATTGGTAGCTTGTTATATTTAACCGTATCTAGGCCCGACATCATGTTTAGTGTGTGTATGTGTGCTAGATTTTAAGCTAGTCCTAAGAAAACACATTTAATTGCCGTAAAAAGAATCCTAGGTACCTTAAGCACACACCAAGCATTGGCCTTTGGTATCCCAAAGGAGCTAGATTTGAATTAGTTGGCTATTCCGATTCGGATTATGCCGGTTGCAAAGTTGATAGAAAAAGCACATCCGGAGGGTGCCATTTGCTTGGTAGATCACTTGTGTCTTGGTCCTCCAAGAAATAAAATAGTGTGGCTTTGTCCACCGCCGAAGCGGAATACATTGCCGCGGGTGCTTGTTGTGCACAAATACTATATATGAAACAAACTTTGCTAGACTATGGTGTAGTTCTAGAAAAGGTACCTCTTTTGTGCGACAATGAAAGTGCGGTAAAACTTGCAAATAATCCGGTTCAACACTCTCGCACCAAGCACATAGATATCCGCCATCACTTTCTAAGAGATCATGTGGCTAAAAATGATATATCACTAGAAGGTGTAAGAACCAAAGATCAATTAGCGGATATCTTCACTAAACCGCTAGATGAGGCTACATTTTATAGATTGCAGAATGAGCTCAATGTACTTGATTTTAGTAACTTCACTAAAAGATGAGCTTGTGTTGTCCCTTGCATTGCATTGTAATATACAACATGTTTAACGCTTTATAATGCATATAGGGCTTGTCTAACATGGTTAAGATAACCGCCGAAAAGCGTGTGAAGAAGCTTAACCTTGGATCAAACTTGACAAGCAACTAGATTTACTTACAAGTATTGCATATGCATGAATGTTGTTTTGTCGTTTTGTTCCATTTGCCCTCTTATTGCCTATTTTCTTAAAAAGAATTATAGCCTAAGGCAAAATATTTTAAAAAATATGAGGGTTTGAGAGAGGTCACTCACATCAGTCCCAATTGGTGTTTATTTGGATCTTAATTGAGTTGGGACTCGATTGGGAACATACAGCGCGGAGGGACATTGAAGATTAGTTGGAAAATAGTGACCGGACGCTGCACCGGACTGTGCTGTCTAGCGTACGGTCAGTTCACAGGAGGTGAACAGAAGCTGAAGGAGTGACCGAACTCTGCGTTTGTGCGTCTGGTCAGGAAGGGTTCCAGCGTTCGGTCAATCTACATGGTGTTAAAGGCAACTAACCGGACTCTGGTTGCGTCCGGTCATGGACCACCGGACGCGTCCGGTCGCGATTCTAGAGGTTTTGGACCTCTCTGGAATCGACCGGACACTGGGTGGTAGCATCCGGTCGCTACCACCGGAGCGTTCGGTCAGTAGATTTCGTGCGACATCAGGACTCTTATCTTTGTTTCCTTTTCTGACTTGGGGGAGCCACCCTATTTAACCGCGCACCATCTTTCTATCTCGCATCCGCCATGCCCTAGCCGCCATGAGTCGTCGCCGCCGCCGCCAGCCCGTGCTGAGCTCCTCGCACCGCCACGCTCGAGCATCACCGCCGCAATCGCCCATGCCAACACACCCTCGTGCCGCCAATTCTCGCGCTGCCACACCGTGCTCCCGCACAGCGCCCTGTCTAGAGCCACCGTCGTGCCCGCTGCTCTCCGGCAAGCACCCCAGTCCTAGCTCTAGCCGTGCCAAGCTCTGGTGTCCTAGCTCCACCATCAGCCCTCACCGCCAAGATTCACTGCTAGCTCTCATCCATTGCTCCACGCCGGTAAGCCCTTACTCCAACGCCGTCGTGACCTAACCCGATCTGCTTCAGAGCTTTGACTTCAATTGCATCTAGGGCTATTAATTCATCGCAAACCCTAACCCTAGTGGTCCCGGTGTTCCCCCCACGTGTCACTTCTCTCCTTTTCTTCGGATCGTCGGTTCGTCAGGTAGCAAGCCAGTTGCTTCAATTTCGTACCTACATTGCTTGCTCTCATAGGGTTTCGCATCTATTAGATATATCGTATTTACTTGTATATCCTTCTATTCCATCGTGCAGCAAGTCGGTGCCATTGAGATCGTGTGGCAATTGACAGTCAACTCGGAGCTAAGCTCACGAGTATGGATCAAGGCCAAGCCTCGAAAGTGTTAGTGGACAGTTGATCTTGTCAGCAGCAGTGGTTCTAGTCAGATCAGATGGCTCACACCAAGAATGTTGGTGGTGGTCCAGGAGATGATGATCAGAGGCCCCCGCCCCACTAGCCTACAGGACCTAAAGGCAAGGCGACGAAGCAGGTTGTATTAAAGAAGCGCAAGTACCCTGATGCAGAGACAGCGAGAGCAGCAGCAGTTGCTGAGGCCGCAGAGCGTGCCGAGAGAGGAGGTGCCCATAGTGGAGTTGTCATTGCAGATCATCTAGCACCAAACGCGCAGGGCAGACTTGAGCGCATTGAGCATCTTCATGGTAGTCCAGCTAGGACTGTCATAATGGCAGGATGACATCTTCCCATTGTGGATACTCAGCCTCAGGGGGAGTCACAGTAGGAGTCACAGCAGCAGCCCCCACCTGCAGAGCCTCAACCAGCTCAGGAGACACAGGAGGGACAGCCGTCACAGCAGGCTGAGGAGGCCAAGGAGACTGAGTAGGCACCCCAGCCACAGCTATGCCGCTCTGGTCGTACCAGTGTTCCAGTCCCACTGAGCCCAGCTACCCAGCGTAGGGGTTCACGCCCACTGCCTAGACCATAGGGTCTGCCTCTAGTGACCCACCTTGACTTGAGGGCCGCCACGGCCAAGCAGGTTCAGCAGCTTCGCTTCATGGAGTTTGATGTGTGGTTTCCACCCAGGAGGGATGAGAGAGCAGCAGAGGGTTTCTATATGCCACTATAGGAGGATTTCTATAATGCCTATCTGAACAGTGGGGTAGTTTTTAGATCTCAGTGGTTTTGCAGCATTGAGGCTATAGTCGCAGCAGCTGGAGAGCACATTCGCCCCTACCTTGCATATCTGCCGAGGCTGACAGATCTGATTGGCCAAATAGGATTGTATGTACCATCTTGGGTTCGGTAGTTATATGCTTCGCTCTACATTGACCCGCGGCATAACTTTATACACTTTGCATTCAGAGGCAAAGACTACAGGATGATGAGTCAGAGGGCCAGGGAAACACTAAGGCTATAGGAGCAGCCTGTCAGGTTACATGAGGTATGTTATGGACAGATAGAGCCTCCTAGATGTCCTCATGGTGGTTTGGTGCCCCCTACAGATCTTGTGCGCTATTGCTTCAAGGAGCCCTTTGGTAAGGGGTCAAGGAGGAACCCCAGTGACCTTACTCCTACAGCTCGAGTGCTAGAGGCTATCGTCAGGAGGACACTACTTCCTAGGATGGGATATAGAGAGGGCTTGACTCGCCTCCAGCTTTGGCTCCTCAACGCCCTGATGCGGCAGATTGTGTTTGATATTTGGGACCTCCTTCTATCAGAGATGGAGGATACTATAGCTGAGGGCTTCAAGGGTCGTAGGCAGCTTCCATATGCACATTGGATCACATTCCTTATTCTCAAGGCTATGCAAGTTAGGACACCTAAGATGGTTGCAGAGTACAGAGGTGCCACCATAGAGTTTCCAGCTTATAACATGGCACAGAGGATCATGCATAGCACACCATAGGCACCCACTCAGCCTTGCCATCGTCCAAATGTACCAGAGTCCGCAGCTCAGCAGGACGAGGTTATTAGAGGCATAGCCGCTACTGAGGAGGAGCAGCTTGAGGCTTAGGAGGAGAGGACCGAGTCTAGTGACAATTCGGATGATGACTACCTACCTATTCCTCAGATGCCTCCATGCAGACATGATGCAGAGGACGATAGTTCTAGCTCAGCTCCACCTACCCCACAGATGGACCCTGCTTTGATTGCTATCCTTGAGCGGATGCAGCAGGATCAGGCTAGACAGGCTCAGGAGACCGCTGCCAACTTTGCATAGTTTCAGGCTCGTCAGGACGAGTTCCAGCGCCAGCAGCAGGTCCTCCAGCAGCAGCAGCAGTAGATGCATCAGCAGCAGTTACTCATGCAGCAGCAGCTTTTGGGATTCATGCAGCATGTAGTGACAGTCATTGGGGCCCCACAGCCACAACTTTTGCCCTAGATTGGTCAGCCTACTACCACTATGATGACTCCAGCAGTACAGCCCAATGGGCTTCAGAGTCAAGGATAGCCTCTAGCTCCGTTTGCTTCTCCCACAGTATAGGTGTCCCAGTGGTTATCTTCGCCAGTGGTAGCCCCACGTTTCACACCATATCAGACGGGCTTTACACCGGATCAGTCACCCTCGCTATTTGTGCCTGACACGTTAGTCTCCAGAAGTCTTGGAGCATCTTTTAGCGAGTTGACAGGGATGCCTACACCACCACATATGCATGCCACCGGTCCTTCTACAGCAGCTCCCGTCATCGTGACTACTCAGAGGCTCCCTTCTTCTGTCGCATCTTTAGATCCTATGATAGATATACTAGCAGCATCACAGGCAGCACCTACCCCAGCTTAGACCTAGACCGCTTCAGCGATGCTTCCAGTCACAGAGGGCCAGTCAATACAGAGCTCAGGGTCAGATGATGATGGCGCCCAGTTCTAGCTTGCCCCTCATACCTCAGCGCCCGGCTCGTCCACTGTAGCCCCGTCGACCGACCCTTAGGTTTTGGTGTTTGACGCCAAAGGGGGAGAGGGTTCGAGTATGTAGACTCAGGGGGAGCAACGTTTAGGGGGAGCCTAGTTAGCTATTAGTCTATTATATATATTTGGAGTTTTATTTGTATGATACACTATTACTATTATGCATTCGTGTGTTTACTTTCATACATACTTTTATATCTATGTGATAGTGATATCTACGTGATTGTGATATATGACATGTGTGCTCTCTACTTTGAATTCCTTTGTATGTCATATCAGTTGTGTTATGCTCATTTGCCTTTGCTTCCGCGTTTATACTCCGATGCAAATGAGCTTTATTATTTGTACTCATGCTTATTTCATATCCTTTGAGTACATCATGTTGGCTTGGATCATATAAGCTTGCCTAACTCTTTTGTTCTTATTGACAAAAGCTTATATGAACTAAGCATATCAAAAACCTCACTCTTTCACATACTCAAGGTGGTATTGTCATCAATCACCAAAAAGGGGGAGATTGAAAGCATCTAGGCCCCATGTTGGGTTTCAGTGATTAATGACAATACAAGATTACTATGACTAACGTGTGTTTTGCAGAGGCAATTAAGTTAGGTCATGGTAATGGAGATCAATTGGGCAATCGAGGTGGTCATGCCCCTACGATGGAAATCGTTTCGGTTTTCAAAAGATGGACGACAAGGTTAAGGATGACTAGTTCTAAGTGTCGATTAGAGTTGGAGAGACACTTAGAGTAGTTTAGGACTTTGTTTTTCCTTTGGCCGTACTATTAAGGGGGTATGGATGGGTAGCTTGACCTAGGTGAGTCTAGTGAGTTAGGTGTGGTGCACACTTGTTAAAACTAGCACTAGGTAGCTCCTACTTATGCCTAAGATCCTTTGGAGCAAACTTCATTCACATATGATCGAGAGTTGGAAGTGAATGGAGGGTCAAATGCTGATCGGATGCTGGCCGCAGGGTCCGGTTAGTTCATCTGACCAAGGAGATTGCGTCTGGCGTGACCGGACGCTGAAGAGGTCAAGTGATCGGACGCTGAGGTACATCGTTTGGTCGACTCTAGTAAGGTTCTAGAGAAGGAAATCTGCGACCAGACGCGTCCAGTGAGTACTGACCGGACCCCGAGGGGTCAGCGTCCGGTCGAGTACAGTAAAGTTCCAGTGAGGGTTTAATGCGACCGGACGTGTCCGGTCAGTGGTGATCGGACCCTGCCAGCGTTCAGTCAACACTTAAACACTGGTGTGCGAGTTGAACTGACCGGAGCATCCGGTCAACATGACCGGAGCGTCCGGTCACCCCGCAGAAGCACATAACAGTTCGTTTTTCAGGCTGCCTTATAAATAGAAGCTCCACTCATGTGTGGAGTCACTTTTGCTCATTCCAACAGCTGAGAAACACGTTTGTGAATGCCAAGAAGAACAAGGTCCTAGTGAGGTGATTGAGATTTGAGAATCCAATAGAGTAGCCTCATTAGTGAATCAAGAGTAGCAAAGTGTGCATCCACCATTCTCATTAGGCTTCACGTGGTCAAGTGAGAGTTCGTGCTTGTTACTCTTGGTGATCGCCATCACCTAGACGGCTTGGTGGTGATTGGGAGCTCGGTGATCACCCAGCGGAGCTTATGGGTGACCCAACTCAAGTTGTGAGCGGTTTTGGGTGATTCACCGCGACAGAGTGTCAAAGAATCAACCCGTAGAGAGCACTTGATCCTTGCGCGGATGAAGGGGGAGCTACACCCTTGCGTGGGTGCTCCAACGAGGACTAGTGGGGAGTGGCGACTCTCCGATACCTCGACAAAACATCGCCGCGTTCCTCTCTCTCTATTTACTTTGAGCATTTACCTTGAGCATTTACTTTGAGCAATTCAATACTTGTTTTTACATTCATAGAATTGCCATGCTAGAGTAAGTTTGGAACATAGGTTGCAAGTCCTTTGTTCATTAGATTAATAGAAACACTTTTCTAAGCATAAGGGGTTAATTGGGCTAACCGTAGGATTTGATTATTGCAAGAAAATTTAGAATTAGCCCAATTCACCCCCTCTTGGGCATCTTGATCCTTTCAGTTAGTATCTTAGTCATTAGAGCTAGCTTAGTAGCTTAGCATGTGTATTCTTATTTTAAGAGTTGCTGTTGCCAAAATGCTAAGTGTTGTATCATCATCGCTTGCATGTAGAGAACTAGTTGGCGGAGATCGTGACCATCGGAGATCACGAGTTTGAGGAAATCATCGAGGAGTACGAGGAGGAGATTCTCGTTCAGAAGGAGGTCCTGGAGCCGCCACTGACTGACTGAGCTGACACCCCGTCTACCCAAGGTAAGCCCCAGTGCATAACCCTTATTTTGAATAATCACTGGATATATATATATGTGTGTGTGATGTGCATTTACGTTACAGGCTTATTGTTGAAACTACATGCATATATATACCTACCTATGAGTCCTACTAGCTTAGGCCGCGTAGCTGCTATGCTTAGGTTTTTCGGTAGCGTGAGTAACCTGCCGTTACTCGCAATAGGTGATTATTAATATTACTCTCATGATAAAATGGTGAAAGGAAATGGAGACCGGGCAGGGATATGGTACACATATTGGTGGGTGTAAGAGGTTGTGTCCCGCGGCCAACGAGCATAGCTTGGTTACACTATTTTCCCTGTTCGTGTCGGTTAATGACCGATCGTTGCATTGGATTCTAGTCAGGTCACAGACTTATTATCCTGAGCACATACTTGCTTATAGGGGTAGAAAAGCTCGTTGCTCTCTTATCGTGGGTTCCGGCTCTTTTCGGACCGACTGATTGGAGGCGGGGATGATGGAGGTCTAAGCACCACACTGAGTCCGAGACTCAGGTGTGGGGGCTTGGAGTCCAAGTTTGGACGGGGACCTGGACCCCTTGACTGGAGAGTGGTGGGTTGATCCTGCTTGTGCCTGGGGTACAAGCGGGGCTTGTGTTTCGGAGACCTAGCTGGGCTACATTGATTCGCGAATTGCCATGTAATACGGTAGGACTTGTCTACAATCTAGCACCGTAGTAAGAACTAGAAGATGAAATATGGTGAAATGGATTTGATTGCTTAACTCTTGCTTGAAAGTAGAATATGTGCTTACATAGAATGGTTAGATAATAAACTAATCCTAACTGCTAATAAGAAACATACATAAGGATTTACTACTAGTAAGGCTTTTCGTAAAAAGGAAACCCAACAAAACATAAAGCTTATCATACCCTTTGGAGTCGGGAAATTATTCCCACTAGTCGAATAAGTCTTGCGAGTATATTGTGTACTCATGATTTATTTACCCCTGTTGCAGGTGCAGCTTGAGGAGTAGCTGTTGTGTGGAGGATTCTTCTGGTAAGCACAGACGAATCCTTGTATCTTATCGTTAGATGTTTATTGCAATTCCGCTGTTTAAATTCCGCACTCTGAACTTTGTATTGTAATAATGTATTTCTGAAAACTCTTGATGTATGAAATGGACTAAGTATTGTAAACTCGTTCTCATTGTTGAATCCTGGAGGAAAAATATGGATCGTTCGAGTTCTCCCTTGTGGTGTGCTCGACGGAACCGTCTGATGTAGCTTGCTTTCAGGGTGCTTAGTGTCTAGTGAAAGACGAGTGCCTCCGAAGGTGTGTTATTTCGGACGATTCTGTCACATGGGTGATGTTTTGGATTGAGGTGGATATATGTGCATGCAAACAGGCCCTATGTATTGTGTTTGTGTAGATTTGGTGATGCTTCTCTTATGCAGAAAATACCATTTTTTCATGTTTTTATGACAAAACTCTCTCATTTTTTATGATTATTACATATAATTAATTACGGATACTCAAATATCTCGTTGTGCACATCGAATGCCACTAGTTGTTTTTCCACTACCAAGAAATATCGTGTTGTGTGTAATCAATAGCATGGCACGAAAAGCAATCATGTGTATCCTTTCCTTGGCTAGCTCCCATGGTTATCCTCCCCTGAATCACATTATCGTCATTATCATTGCAAATGTTCATCTTTTTTCGATTTCCGTGGTGGAAGAAGTGACAACTTCTACATAGACAGACCAAAGGATGATGCGGTGGTACGGAAGGGGTGGATGAAGAAATCCGGGTCCTTCCTGTTTGTAACGGGCGAATTTTTGTCCTTGATCATGCGTTTTTTCTGTGAAATTGAATTGATTTTTCTACTGTACAATTTCTGTGGAATTCTTACGTTCCAAACAAGCCATTAACTGCCATCATTATCCTCCTCAGCATCATGTTGACCAGTCAGTTTGCCATATAGACCCTCTGTCCCATAAATAGTGTTATTCTCACTTCCTGAGAAATCAACTATTTTTTTTTAACTTTGTTCAAATATATAAGAAAACATTAATATTTATGGTGCATAATTAGTATTATTAGATGAATCACTAAATATATTTTTATAATAAATTTATTCAGAGATACATATATTGTCAATATTTTCTACAAATCTAATCAAACTTAACAAAATTTAACTAACATTCAACACTCTTTTTGGGACAGAGAGAGTATATATCCTTTTAGGCCTTATTCGGGAGGTCTCCTCTCCAATGGCTCCTTTCGAGAAGGCGGAGCCATTTTTGGGGAGCCACGATTTGTGGCTCCGTCAAAACAGCTTCGGCTCCTCCTTTTTCTACTTAAAAACTATTTCAAACGGCTTCTCCTGCTAAACCATTTGGTATCAAACATGGCCTTAGTATCCAAGCAGACAGAAAAAGGCAACTCATCAATCAATCAAGAGAATAAAAAGAGTCCATAACGGTATTGTTGGAAGCGGATGTATACATCGTCTCTTTGTCCCATCGTTGTCCTCCTCGCCATTGCATGCATCAGTCATTTCACCCTGTAATCCCATCATTGTACATAGTTCTGGGAGCGAGGAGAGGCAGAAATGCAAGTCCTCACCAAACCGTTCGCAAAGGGTTTTTTCTTTTTTATCAACGTTCGCAAAGGATTTGGCCAAGAATGCAGCTTTTGCCCGGGCGTTCGGCGCCTAACTCCTGGACTCGAGGCCGGCGAGGCGCGCCATGAGATAAACGGGGGCTAGCCGGTTGTGGCATGCCTAAACTCGCAGCGTGGGAGAGTTTATATACGGCTGCTAACCAAAAACGCCCCCTTTAACTAGCTTTTTGCAGTTTGGCTAGGCAGCGTCAGTACTGGCGCCTTTCCATCTCCGATCCGTCTCGTTTCCAAGGGCAGCCGCCTGGACGGACGAGGCTCCCCTTTCCCTCTTGGTTTTGGGTTCCGTACAAAGCATAGCTGATGGCAGAGTCGTGTCACGTACGGTCGCAGCAGCTGCGTGCACGGGCGGACCGGAGACATGTGTTTATTTGTCCATCGTTTGTATTGGAATGGTTTTAATTAGTTTACTGTACATGACGCTCGCGAGTTTTTAGTTTATTTATTATTAGGTTTTTGCGTAAATATAACGCACCGTAAAATTACTGTGAAAAAGGATAAGTAAATTTGGAAACTAATCACACACCTACGGCTCGGCCGAGCACACTACATATATTAGCAGCGACAGAGACGGCTCCTGCATCGCGGTATATATATGGAGAGAAGATATAGTACATACGTACTGTGTGGGTTGGGCGAACAACAGCCACACACAGTTTTTAATTAAAATATATATATATATACACGTAGTGTTTGTTCCATTCTTCTAGCGTGATTAGTTGGCGGCGATAATATAATCAAGCTCCTTAACCTAGCTGTGTCTACGTCACGAGACGAGGGATGATGCGTCAGGGATATCCTGCATGTTCATCTAAGGATTTCATTTGACACTGCACTGTCCTTCCTTCTGCTCAACTCTCTGAGCTCTTGGTAGACATCAAACTCCTGCGGTGGAATAAGCTGGACCCCATTAGTAGCTCACGTGGCCAGTGCGGGGCCCACTAGAAGCACAAGTTGTAGATCCGCTGAGATATGTTTGATCCACTACTGCTAATAGTTAGTTACTCAAGCTGTCCTCAAATATATATAAGGAGTATAAGGCATCCAAGCTATTTTTGAACATATAGCATGTGATGAAACAAATGCCACATGTAACACTCTCTGATTACCATATTTGGATTGTTGATAGATGTTAATAATAGGTACGTATGTGAATGTTGCCTTTTGATGAGTTTTGTGCATCTAGAATCCCTTATAATTTGAAAAAAAATTGAATACTTAGATACCTTATATTACAAGACGGAGCGAGTAGCTAATAGTATGTACTTAATCCGTTCTAAATTATAAGACGTTTTGGCTTTTCTAGATATATCTGTTAGCAGTGGTGCTAAGACTATTGTCGGTGCAGAAAGTGACCAACATGTAAATATTTATAGTTTTGCCGTACGTTGTGATTGGATGTGGCCTAGCACTCAATGACACAGGGTTTATACTGGTTCAAGCAACGTGCCCTACGTCTAGTCTGAGTCGGTCGGTGACTTTATTCCTGAGCCCAGGTGCTCAAAGTTTGCTGTGGGGTTACAAACGAGAGGGAGAAAGATGGGGGGTGCAAGAGGTCCTGTCAGACTCCGGACTGAAGGGCCGAGAGTGATGGGAGCTCCTACGTGCACTAAGTATTCGAGCGTGTGTTCTATGTAACTTTAGAGTGTCTAAAGTTAGCAGAGGGTGAATCGATCGTTGGTTGTTCGAATCGTGTCATTCCTCCTCCTTTTGGAGGGAGCGCATCCCCTTTTATAGATGAAGGGGATGACCTTACAAGTGAGATAGAGAGAGGGAGAGAGTGTATGCATGCTACTGAGTCTTGTTGCCCATGCCGTCGGGTACAAGATGATTGTAGGCGCCCACAACACTATTGATGCCAAACGCATGTGGGAGGTTTTACCGTGTTTTACCATGTGTGGCAAATAACGGCGCCCACAACACTGTTGATGCCGAGAGGCATGTGGGGGGTTTTGTCGTGTTCGCTTGGTAGGGGAATTGATGGCGCCCACAACACTGTAGGGCAAACGTCGGCGCCCACAACACTATTTGGATTCTGACATGCCTAGAAGGTTGCAGGGCACCCTTCTAACATGTTCTGTTGGTACTGTCCTGCAGGTGCATATGGTACAGTCCTTGGTATTGCGGTTGACTTGAGCGCCCTGCCTTACTTGCTCCGCCCGATTCTTGGGGTCCTCACAGAGCAGGCGTCCCCGGTCGGTTGGTCCTAGTCGGCTCCGACTGCGCCCATCGAAGAAGAGCCGTAAGCAGAGGTTCGGCGCATCTCCGGTCGGAGACACGGGTCAGAGTCAAAAGCGAGCGTCGTTCCTCCTTGGCCAGGCCTTCCGGTCGGAGAGACGAGCCGGGGTCAGAAGCGAGCGTTGTCCTTTCCTTGGCCAGACCTTTCGGTCGGAGAGATGGGCCAGAGTCGGAAGCGAGCGCCGTACTAGGCCTTCCGGTCGGAGAGGCGGGCTAGAGTCAGAGGCGAGCGCCCTTCCTCCTTGGCCAGGCCTTTTGGTCGGAGAGGCGGGCCGGAGTCGAAAGCGAGCGTAGTTCCTTTTTGGCCCGGCCTTTCGATCGGAGTCCAGATCGCCCTTCTTGGCGTATCGTTTTGGCATTTTTGGGCCAACCTAGGAGTTGCGCGTCGTTCACAACGTCGTTTGCTAGGCCGAGCTTTTGCTGGCAAGCAGGTCCATGAGGGACCCCGGGTTTATGAACCCGACAGGAGCCCCCGAGCCCCCGGGCGATTCAGGTAGAATCATCTGGGGGATTTTTGGTTAGACGACAGGTGCATGCGAGCGCACCCACGGGTGTAGCCCCCGAGCCCCCGGGTGATTCAGGTAGAATCGTCCGGGGGGTTTTCGCATTACCAGCGGGGAATTTTTTGTTTCGATAGCGGGTGCGCGCGAGCACACCCGCGGGTGTAGCCCCCGAGCCCCCGGGTGATTCGGGCAGAATCGCCTGGGGGGTTTTGTCAGCGTGCGTGTATGTGTGTTTTTTGTTGGGCGTTGCCTCCTCTTTCTAGTTTCTGACCCATCGTTACCGGGAGCATGGTCCTAGGGATTTGAGTGCGGCCGAAGGACTAGGCAAGATGTAGTCGTCAACCAGGGCGTCGGTTGTGCTGAGGGTTCGGGCGAGTCGGAGTCACGGATCCAGGTGTTGGGCGAGCCAAGGGATCGGGTGAATCGGAGTCATGGATCCAGGCGTCGGGTGCAGCCGAGGGACAGCCGAGGGATCGGGCGAGATGGACTCGCGGACCCAGGTGTCGGGCACAGCCGAGGGATCAAGCAAGTCGGAGTCATGGATCCAGTCATCGGGTGCAGCCGAGGGATAGCCGAGGGATCGGGCGAGATGGACTCGCGGACCTAGGCTTTAGGCACAGCCGAGGGATCAGGCGAGTTAGAGTCACGGATCCAAGCATCGAGCGCGTCGAGGGATCGAGCGAGTCAGAGTCACGTATCTAGGCGTCGGGCATGCCAAGGGATCGAGTGAGTCGGAGTCACGGATCAAGGTGTCGGGCATGCTGAGGGATCGAGCGAGTCAGAGTCATGAATCTAGGCGTCGGGCGTGCCGAGGGATCAAGCGAGTCGGGGTCGTAGATCCAGGCATTGGGCGAGCCGAGGGATCGAGCGAGTCAGAGTCACGGATCCAGGCATCAGGTGCAGTCGAGGGATCGGGCGAGTCGAAGTCGTGGATCCAGGCATCGGGTGCAACCGAGGAACAGTCAAGGGATCAGACAAGATGGACTCACGGACCTAGGCGTTGGGCACAGCCGAGGGATCAGGCGAGTTGGAGTCACGGATCCAGGCATCGGGCATGCTGAGGGATTAGGTGAGTCGGAGTCATGGATCCAAGCATCGGGCATGCCGAGGGATCGGGTGAGTCGAAGTCGCGGATCTAGGCATCGGGCGTGTCAAGGGATCTGGCAAGTCGAGGCCATGGATCCAGGCATTTAGACGCAGCCGAGGTCATGCCGAGGTGTTGGGCGTCCCGAGCTCCTAAGGCTCATTGGCCTCGGTAAGGGTCGGTTGAGTTTCGTGCATTACCCCATCCGCAGTTTCCACAACCGGAGGGGCTGAGCTAACGTCGCTTGCCTCGATGGCTCGAGTGATGCGCTCATTGAGCTCGCTAACGGGTACGTTCGAGTGAAATCTAGGTCCATCGTTTGTGACGGGGTCGGCATAGCCCTCATGTGGCATTCCACTGCTCCTTAACCCGCATCCCGGTAGATGCCCGGATCATTTCGGAGACCAACCCAGGTGGCCCGCTGGCCTCCCCTCGATGGAGATTCTGTGGGCATGGCTCGAGGTTAGGATCAAACGAGAAGGTTGAGATGACCCTGTCTACTTTGGAGCAGACTGGGCAAGGGCCACTGGGGCTCATCTGTGTTTTCTCCTCTGGCTCTGTTTGACACAAGGTAGCTTTGAGCCCTTTGTGGGTTGGCTTTCAAACCCCGGTCAGTCGTTGCTCATGTTGAATGAGGCAACTGCTGTTTCGTGACGCAACACGGAGCATTGTGATGCATTTAACTGCATATGTGATTCTTCAAATGTATGGGATGAATGAATGTGTGCATAGATGTATGTGTGAATGCGTGTATGAGAATGAATGAATGAATGTTTATGCTTTCAAAAAATAAAATAAAGTAAGGGGGATTGGTAGAGTTACCTTGACGACTCGAGTGACAGGCTTTGAGGAGTTCTTTTTCAGATATGTCCGAATGGGATTCGTGCTCGTCATT
The DNA here is from genome assembly GCF_019320115.1 of Miscanthus floridulus. Classification (NCBI taxonomy): domain Eukaryota; kingdom Viridiplantae; phylum Streptophyta; class Magnoliopsida; order Poales; family Poaceae; genus Miscanthus; species Miscanthus floridulus. The sequence continues at coordinate 26,541,283 of NC_089589.1, read as the reverse complement.
CGCGACAGAGTCGGCATGGCCCACATAGGGCATCCCTCTGCTCCTTACCCGTCTCTCGGTATTTGCCTAAGCCGTCCGATTGACTCAGGAGGCCCATTGGTCTCCCCTGGGTGGAGATCCCATTGTTTGGGCCCTTCCAAGTCTTGCTTGGGAAGGCAGAGGGCCGCCTACATGCAGTTGCGCCTTGTTTCCTGTGCCCGGCGTGCAGTAGTGGTGGGCGATGCCCAGGCCACATCCCGTCTAACCAATCGCTGTCTCATCGAGTAGGGCACATCCCATCAGTTATGACGCATCCCATCCGCATTTAATGGGGGAAGGGAGAGGGTTTTTCGCCCAAATCCTTTACCTTTCCCCAACTACTGCTCCTTCTCCTTAAATAGGGGAAGGGAGAGGGCTTTCGTCCCGTTCCTTCGCCTATTTCCCATCTGCTGCCTCTCCTCCCTCTTCCTTCTCGCCAAGAGCATTCGTATGCCACGATGGTTCCTAGGAAAAAAAGGGGAGAGCGAGGGAGAGGAGAAACTCATAGATCTATTCGTGAATACAGAGCGTAATGTCGAGCTGGAGGTCATCCGTTGTAAGTGAGTCGGTGTTGGCTGCCTTCACCGAGAAGGGGGTGCTGCCGCCAAAGGAGGTGGCGCACTAGAGGGCTCCTACGGGGGAGGCTTTTCCACAACCTCTGACTGGCGAGGTCGTCTCCTTCCTCGCCTTCCACGAGCATGGTCTAGGATATCCCACGCACTGATTCCTGCGTGGGCTCCTCAATGAGTGGGGCCTAGAGCTGCAACACCTCAATCCGACTGGTGTGCTGCACATTGCCGGCTTTGTCACCGTGTGCGAGGCCTTCCTTGGGATGGAGCCACACGTGGACTTCTTCCGGTGGCTCTTCTTCGGGCGAGCCCTATCGAAGGGGCCCCGCCTAGGATCATGGTGGTGGGGGGCTTCGCGCTGCAGAAGAAGCCAAGTTCGTCGGGCGCCTACCCCGCGTACTCCCCCTGCGACTCCAACTGGAGGTGGCACGAGGAGTGGTTCTACATCAGGAACCCAATGGAGGCGCCTTTCCTATCATTCACCGTTAGAAGGCCGGAGAGGCAGGACAGTTGGTCGTGGGGCCCTTCCAGCCGACAAAACAAGCTGGAGGTCATCGGTCAGTCTGGGCATTCGGTTAACCGAAACCGATCGGTTCGGTTCTTTGGTTCTTCAGCTAATTCGGTTACCTGAGAAAAAGGGACTGATCGGTTACTTTGAAAATATGGAACCGAGGAATTTCGATTTCGGTTAATTCGGTTCGGTTTCGGTTCTAACTGATGGAACCGAATTTTTCAGGAACCAAGAAACAACACATTCAATTGCAAATTTCGGCAGCATTTTGCCTTATTTTCGTACAGTCAAAAGGGACAATTTAAACAGCAATGCAGCATAAAATAACAGTACAACACATATATGTTATTGTTCTCTCAAATATTCAAGCATAGAGCAATATTTAAGCCTGCAGTAAAAAAAAAGAGGTCCAACAGCTTAGTTCGATTATTTCAGGTCAATTCGGTTAACTGAGTGCTGGAACCGAATTAATCGTAATAATTTTGGTTCTTGAGAACCTGGTAAGGCTGGATAACGAGCTAGCCCAGCTCGGCTCGGCTTGGCTCATTCTGGCTCGTTAAGATAACAAGCTAGCTCGGCTCGGCTCATTAAAAGCTCAAGTTGGCTCGTTAAGCTCACGAGCCAGGTATAAAAATACACAAAATATAATATTTGCATTTATCTAAAGTTTGAGAATAATAATAATATAAAAAATGCATCTAGACCAGTTACCAGTCAATTTATAGGGTCTAGACCAGTTACCAGTCAATTGTAAAGTGCAAGACATGAAGTAATACAAAAACTAATATAAGTTTTGATACTTTTTTTCCTGGAAGCTTGGCTCGTTTAGCTCATGAGCGGCTCACGAGCTGGCTCGAGTTGGCTCGTTATAGCTAACGAGCTAAAATCTTGGCTCGGCTCGGCTCGTTATCATAACGAGCCGAGCCGAGCCGAGTCAAGCCAGCCACGAGCTGAACGAGCTAACGAGCTTCGAGTTTTTCGTCCAGCCTTAGAAACTGGAACCAAACCTAGGACCGGTTAGTTCGGTTTCAGTTCCGGTTAGTTTGGTTCAGTTCTTGGTTTTTTGTGCCCAGGCTTAGTCATCGGGGCGGAGCTCCAGAAGTTGGTGCAATAGGGCCATGATGGGGTACGGGTGTTCCACACCATCTTCCATTGTCAGGTCGCCCCGCTGGCGGAGAGGACGCGACCGATGTCGATGTACACCGCCCCGATGGACCCCGACCGTGCATCGTCGGAGGAGTTGGCGAGCGACGCGGTCCAGAGCCCACTCGACCGGGTGATGCGACTAAGGGCCAAAGAGACCCTTGATGGAAAGCCCAGAGCTCTCAACGCTTCGAAGCTGTCCAACCTAGCTAGTACGTTCCCCTCTCCTTATTTCATGTCCCTTTCAATCCCGCTCTCCTATAATCTTGACTTCGAGTCGTCCATTTCATAGGGACTTGAACGTTACAAGTCCTGGCTGCATCTTTCGAAGGGGCTGGAGGGTGTGGCTCGGCAAGCCGCCCTAAAGGAGGCGGCGGATGCCAAGAAGACAAAGAGAGTTGAGAAGGCTTGGAGGAAGCATAGAAAGGAGGAGATCGCCCGGCGTGTGTGGGCTAGGGAGAACAGGAGTGACGTCTGTAACACCCTAGGTGTTAGCCTTGCATAAATTGACTTGCATTGCATGAGCATGAGCATTAAGCATTCATATTCGAGCTTTTACAATTGAAACATGTGATTGAAACATATGCAACATTGCTTGTTATTTTATGTTTCTTTGTAATTATGCATGTGATCATGAGGGAATACAAATAGATGGTTGATGTTAGTCACTAAAACATATTAGCTACACTTAGCATGACAAAGGGAACATGGTTCATGAAGATCATTCTGTATGATCAAGTACCTAAGTGATGCTATGTATGTTGACCTAGACAGCTCTATGTGTAACCAATGCACGAAATGATTGTGTGACCTTGCAAATAGCTTAAACATGTTTAGAAGATCATTATGAACAACTTTGGTATTCATGGTTAGGGCTAAATTGGTCACTAAGTCCTAGTTCATGTATAAGCCATCTTTTGAATGTAAGGTGTTTGACCAAGTTTGAACCATATCATAGAGACCTTGCATGGAGATGGTCACTAAAGCAAAGTTGTAGTATTTGATAAGAGGAACAACTTTTATTTTTGGGTCATAGACTGGTTTAGCTCCTAACATGCTTAAATTAGGCTCACAAGAATCATCAATTCCCTATTTTAAACACTTAGCAAATTTTTCTAAGTCTTCTTGCGCTGACAGTTTGACAGGCTCCACTTTTAGATGATTTTACTCACTAACCATTTTGAATTGGGTCTTGATCCTTTAAGAACAATTGAAGCTGGTACATAGGTCTACAATTTATGTTTAGGTTGTTTGCACTAACAAGCTACAAGCCAGGAGATTTTGATGCTTGAAATCACGCTGTCAGACTTGCATCGCGGGCACTGAACTGAACTGAACCGGCCTTCGATGGCCGACCGTCACCAGGGCATGAACACTGTGTGGCGCCGGTGGAGGCCGCGCGTCGCTGGCGTCCTGCCCAGCGTGGCCGTGTTGGGCCAGAGCGCACTATATCGCGCCCCGCACTCGCTGCTCCACCCCCGCGCTCACATTTTCAATTCTCTGCCTTCTCCTTCGCCATTCGCCGCAGCACAGCCTCGCCACCGAGCACAGCACCTCCTCCGCCATCGCCTCGCATGCGCTCCACCGTACCGCCACCATCTCCATCTCGCCCATAGCTGCGCCCCGTCCACCTCCACCGCCTCGATGTATTGGCTATGTCAATAGAGCTTCGGTGAGGGTGTATTCGTCTTTTCCCCTCTCGCCGGAAATCTCGGCCGCCATGGCCGCCTCCATGGCAAACTCGTCACCGCTTGGCTCGCACGTGCTTTTCTTTTGGTTATTGGCGTTCGAGCTTGGTTAGGATGGGTGTTAGCTCATGTTATGGTGTTACCGCCGTTAGTGGTCTCGCCGGCGTGGAACATGGCGACCCACGCCGCCGCGTTCTTAGCTCCGCGCCACCGCGCCGTGGCCGGTGCTCGTCGGAGCTTTTCGGTAGGCTTATGTAGTTGAAATAGCATCACTTGGTCACCGTGATGCTGTTGCGCGCCTCGCCTAGCTTCGCCATGACCGGTGATGGCTGGCGCACCGTAGAGCAGCGCCGCCGTGCCGCCATGGCCGACGACGAGCACGCTCTGCCAGACCCGACGGTTTGCTTCGTAGATCACGTAGGTCCACTTGCCTTCGCCGGAGGACTCACCGGCGATGAGCTATGGCCGCACCACGTCGATGCAGCGCTGTGCCCTATTTTTGTTTCACTGACGTGTGGGGTCGACTGACAGCGGGTCCCGCTGTTAGCAACTGTAGTGCAGTAGGCTAGTTCATTTGTTCCTGTTTTTGTGTGCAACTTTGAAAATTGATAAGTTGAGCTATAGAGATCCAAAATTTGTGAACCAAATTTTATAGTGTTCCATAGGAAGTGTGGTATTTATGAAAAATATGATATTAGCATTTGTAGTAGAGTTTCTGAAAGATTTAAAATGAAACTTGAAATGTGTTTTTAAATATAGGTAAACTTGTTTAATTTATATCTAGAGTTCCTTCGCTCTAAAAATTATGAAATTTATGTGGTAAGCTGTTCTTGACAAGTATAAGCTCTGGTAAAAATTGGAGGGTCAGTGCATGAATAGATTTTTAGTTATAGATTTTCCTTTTATAATTAGGTGATCCTTGTTTGAATTTTTATAAATTATTTATGAATCCAATACTCATTAAATTTATTGGAGGTTGTCCTAGTACCATATGAATGCAAAGAAAAATATAAAATCTGTTGCTTGACACTTTTCACTAGGATTTCCTATTTATGCTATTTTAAGCCTTTATGCCTTGTCATTTTTGCATAGGATGTTTTACTTGGTAAAATGGCATAAAACTTTTACAGTAGTCTTTTGGTAGCACTAGTAAGCCACTGTAAATTTTTGAGAAGTTATGATGCACCTTTAGTATATGTTTATTATTTACCCTAATTATTTAATGAAATTAATAAAGGCATTTAAATAATTAGATTGTGATTAAGCATAATGTTTTCTATGGTTCTTATGATGCATAGTAACTGTTGTTGTCAATGGTAAGGCTTTGAAGCCATTGATGGTGTACAAATAACTAATTATCGCTTTATCATTCAAATACAAGACTGCATGTATAGTTTTGATTGTGTGGATAGTTTCGTATGGATAGTGGTCTCTGCTGTAAAACTTGTTAATAACAAAGTTGTAGATAACTTACTAATCTACCTTGTGTTAAATTTTCACAGTCATAGGACTTAGAGTTTTCGAGTTCTAGCTATTACAAGTTTGCTATCCGAAGGGTTTACTTTCTAGATAGATTTGATTGAATGATTTGTTTGCCCTACATAACTCTTGAATCACAGTGAGAGTATTAAAGGAAAGTTGTAGATAATTTTATAAGCTTTCCAGAAAGTCCAAGATCACCACATTTGGATAAGTAGAACTTTAGTTATGAGTAAAACAATTAGCTATTATTTTGTGATATAGTAAATGCATTATTGAAGTAGTTGATTAAATGATCAAGAAGAGATAGGCACATACTCAGTAAAATGTGATGCACTTGTTATTACTTTAACACCATGTTGTTAAGAATGCTTATAAGAATCCATTCATCATGTATCACCATACTATACTTGTCAACATGTATGCATTCGTAATATCTTATGCCATACTCATGCATCTAGGATCGACAGAGGAGATAACGTTGCTAGAGTTCAACGAAGGAGAGGAAGGGGACCAGCAAGAGATTCCTCAAGCCACAGCTCCCAAAGGCGAGAAGCAGAGCCTAGAAGAGCTTTCGGAGTGCCCTGACCACCGCCCCACTTCCTTTCTAAAAGGTAAGCCCCGGAGCATTCTAAGTCTCCCAGTATTTTACAAAATATTACTCAAGTCCTTATGATTGATGCATTAGGTTATAAGAGTTGATTAGAACCACTTGATGCATATAAATTCCTTGTCCAAAAATACTACTTTTAATCCTATATAGGTCTAGGATTGAGTATATGCTTAGCCATGCTTAGACCGGTAGAAGTCGGGTGATTTCCTGTCACCTGCGAGATATAGGTGGATACCGAAGCACGGTTGACTATATTTGCTATCATGGAAAAGAAACCACGGAATTATGAAAATCTAGGCCGGACGAAGTCTATGGTGGGTTGACTCATGTGATTCTGTCTGTGCCGATTAAGGACCGTACCGTTGTTGGCACTTCTGACAAGATTGAACGCATGCCTATCACTTAGCTTGCCGGATAACTCATTCTGACCGCGAAGCCGAGTAGCTCAACTCAGGCTAGGCTCCGCTCTATAAGAGTGCACACTCTAGATGGTAGTAAGGATGTGCAGGGAGCTAGACTGAGCCCAAGGGCAGGCTGGGCCTGAATGTCCTGGCATTTGGTGTCCCTGATTGTGCGGCGCTGGGCGAACTCGCGAAATGTGTACTTGAGTTGTACCAAAGGTGACCTAAGGCTACTATGGCTGGTAGACCCGTGTTTGTGTTAGGAATAAATTCCCAGCTGGTTGAAATCGATTTGAATCGCCGTCTCTCCCGGATAGTGAGAAACTTGGCTAACCCCAACATCGTAGTAACTGTACTATGGAATATGATGGTTCGAATAAACATGGAATTACAATACCTGCTATGGTTACTGTTGTATGCTCTTAAAATATTATACCACATGTTTGGCACAGGATAGTTGCTAATTTAGAGATGGATAGTCATAATTAACTTGATAACAGAATTATAATTGTATAACTGAGTTAATCGCTTTTATGCAAAATGTTGTCAAGCTATATCCACTTATACAGTCTTGCATGATCCTTGGAGTCATTTTATTTTTGGTTTATGATGGGTAAGTCTAGCTGAGTACCTTCTCGTACTTAGGATTTATTTCCCATTATTGCAGATGACACTGTTTATCATGGTTATTGCAAGAGTTGCTTCTATCCCACTGTGGATGAGGAGTAAGCCTTGGGCAGGCTTCTTTATTAATCCCTCTACATGCTTTTGTGGACTGTGATCGTATGTTGGCACTGTATCAAACTATGTTGGCAAATGCTACTTTCAAACTTAATTCGCTTCCGCTTTTATCTATAAAACTTGGTTTATAATAACTTTATTTCATACTCTGATGATGAAGATGTATCTGTGAACCTTATGTAATATGTGACATGTATATTGAATCATGTATGATCTTGGTTGTTGTAAATCGTTTATCGAGACCCGTCGTGGTACTCGACGGACTACCAGGTTTATATGGGATCAAGTATGACAGTGCGACCGCTTGCGGGCTGCCATTGTACTTGTACTCTTATAAATTGGTTGGTTCTACGACAGCTGGCATCAGAGCAAGATTTAACGTTAATTGTCACATGTGTATTTAAAAACAAAAGTTTTTGTTTTCCAAAACCCTTTCTAGCAACTATTAGCTATATAAATAGGTATTTGAAAGCTAAAGTGTGCCAGTGATCACTTTCCTTAAACCCAAGTTAAGGACTATTAGGTGGCTATTTAAGTACTAACATGAGCGTTTTAATTTCGTCGTCCATACGACGTGCTATTATATGGATGCCATTCACTTGAATGGTAATGTATGGATCAAATGCCTCTACGCCAAGGTAAGTTGATGAGTGGCATGGCCGCAAGATGTGAGCGTGCGGTCGGGGAGAGTTAGCTTTGGTATGACTATGCATGCATGCTTGCATATGTACATGGTGCGTATTTAATTGTGGGTATAAACTGTTATTGGGTAGCTTTGATACGAAAGTATATGTATGGGTATACATATATGGAAGTATTTAGAATTACATTCTGCATATTTAATTATGGGATGGGCTGAAATGAAACTTTTATGCAGGTACACTAACAACGAAACGTGTAGCTCGACTAGTTACGCTATATATGAGAGAACGTATATATGCCACCGTATATGTCGTTAGAAATATTTTTTTCCTAAGTTTGTGAGGACGTATGGAACGAGCATGCATCATGATAATCATCATTCAATTAAGTACATTGTTCCTCCCCTTATAAATTTCTTACTTGGTTATGTAACTCTTATCCATTATGGCCTTATCTCACCCAAAGTTGTACATGTTGATGGTACAAATGGCAGCACCAGTTGGATGTGAGAATTTCTTGATGGTTTTTGGAACGCCTACTCTACTGTGGAGAGTTTTGCACTTTGCGGGGTACCATGAACCACCCCTTTATCATTGGAATGAAGAGTACTTGGAGGGACAGCCATGGTACGAGGTGCGGCTAACTATACCAGCCCGCACACAGGCACCCTTTTGGTAGGAGTGGAAGGCGGAATCGGAAGGGAAAACTCCTTGGGAGGCTGCCCAAGTAGTGGCCTTTGAGGTTTTGAGTTAAATCTGCCAGCAGCATAGGGATGCACTTACCGGCAGTGCCGTGGGTATGTTTCCATGGGTGGACTCGTCCACAGCAATATGGGAACAATGCAACCAAAATGCATTGATCAGAGATCGAGATGAGCTTGCAAATAGCTCTAGTCCCGCTATGAGTGCCATGTTTATGGTGATGAAGATGTTTTGTACACGCCAGGACACCAGGGATTTCTAGCAGGAATCATACACCACTTGCATGGACAAACTCATGAGAGCTAAAGTTGCACAGCATAAGCTCAAGAAGTGTGTGCGCAAGCATAAGAAAGCAGCAAGTAAAGCCCGATGGGAATCTGACCAAGCCTATACAGCTATGGGCACTCTCCATGCCCAAATGGAGCAAGTGGATCAATAGAGAGCAGCAGCCCAAGAAGTAAGAGCTAATGATCAAGTATTGCTTGCAGAACTACGGGGGTAGTTGGAGGCTGCCCATGCTGAGGTGTCCACAGCTAGATGCTAGTGAGATGTAGTAGAAAACCATGCCGCTATAGTAAGGATAGAATGAGATAGGCACCACTAAAAGGTCCTTGTTTGGTTTTGGTAATTGAGTGACAACTTAGGTGGACTAATTGTGTTTATGTGAGATACACAAGTGATTAGTCCACAGGTACATGTGTGTGAGCAACATATGCCATGAAGGTGAAAATGGCTTGGAGATGTTGCAAAGCTCACACATGTGATGATGAAGGAGCTTAAATGCACATGAGACATGACATTGAGTCATGTGATCAAGGTGGAGAAGATCAAGACAAGACTTGGCTTGATGGACCGGTTGCAAGCGTGAAGGGCAAGTCGAAGGCTTTGGAGTGATGGACCGCGTGGCGGTGAAGCTTGAGCAAGACTTGGCGCCGATGAACAATGGCAACAGTGAAGAGCAAGTAAAGTCAAGATCGATGAACCAATATGATCATGTGATGATATGAAGTGGATCATGTCATTGTTGATTGTGTTGGTGCATGTGTTGGATCGACGTTGGAGGAGATGGAATGGAATGCGCAAGGCAAAGGTATAACCTAGGGCATTTCATTTCACTGGTCATAGGTGTGTAGAGAAGTTTATGACCGGGTTTAGGATAGATAGCCATACTATCAAGAGGGGCAAACTTGTTTGCATATCGGTCATCTAGTGCTACACGAGTGATCTAACTTTGCATCATCGCTAGGATTGAGTGGCGTGACAAGTTGAGTGGCTAACCCTTTAGGAAATGATTGTGAAAATGCTAACACACTTACACATGATGGTGTACACTTGGTGGTGTTGGCACATTTACAAAGGAGATGGAGTTGGAGTTGATGTGGATCAACTTGGTGAAGAAACTCCACCGACGGAGTGTCCGCCCGTAGAGTGCGGACAGTCTGACGCTGCCACCGGTGCCCTACACAGAAAAGATAGAGTCTCACTGGGTGTATCGGATGCTGGCACTGGAAGTGACCGGACGCTGGCAGGGTGCGTCTGGTCAGGCTGACGCATGGTGATGCAGGAGCTGGAGTATGATTGGACGCTGGGCTGCGTCCGATCACGTGCGACCGGACACATCCGGTCAAGGTCGGTACCTTACTGTAAACGACCAGACGCTGAGGGTCCAGCATCCAGTTAGTTGAAGCTACTACGTCCGGTTAGAAGATGACCGTTGAGATCAGAAGAATGTCGTTGAACGCAGGTGACACGTGGCTATCATCGAGTGACCGGACGCTGAGGTCCAGCATCCGGTCAACATGACCGGAGCATCCGGTCGACCCGACAGTTGCCCAGTGAAGGGGTAACGTCTAGTTTAGCCCTTGGGGCTATAAATAGAAGTGGCCTTTGGCCATGGCTGGTGTTAAGCACCTTGGGGGACTTTGTGTCCATGCTTGAGAGTGCTTAGGAGCCCTCCATCTCACACATACTTGATAGTGATCATTCGATTGTGTGAGTGAGCGATTCTAGTGCGAGTGCATCGTGAGGTTGCATCAAGTGGCACTAGGTGATCGAGTTGCAAGCCGGTGGTGCTTGTTATTCTTGGAGGTTGCCACCTCCTAGACGACTTGGTGGTGGTCTCCGTGGAAGCCCGTAAGAAGCTTGTGCGGCGCTCCGGAGAAGTGTTTTGTGAGGGGCATTGTGCTCGCCCCGTAGGAGTCACGAAGAGCAACTTTAGTAAAGCGTGTTATTGGGCTACCCTCACCTTCGGGGTAGGTTCTTGCGGCGCCCGACGTGAGGGCTTAGCGAGTGATGCCAATTAGCCGCCGAACCACCAAGTGAGCGGTCGACACAACGGGGACTAGCGTGTTGGCAAACACGTGAACCTCGGGAGAAAAATCATCGTGTCAACCTTGTTCTTCCCGTTGGTTTGCATCCCCGTTACACAAGCTTGCGATTATTTTCATATACATTAAGCTTGTGTTGTTGCTCTTGTAATTAGTTAGCTTGTGTAGCTTACTAGTTACCTTCTTGCTTGTGTAGCATAGAAGTAGCTCCCGTGCGTGGCTAATTTAGTTTGTGTAACCTTGTTAGTCACATTGCTTAGTTTGTGTAGCTAAGTATTTGCTCTCTCTAATTTGGCATTGGTTGCCTTGTTATTGAGCATTGCTAGTGAGCTTAGTTGGCTTTATGCTTTTGCTTACTAGCATGTGTAGGAGCTCCCTTGTTGCTTAAAGTACTAGAGGCATAGGTTTGTGTGACCTTGCTCCTAGAATTGGTTAGGTGAGCTCTAGCTAGCCCAGCACCTTTGTTGCTTGATTAGTATCTTTGGAAGGTGCTAGAGAACATAGATAGAGGGGTGTAGTCTTGGCTAGACTGATAGTTATAATTTCGCACTTATTTTGGTTAGCCGACGCGATTAATTTTAGAAAAGACTATTCACCCCCCCTCTAGTCCACCATCTCGACCCTTCAAGTGGTATCGGAGCCCGGTCTCTCATTTATGGTCTTCACCGACCCGAGAGGATGGTGTCTAATGGGCTAGATGTTTGTGAGGCACACATTTTTGATGGCATAAACTTTGCACTTTGGAAAAATCACATGCTTGATCATTTTCGTGCAAAGGGACCTAAATTTTGGTGGGTTGTCACTAGTGGTCTCACCCATGTCTTGGATCATAGAACTCTAACCAAAGCTCAAAGAGTCCTCTATGAATTTGATGCACATGCTTGTTGTTTTCTATTGGATGCTTTACATTTTGATTTGATGAAGCAAGTAAACTACAAGGGGACCGCTCGTGAGATATGGGAGTCCATCAAGGAAACCTTCGGTGATTCCTCCACTTGGGATGATGGCAAATTCAAGGAGGATGAGCCCAAGAAGGAGGTGCATGAGGGTGTCGAGCATGATCACAATTTGGTGATTGTGAAAGATTGCTCCACCTCACGGTCAAGTGATGATGATGATGCCACAAGTGTTGCAAGTGATGATGCTACCCCATGCACAGTTGATGGTAATGATGGTTCATGCTCAAGCCATGATGAAGATGCTACTACATGCTCTCCAACCACACTACATTGTCTCATGTCACAAGGTGACACTAAGGTATCAAATGATAATGTGGTTGATCATGTTGATTCATATGATGAGCTTGTTAGTAGACTTGCTAGCATGACCATGTCTTTAGAAAATGAGAAAGCTAAAACATTGGAATTAGAAAATGAAAACTCATTTCTAAAGAACTCTTGTGAAGAACATAAGAAATTACTTAATGCTTATAAATCTTCACTTGATGAGCTTAAATTGAATCATGAGACACTACTTGCATCTCATGATGAATTATTAGAACAACATGCTTCTCTTATTAAAGTGTTTACAAAGAAACTTAAAAATAATGAGAGCTCATCACATGGGTCAATTGATAAATCACATATTATTGCTAACCCTTGTGATATAGGCAAGAAGCATGTATCCACCTCTTGTGACAATTTATTAGATATGCCATGCTCTTCACATATAGATGCTTGTTCTACTTCCATGTCTTGTGAGACTAACATTTTGAAGGAGAACATTGAGCTCAAAAGTGAAGTGAAGAAATTGAGCAACAAGTTAGAGAGGTGCTACAACTCAAAAGTCACCTTTGAGCACATATTGAAGACTCAAAGAAACTATGGTGACAAGTGTGGCCTTGGCTTCAAGAAGAAGATGACAAAGGGCGAAAGAAAGAGAGAGATAAAGATGAAGAAGCTACAACAAAGAAAGCTCTCTCATACCATGTGCTACCGGTGTCATGAAGCGGGACACCTTGCAAATGGTTGCCCTAACATTGAGAAGCTCAAGAATATAAAAGAAGAAGAGAGGCTAAAGCATGTCAAGTGCTTCAAGTGCCGCACTTGGGGTCATCTTACCTCAATGTGCCCAACCAAGCAATTGGTAAAGTAACAAGTGAAGCCTCAACCTAAGCCACAAGTTGAGCAAGAGAAGACACCCCAAGTTCAAATCAAGATCAACCATGAAGATGGTAGTGATTTGATGATAAAGAAGAAGAAAAAAAGAAGGGGTGGAAAGGCAAGGCATCCAATGCAAACTCAAGATGCCAAGATGATGAGCAAGAATGAAGATTATGCTCACATCAAGTGCTTCAAGTGTGGAAATATGGGACACTTTGCCTCTAAGTGTCCTACCAAGCTTGAGAAGAAGGCTCAAGCAATCCATGAGAGGCAAGGCAATGAGAAGCACCATATGAGCAAGGAAGAGAAGGCTCAAGCAAAAAGAAAGTGCTACTCATGCCGAGAAAGGGGACACATGGCACATTCATGTCCCCTAGGTAACACTCCTAAGCCTATTTTAATTGATGATGATTCTATGCTTAGGAAGGATGGCAATGGTACCTCATTGGTTGCAATTGCAAAACATCCCGCTATTCATACTAAGGCTATGCCTAAGTATGTTGCTCCTAACTTGAGAAGACCCAAACTTGTTTGGGTACCATCAAAAAGTGGATGATTGATTGTAGGTACCATCGGCATTGGAGACTTGATTCAATTGATCTCACATTGTTCATCATATGTTGAATCAAGTTATGAAGCCTAGTGCACATCCAAACCCAATGCCAAGTGAAAATTGAGTAAAGTCCAAGTGCTATCAATATACAGGTGCTATAATTCAAGTTGTTGGTGATTCATTAGATATATTTGATGACTTGCAAATAATTAAGTTGAAGCTTGCTAGTTGGATGATCATGAGCGAACCAAGGTATATCTCTTGTTGATCATTTCATTTGGGTGCATATGAGTTGATTGAATTGGATAAATATGCAAAGTTGCTTGCTATGAGATGATTGAATGGATAATTGATTAGTAGTCAAGTTTGGATTGATTTGTGTTGGATAAGTTCATAAGATGACATTTAGTAAGTGGTTTGAATGGATATATGTCTTATGGAAGTATTCAAACAAGTTAGCTTCAAGTTCGATTCATATTTGATGAAGTATAGCTCAATTGTTGAAATCTGTCCTATATTGCAAAATTTGAGCAAGCTGTGATCTTAGCCATGTTTGAGTGATCAAAACTTATTGGATTGGCATAAAAATTGGTGTACATGCTCTAGACTTATGGTATAAGATGCTGTAGAAATTTCATGAAAATTGGATAAGAAATGCTTCGGTTTTGGAGTGGTTCTTGTCAGCTATGGTACAGCAGTTTTCAGCATGTAGCAATGGTGGAAGAATTGAAATATGGCAGCAATCTAGAAGTCAAATGAAGCTCAAATTTTTACAGCTGCTATATAACTTAGTAAAGAACATCTCCACCAAATTTAGTGGTATTTTGATTTGTACTTTGTGAGATATGCTTATTTCTTTGAAGGGTGCAAAATCTGTTAGAAAAGTGACAAATGTTGGATTGATCTAGAGTCACTTTGATTGAAAGGTCCTCAAGTTGGAAACATGTTTACAAGTGTTTGAGGTACCTAAGTTTGGTTTTGAGATAACCTAAAAGCATGACAAGCAAAGAGCACAAGGCCATTTGATTGTGGAGTGTACTTTGCATATATTTGATACTCAAATTGAAAGATCAAGATCAAACTCAAGATGAAGTTGAAGTTTAAGTTCAAGTGACTATTGGAAATCATTTGGAAGAAAGAAAAGGACTTAAAGAAGGAATCAAGGTTACTCATCAAGTTAAGTCCATCACTTGGATCAATCAATCAAGTTATTTCAAGTGAGTGTCAAGAATGGTTCTTGGAGAGAGGTCACTTCTCCCTAGTGTAGGGGCTTGCCGCCTATGTGTAGGTAAACCAAGTGTGATACTTGGAAGGCTAACATGGAAGTGGTGATCCGAGAAACATTTAAGATGCTTAGTTGAAGCAATCAAAAGGGTTGATCAAGAAAAGCAAGCAACACCCAAAAGAGAGCTAATTATGATGTTTTAAGTGGTATTCTCAAATTGATACTCTCATGCAAGCAAAGATCAAAAGATAAAGCAAGTCAACCACAACAAGAAAGTGCACTTGATCATAAGTGGTATTCATTTCATATGGGTGAAGAATGAAATTCAACATGGTATCAATTGGTCTTTACCAAGCTTATAATTGGACTTCATATTGCTATTGGAGTAATGAATTGGAATCTATGTAACTATCCTCTACTCCAACATAGCAAAGGCATCATTGTAATGTGCATGATCATTTCATCCCTTACTAGTATGCGGTTAGTGCATATAGTACATGCTTCATAGGATCATGCATAACAAATGAAATGTTTAAATTCATAGCCTACCACTATTGTTTGAATGATTACTTGATCTAGTGGTTAGTACATGAATTTGTTCATGAGCTAGTGAACCCAATTACTTGACTTAATTTGGATTGCTAACAAGTGACAAGTACAACATTGGCAAGATAACCCTTGCAAGAGGTGTGAAGAAGCTTGTTATTGGTTCAAACCGGACTTGAAAGTTTAGGCAAATCAATTTAGTTCAAGTCAATCATAGAAGCTCATGATAGTGATAAGAGTACAAGCACAAGACAACAATGCAAATGGATATCTAGTTTGTATGTTTCAAATGGTATCTAGACTCAAGTATTTTATCAAGAATCTACAAATAATGTCTAGATCAACTCACAAGTGATATCCTATAAGTGGTACTCATGAAGATAGCAAATGTTCAAGAAATGGTCTTTATTGATAAATCAAACAAGTGGTTCCATACTAGAAGATTCTTTCAAATGGTATTCACTTCCTACAAGTGGTATCTATACATAGTAGACGATGGTTCCACAAGTGATCCTCAACTTTAAGTGATCATCAAATGAAGAATGCATCCCTCAACTACAAGAGTTCAAGTGTATCAAATGGATGACCCATGCTATCACATAGGGGGAGGTGTCACACAAATTGGTATCAAGATCAAAGATCCTACATGTGGTATCTCAAGAAGCCCTACACAAGATACAAGTGGTAGAAGTTACAAGTGGTGTCATTCCAACAAACAAGTGATGTCCATAAAAAATACAAGATTCAAGCCTCAACCATCTACCCCAAAATGCATACCTTTGCATCAATGAGAAGCACACCTTTTATGGAAATTGATGACAAAGGGGGAGAGATTGTACAAAGATATGAAAGTGATTGAATGGGGGAGAGATTAAGATTGTACAAGGGGAGAGATGAGATATAAAAGAAATAGAGGTTGGACATGGACATGGACAAAGAGGGAGCAACATTGGAGAAAAGAGATGGATCAAAATTCTTGGACAAGAGAAGCACACAAGTAGGGGGAGCAAGCTCATGAACTTTGATTGATTGCATCTGATATGTGCATATTCATGTGCTTGCTTGCATTGCATAAACTTTTAAATTCAATATGCATGCTTGTGTGGTGTATGCTAGTTGTAGAACTTGAATGATGATTTGATAACTAGCATGCATAGGATGATAGGTAGACACTTGGTATGCATTACAAGTAATGCTAGTACCTTGCTTTTAATGTTGATCTCACAAGGTATCTAGTGTTTTTATTGCCAAGTGATATCTAGCTAACAATGATGCTAAGGATGAACTTCAAGGTGCAACTCCGATTGGTACACGCTTCAAAGGGGGAGCTAATACTACCATTTCGGGTTTGTGGTACTTGTCCAAAATCATTTGCACATGGTAAAATTGCTTGGGCAAACAACATGAATCCAAAAGAGCTTAATTTCCATATCTTTGTAGAGTTGTCATCAATTACCAAAAAGGGGGAGATTGAAAGGTCCTTGTTTGGTTTTGGTAATTGAATAACAACTTAGGTGGACTAATTGTGTTTATGTGAGATACATAGGTGATTAGTCCACAGGTACATGTGTGTGAGCAACATATGCCATGAAGGTGAAAATGGCTTGGAGATGTTGCAACGCTCACACATGTGATGATGAAGGAGCTTAAATGCACATGAGACATGACATTGAGTCATGTGATCAAGGTGGAGAAGATCAAGACAAGACTTGGCTTGATGGACCGATTGCAAGCGTGAAGGGCAAGTCGAAGGCTTTGGAGTGATGGACCGCGTGGCGGTGAAGCTTGAGCAAGACTTGGCACCGATGGACGATGGCAACGGTGAAGAGCAAGTAAATTCAAGATCGATGAACCAATATGATCATGTGATGATATGAAGTGGATCATATCATTGTTGATCGTGTTGGTGCATGTGTTGCATCGATGTTGGAGGAGATGGAATGGAATGCGCAAGGCAAAGGTATAACCTAGGGCATTTCATTTCACCGGTCATAGGTGTGTAGAGAAGTTTATGACTAGGTTTAGGATAGATGGCCGTACTATCAAGTGGGGCAAACTTGTTTGCATATCGGTCATCTAGTGCTACTCGAGTGATCTAACTTTGCATCGTCGCTAGGATTGAGTGGCATGACAAGTTGAGTGGCTAACCCTTTGGGAAATGATTGTGAAAATGCTAACACACTTACACATGATGGTGTACACTTGGTGTTGGCACATTTATAAAGGAGATGGAGTTGGAGTTGATGTGGATCAACTTGGTGAAGAAACTCCACCGGTGGAGTGTCCGCCCGTAGAGTGCGGACAGTCCGACGGTGCCACCAGTGCCCTACACAGAAAAGACAGAGTCTCACTGGGTGCATCAGATGCTGGCACTAGAAGTGACCGGACGCTGGCAGGGCGCGTCTGGTTAGGCTGACGCATGGTGACGCAGGAGCTAGAGTGTGATCGGATGCTGGGCTATGTCCGATCACGTGCGATCAGACGCGTACGGTCAAGGTCGGTACCTTACTGTAAACGACCAGACGATGAGGGTCCAGCGTCCGGTCAGTTGAAGCTACTGCGTCTGGTCAGAAGATGACCGTTGAGATTAGAAGAATGCTATTGAACGCAGGTGACATGTGGTTGTCATGGAGCGACCGAACGCTGAGGTCCAGCGTCCGGTCAACATGACCGGAGCGTTCGGTCGACCCGACGGTTGCCCAGTGATGGGGTAACAGCTAGTTTAGCCCTTGGGCTATAAATAGAAGTGGCCTTCGGCCATGGCTGGTGTTGAGCACCTTGGGGGACTTTGTGTCCATGCTTGAGAGTGCTTAGGAGCCCTCCATCTCACACATACTTGATAGTGATCATTCGATTGTGTGAGTGAGGGATTCTAGTGTGAGTGCATCATGAGGTTGCATCAAGTGGCACTAGGTGATCGAGTTGCAAGCCGGTGGTGCTTGTTACTCTTGGAGGTTGCCACCTCCTAGATGGCTTGGTGGTGGTCTCCATGGAAGCCCGCAAGAAGCTTGTGTGGCGCTTCGGAGAAGTGTTTTGTGAGGGGCATTGTGCTCGCCCCACGGGAGTCGTGAAGAGCAACTTTAGTAAAGCGTGTCATTGAGCTACCCTCACCTTTGGGGTAGGTTCTTGCGGCGCCCGATGTGCGAGCTTGGCGGGTGATGCCAATTAGCCACCAAACCACCAAGTGAGCGGTCGACACAACGGGGACTAGCGTGTTGGCAAACACGTGAACCTCGGGAGAAAAATCATCGTGTCAACCTTGTTCTTCCCATTGGTTTGCATCCCCATTACACAAGCTTGCAATTATTTTCATATACATTAAGCTTGTGTTGTTGCTCTTGTAATTAGTTAGCTTGTGTAGCTTACTAGTTACCTTCTTGCTTGTGTAGCATAGAAGTAGCTCTCGTGCGTGGCTAATTTGGTTTGTGTAACCTTGTTAATCACATTGCTTAGTTTGTGTAGCTAAGTATTTGCGCTCTCTAATTTGGCATTGGTTGCCTTGTTATTGAGCATGCTAGTGAGCTTAGTTGGCTTTGTGCTTTTGCTTACTAGCATGTGTAGGAGCTCCCTTGTTGCTTAAAGTACTAGAGGCATTGGTTTGTGTGACCTTGCTCCTAGAATTGGTTAGGTGAGCTCTAGCTAGCCCAGCACCTTTGTTGCTTGATTAGTATCTTTGGAAGGTGCTAGAGAACATAGATAGAGGGGTGTAGTCTTGGCTAGACCGATAGTTATAATTCTGCACTTGTTTCGGTGAGCCGACGCGATTAATTTTAGAAAAGACTATTCACCCCCCTCTAGTCCGCCATCTCGACCCTTCAACCGCGACATGAGTAATGCACAGGACCATGCCAAAAGGGGCTTACGTCGGCAGCTTGCACAGGCACAACTTCAAGTGCAGCATGACGTGCACTATTTGAACAACCAGCTAAACCCAATCCTTGATGGGGAAGAAGATGGTCCAAATATGGAGGAAGATGAAGAGGAGGACGAGGAAGAAGTGGAGCCTAAGGAAGGAGATGATCCTATCTCTAACCTCGATAGTGATCATGATGAGGATTAGATCGCCTAGTGCTTAGTAGAAATGCTTAATGTATCATCGCTGGTTATGTAATGGACCTGTAGTTTGAATTTGGTGTTGGTGATTGGACTATCATGTAATATTGTTATTTGCATGACTATCGCACGTTTGGTTAAACGCTAATGCAAATTCCAGTTGATTTATCAGTGATCATGATTTGAATGCTAACGTGCTATGAGTCCGATAAGTGATCAAATTGGTGGTGTCATGTTGTGAGAATGAATTCTTATGCCTCTATTTTTGTTGTATGAATTTGAGATTGTCTCCAGTAATTTCAGTTTGGCATGATTATAAATTCATCTGCAATCTTTTGACATCAACCAATAATCGCTTATTGTTGCAAATTCGCAGATGACTCGTACCCACGCAGGAGCTAGTAGCAGCCATGATGGCAACGACGATGACTTACCACCACCACCACCGCCGTCTGCTCAGGAATTCTTTGCCCAATTCTTAGGAAGCCAAAGGACAATGGAGGAAGCTCTATGCCTAATTGCGCAAAAACACAACTTGTGCCCACCCACAACAACAAGGGCCCGAGCCTAATCAACACAGTACCTTCAAGGAATTTCTGGATACAAAGCCTCCTATCTTCAAGGTGGTAGAGGAACCACTACAGGCGGATGAGTGGCTCAACACCATTGAGCAGAAGTTTCATCTACTAACAGTCACCGAGCACCTGAAGGCTGAGTATGCGTCTAAAAGCTCTAGTTTGGTTTTGGTGAATTGATGAAACCCTCAGTGCTAACCTAGTTTATCAAGTGATCATGAGATAGGTAGCACACTCCAAGTGATGAAGCAAATGAAGATCATAGCATGATGATGATGATACCATGATGATGATCAAGTGCTTGGACTTGGAAAGAAGAAAGAGAAAAACAAAAAGGCTCAAGGCAAAGGTATAAATTATAGGAGCCATTTTATTTGAGTGATCAAGACACTTAGAGAGTGTGATCACATTTAGGTTTGATAGCCGTACTATTAAGAGGGGTGAAACTCATATCAGAATACGGTTATCAAAGTGCCACTAGATGCTCTAACTCATTGCATATGCATTTAGGATCTAGTGGAGTGCTAACACCCTTGAAAATGTTTGTGAAAATATGCTAACACATATGCACAAGGTGATACACTTGGTGGTTGGCACATTTGATCAGGGGTGGTGAAGTTTAGGTGCAAGGGTAAGTAACTCCATCGGCGGAGTGTCCGCCCGTAGACTGCGGACAGTCCGATGATGCCACCGGTGCCCTAGACAGAAAAGATAGAGGTCACTGGAAGTGACCGGACGTTGGCCTCGGTTGGACCAGTGTGTCCGGTCAGGTGTAGCAGCGAAGACGCTAGCGTCGGTCAACTGACCGGACACTGGGTTGCTCTGCGACTGGACGCTGAAGGGCTACGTTCGGTCATGTTGTCAGTCGGCACAGTGATTAGGGTTAAGCACCGGTCGCTGGGCTGTGTCCGGTCAAGCATGACCGAACGCGTTCGGTCGGCAAAAAACATGTTTTTGACCCTTACTATAAATGACCGGACGCTGAGGGTCCAGCGTCCGGTCAGCTCTGTCGGAGCGTCCGATCAACATTTCGACCGTTGAGATCAAACGTTCACTATTGAATGCAGGAGACACGTGGCCACCATCGGGCGACCGGACGCTGAGGAGCAGCGTCCAGTCAGTAGGACTAGAGCGTCCGGTCAGCCCGCGTTATGCCCAGTGAAGGGGTATAACGGTTCTATTTCATGGGGGCTTCTATTTAAGCCCCATGGCCGGCTGTAGCTCAGAATCTTTGGCCATTTTCATTGACATAGCAACCTTGTAAGCTTAGCCAAAGTCCTCTCACTCATCTCCATCATTGATTCATCATCATAGTGAGATTAGGAGTGAATCCAAGTGCATTGCTTGAGTGATTGCATCTAGAGGCACTTGGTGTTCGTGTTTCGCTACGGATTTCGCTTGTTACTCTTGGTGGTTGCCGCCACCTAGACAGCTTGGAGCAGCGAGGATCGTTGACTAGAGGGTGGTGATTGTCTCTGGCTCCGATCGTGGTGATTGTGAGGGGTTCTTGACCTTTCCCCGGTGGAGAGCCAAAAGATACTCTAGTGGATTGCTCGTGGCTTGTGTGATCCTCACCTTGTGTTGGTTGTGTGGCACCCTATTGAGGGTTTGGCGTATGAAGCCAATTAGCGCATGAACCTCCAAGTGAGTGAATCACCACAACGAGGACTAGCTTGCCGGCAAGCAAGTGAACCTCGGTAAAAATCATTGTGTTCATTATTGATTCCGAGGTGATTGGTCTTCATTGTCATTCATCTTTGTGATTGATTGGTTCTTTCATCTACATGGTGGTATAACCTTCTTGATCACTCTCTTTACTTTACCGTAAACTAGTTGACAAGCTCTTTAGTGTAGCTAGTTGTGAGAGCTTGGTTGGTTGGTTGGTTGGTGTGGCTCTTTAATTAGCTTTTGAGAGCACACTAGCATAGGGTAATGTCATAACTCTTGTGTGAATCAACACTATCTAAACTAGAATTGTGGTAGGTGGCTTGCATTTTGAGTAGGCTAGCGCAACACTTGCTTCGCCTCATAATTGTCTAACTATTTTGTTAAGTGTTGTTGTAGAAATTTTATTAGGCTATTCACCCCCCTCTAGCCATTAGGACCTTTCAAGTGGTATCGGAGCCGAGGTCACCGTTATTTGAGGCTTAACAACCTTCGGTGTTAAAATGGCTCAAATCAACAACACCAAGAAGCCACCCCAATTTGATGGCTCCAACTATCCCTATTGGAAGGCCAAGATGACAACTTATATCAAGTCAATCAATAGGAAGGTTTGGAAGGTGGTAGAAACAAAAATTGAGATTGAAGATCCAGAGAATCCCACCGTGGCCAAAGAAGTATTTCTCCAAAACAATGACATTGCTCTAAGTGCTATTCACGATGCAATTGATGAAAGAACATTTGAGCAAGTCAAAAATATTGAGATGGCTCATGAGGCATGGAAGAAGTTAGAAGAGTCATTTGAGGGCACTCAAGCCGTGAAGGGTGCAAAGGCTTACATTCTCAAAGAAAAGTTTGCAAGCTTCAAGATGAAGGATGATGAGAGTGTGCCGGAGATGTTCCATAGGCTTCAAGTGCTTATCAATGATCTCAAAGCACTTGGAGAAGAAGTGAAGGATAAGGACTTCTCCCACAAGTTCTTGAGATGCTTACCTTCAAGATTTGGTACATTGGTCACCATTCTAGTAAGAAGCGGTTTGGACACCATGACACCAAACCAAGTATTGGGAGATATAATGACCAATGATACATATAGAGATGATGATGAGAAGGAAGAAAAGAAGGAGAAGAAAGTTGAGAAGAAGGATGAGAAGAAGAAGAGCGTGGCATTCAAAGCCACATCATCTAAAGGCAAAGCAAAGCAAGAAACATCAAGTGAAGAAGATGAATCTTGGGATGATGATGATGATGAGAAGATGGCTCTCTTTATCAAAAGATTTGGCAAGTTCATGGTGAAGAAGGGCTACCGTGCAAGAAGAAATAAATCTTCATTCAAGAACAAAGAAGAGTCAAGAAGGTGCTTCAAGTGTGGAAGCAATGATCATCTTGTTGCTCAATGTCCATACAATAGCGACAATGATGATGACAACAAGAAGAACAATAAGAAGGACAAGAAGGAAAAGAATGAGAAGAAGGACAAGATGGCCTTCAAGAAGAAGAAGGGTGGTTCATATGTAGTCACTTGGGATAGTGATGCTTCCTCAAGTGATGATGATGATGATAGTGATGATCACAAAACCACCAAGAAGAAGGTTCTTGCAAGCATTGCCATCAATGAGAAGCCTTCTCTCTTTGAATCTTCATCATGCTTCATGGCTAAGGCCACTAAGGTACAATCTTGTGATGATGAAAGTGATGAAGAACATAATGATGAAAATGAACATGAAAATGAAAATGAAAATGATAGTGATAGTGATAATGATGAACCTACTAAGGATGAATTATTTGACATGCTAGAAGATGCTAAAGAACACTTTGACATTAAGAGAAGAGAATGCAAGAACTTGAATGAGGTAAAAGCCCTTAAGCAAGCCCTTGATGAGCTCAAAGCAACTCATGAGAAGCTAGAGGAAGCCCATGAGAAGCTTGGCAAAGCTCACAAAAAGCTTGAAAAGCTCATTCTTCTTCGCTTAAAGAGCAAAATAAAAAGAAGCATGTTGAAACTTGCAATGTAAGTTTAACTTGTGATATAATTGATGAATCACCATCTATGCCTATCATTGTTGCTCCTACTAACCCTTCTTGTAGCACTTCCACTTCTACCTCATCTTGTAGTGATGGTCTCACTTGTGATGCCTCACTAGTGGTTGAGAATGAGAACCTCAAGAAGGAGGTCACTAAGCTCACTCACACCTTAGCCAAGGCTTATGGTGGTGAGGACCACCTGCTTATGTGCTTGGGTAGCCAAAGAGCTTCTCTCTACAAAGAGGGATTGGGCTATACCCCCAAGAAAGGTAAAGCGGCCTTTGCTCCTCACAAGACTAGTTTTGTGAAGAACAATGGTCGGTTTTGCACTAGTTGCAAGCAAGTGGGTCACAAAGAGCAAGAATGCAAAAACAAGAGCAAAAATGCTCATGTATCCTCCATTAAGCTTGATTCATGTTATATGCTTACTAAGGGTACAAATGGTGTGAAGGCTAAGTTCATTGGTAAACCATGGATGGGCTCAAAGAAGAAAGCCATTTGGGTACCAAAGAGCCTAGTGATTAACCTTCAAGGACCCAAGCAAGTTTGGGTACCTAAAAGGAATTGATCTTCTTTTGTAGGTAAATTACAAAGCTAGAGGAAGGCATTGGGTTCTTGATAGTGGGTGCACTCAACACATGACCGGTGATGCAAGAATGTTCAACTCAATCAACACCAATGGCAATGATGGTTATGATAGTATCACATTTGGTGACAATGGCAAAAGCAAGGTCAAAGGGCTTGGTAAGATTGCAATATCTAATGACATGAGCATATCCAATGTGTTGCTAGTAGAGAGCTTGAACTTCAATTTGCTATCCGTGGCACAATTGTGTGATCTTGGATTCAAATGCATATTTGGGATAGATGATGTAGAGATCATAAGTGTAGATGGCTCTAACTTGATCTTCAAAGGCTTTAGATATGAGAATCTATACTTGGTTGATTTCAATGCTAGTGAAGCTAGATTATCTACATGCTTGTTCACTAAGTCTAGCATGGGTTGGTTATGGCATAGAAGGCTTGGTCATGTTGGAATGAAACAATTGAATAGATTGGTTAAGCATGACTTAGTTAAAGGCTTGAAAGATGTTGTGTTTGAAAAGGATAAGCTTTGTAGCTCTTGTCAAGCCGGCAAACAAGTTGGAAACACCCATCCTAAGAAAAGCATGATGAGCACTAGTAAAGCATTTGAGTTATTGCACATAGATTTGTTTGGGCCAACACAATACACTAGTATCGGTGGAAACAAATATGGCTTTGTGATAGTGGATGACTACACTAGATACACATAGATATTCTTTCTAGTGGACAAAAGCGATGTATTTGCAACATTCAAATCATTTGTCAAAGGCATTCACAATGAGTTGAAACAACCATTAAGAGAGTTAGAAGTGACAGTGGTAGTGAGTTCAAGAACACTAGAATTGATGAGTTGTGTGATGAATTTGGAATTAGACATCAATTCTCGGCCAAGTATACACCTCAATCAAATGGCCTTGTTGAGAGGAAGAATAGAACACTCATCGATATGGCAAGGTCTATGCTTAGTGAGTACAATGTGAGTCAATCTTTTTGGGCCAAAGCTATCAACATGGCTTGCTATTGTAGCAACCGCCTCTATTGTCACCGATTGAAAGAGAAGACACCATATGAGCTCTTGAATGGTAGAAAGCCCAACATTGCATATTTTTGGGTCTTTGGTTGCAAATGCTATATCTTGA
Source organism: Miscanthus floridulus (assembly GCF_019320115.1). Classification (NCBI taxonomy): domain Eukaryota; kingdom Viridiplantae; phylum Streptophyta; class Magnoliopsida; order Poales; family Poaceae; genus Miscanthus; species Miscanthus floridulus. Next base: position 26,515,985 of record NC_089589.1, on the reverse strand, counting down.
AGAAAGGCACAAGATTGGGCAAGTTTGACAAGAAATGTGATGAAGGATTCCTACTTGGCTATTCCACTACAAGCAAAGCATATAGAGTTTGGAATTTGGATAGTGGTACTCTTGAGGAAGTTCATAACGTTGAATTTGATGAAACCAAGGGTTCATAAGAAGAGAATGAGAACTTAGAAGATGTTAGAGGTATTCAACTTTCAAATGCCATGAAGAACATGGATGTTGGTGAATTGAGGCCTAGGCAAGTAAATGATGATCAAGATGATCAAGTGCAAGTGCTCTCTAACTCAAATGTGCAAGATGATACAAATCAAGCTAGTACAAGTGGATCTCATGATAATGAACAAGATCAAGTGGCTAGTACATCATCTCAACCCAATGATCAAGCAAGTGCAAGCAATCAAGTTCCAATCCTCCAACCAACCAATGTTGTAAGAGATCATCCATTGGACACTATCATTGGTGTTATTTCAAGAGGTGTACAAACAAGATCAAGATTGGCATCATTTTGTGAACACTTCTCATTTGTGTCATCCATTGAACCAAAGAAGATAGATGAAGCATTGAAGGATGTTGATTGGGTGAATGCTATGCATGAAGAATTGAATAACTTCACAAGAAATCAAGTATGGGAATTGGTAGAAAGTCCAAAGGGACACAATGTGATTGGAACCAAATGGGTCTTTAGAAACAAGCAAGATCAAGATGGGATAGTAGTAAGGAACAAAGATTGGTAGCACAAGGCTATACACAAGTTGAAGGTCTTGACTTTGGAGAAACATATGCCCCGGTTGCTAGATTGGAAGCAATTAGAATCTTGCTAGCATATGCTTGTGCCCACAACATCAATCCCTATCAAATGGATGTTAAGAGTGCATTTCTCAATGGCTACATCAATGAAGAAGTATATATTGAGCAACCTCCCAGTTTTGAAGATGATAAGAAGCCCAACCATGTGTACAAGTTGAAGAAGGCATTGTATGGCTTGAAGCAAGCACCTAGAGAATAGTATGAGAGATTGAGGGATTTCCTACTCTCTAAAGGGTTCACCATGGGCAAGGTTGACACCACTCTTTTCATCAAGAAGATTGGAAAAGATCTATTTGTATTACAAATATATGTTGATGATATCATATTTGGATCAACCAATCAAGAATTTTGTGATGAGTTTGGAAAGATGATGGCTAATGAGTTTGAGATGTCCATGATTGGAGAGTTGAGTTACTTCCTTGGTCTTCAAATCAAGCAATTGAAGAATGGTACTTTTGTGAGTCAAGGCAATACATCAAGGACATGATCAAGAAGTTTGGCATGATTGATAGCAAAATCATTAGCACACCAATGGGAACCAATGGCAACTTAGATAGTGATGCAAGTAGAAATATGGTAGATCAAAAATTATATCGGTCTATGATTGGAAGCCTACTCTATGTGACCGCATCAAGGCCGGAAGTCATGTTTAGTGTATGCATGTGTGCAAGATTCCAAGCCTCACCAAGAGAAAGTCATTTGAAGGCTACAAAGAGGATATTGAGGTACTTGAAGCATACACAAAATGTTGGTTTGTGGTATCCCAAAGGAGCAAAATTTGAGCTAGTTGGTTATTCCGACTCAGATTATGCGGGATGCAAGGTTGAAAGGAAGAGCACCTCGGGCACATGTCAATTGTTGGGAAGATCACTTGTTTCATGGTCATCAAAGAAGCAAAATAGTGTTGCATTATCAACCACCGAAGCCGAATACATATCCGCCGGTAGTTGTTGTGCACAAATACTTTGGATAAAGGCCACTTTGTGTGACTTTGGAATCAAGTTCAAGAAAGTGCCATTACTATGTGACAATGAGAGTGCAATCAAGTTAACCAACAACCCGGTTCAACATGCAAGAATAAAGCACAATGATGTCCGCCACCATTTCATAAGAGATCACCAACAAAAAGGGGACATTTGCATTGAGAGTGTAGGCACCGAAGATCAACTTGCCGATATATTCACCAAGCCATTGGATGAGAAAAGGTTTTGCAAGCTAAGGAATGAGTTGAACATATTGGATTTCTCAAATATGTGTTGATGCACCCCCACTCATATGACATGCCTCTCCTTTGAGCAATCCAAGGTAAAAGTTGATTAGCATGGCATACATCCTTGCTAAGGACATGTTTAGTGTATCTAGTCATATTTTCAATTTTATTAGGACCTTTCTAGTGGTTCTATTTTATTAGACTCATTCATGAAAATCAAATGATTTTGATGTCTATATGGTATCACTATTGCTTCTATGCTTGACTTGATCTAGTGGTAGCATATGACATGTTTATGGGCTTGTAAACCTAGTGTTTAATCTAGAAAATGAGCTCTAAGTATTTAACTCAACATGGTACAAGATAACCCTTATTTAGAGGTGTGAAGAAGCTTGTCCTTGGATCAAACCGAGTTAAATATCTTTGATAAATGATCTAGACTAGACCAAATTTGGGAAAATGATCCTCACCCCATTGATTGACATTGATAATCTTGACCCTAAAAATAATACTATCTATATTTTGAACCTTTGTGGTCATTGATGACAAAGGGAGAGAGAAACAAAGATAGTAGTAAAGATAGTGAAAAAGGGGAAGAAATATCATAAAGGGAGAGAAACATAAAGATATCTTGATATATGACATAGGGGGAGAGATATGACAAAGGAAAGGGATCAATTAAAATTTTGATCACACAAGTAGGGGGAGCAAGCTCATGAACTTATATGGTGCATTTGAATGTGCATTTCATATGTTTGCTTGCATGACATAAGTTCTAAATTTCAAATATCCATGCTTGTGTGATGTATGCTAGTTGTTAGATTGAATGATGAAATGAAATCACTAGATAACTTTCATTTCCAAGTGTTTCCAAGTGGTATTTAGCTAACCATGGTGCTAAGGATGGTATATTGGTGCACTCCGATTGGTATCACGCTTCAAACGTCCATCTTTTATACCTTAGCATCATTTGGTAGACATTGACTCCTATATTTCCTATCTAAACATATGTGCAAGCTACAATCCAAACTCTTAGCACATATGTAGGGGGAGCAATTGCTACCATTTGGGGTTCATGAAACTTGTCCATAACCTTTTACAAATGGTAAATATGCTTGGGAAAGCAACATGGATTTAATTGAATTTCAATTCATATCTTTGTGAAAGGGTTGTCATCAATTACCAAAAAGGGGGAGATTGAAAGCTCTAGTTTGGTTTTGGTGAATTGATGAAACCTTAAATGCTAACCTAGTTTATCAAGTGATCATGAGATAGGTAGCACACTCCAAGTGATGAAGCAAATGAAGATCATAGCATGATGATGATGATACCATGATGATGATCAAGTGCTTGGACTTGGAAAGAAGAAAGAGAAAAACAAAAAGGCTCAAGGCAAAGGTATAAATTGTAGGAGCCATTTTGTTTGAGTGATCAAGACACTTAGAGAGTGTGATCACATTTAGGTTTGATAGCCGTACTATTAAGAGGGGTGAAACTCATATCAGAATACGGTTATCAAAGTGCCACTAGATGCTCTAACTCATTGCATATGCATTTAGGATCTAGTGGAGTGCTAACACCCTTAAAAATATTTGTGAAAATATGCTAACACATGTGCACAAGGTGATACACTTGGTGGTCGGCACATTTGATCAGGGGTGGTGAAGTTTAGGTGCAAGGGTAAGTAACTCCATCGGCGGAGTGTCCACCCGTAGACTGCGGACAGTCCGACGATGCCACTGGTGCCCTAGACAGAAAAGATAGAGGTCACTGGAAGTGATCGGACGCTAGCCTCGGTTGGACCAGCGCGTCCGGTCAGGTGTAGCAGCGAAGACGCTGGCGTCGGTCAACTGACCAGACGCTGGGTCGCTCTGCGACCGGACGCTGAAGGGCTACGTCCGGTCGTGTTGTCGGTCGGCACAGTGATTAGGGTTAAGCACCGGACGCTGGGCTGTGTCCGGTCAAGCATGACCGAATGCGTTCGGTCGGCAAAAAAACATGTTTTTGACCCTTACTGTAAACGACCGGACGCTGAGGGTCCAGCGTCTAGTCAGCTCTATCGGAGCATCTGGTCAACATTTCGACCGTTGAGATCAAACATTCACTGTTGAATGCAGGAGACATGTGGCCGCCATCGGGTGACCAGACGCTGAGGAGCAGCGTCCGGTCAGTAGGACCAGAGCGTCCGGTCAGCCCGCGTTATGCCTAGTGAAGGGGTATAACGGTTCTATTTCATGGTGGCTTCTATTTAAGCCCCATGGCCGGCTGTAGCTTAGAATCTTTGGCCATTTTCATTGACATAGCAACCTTGTAAGCTTAGCCAAAGTCCTCCCACTCATCTCCATCATTGATTCATCATCATAGTGAGATTGGGAGTGAATCCAAGTGCATTGCTTGAGTGATTGCATCTAGAGGCACTTGGTGTTCATGTTTTGCTGTGGATTTTGCTTGTTACTCTTGGTGGTTGCTGCCACCTAGACAGCTTGGAGAAGCGAGGATCGTTGACTGGAGGGTGGTGATTATCTCCGGCTCCGATTATGGTGATTGTGAGGGGTTCTTGACCTTTCCCCGACGGAGAGCCAAAAGGTACTCTAGTGGATTGCTCATGGCTTGTGTGATCCTCACCTTGTGTTGGTTGTGTGGCACCCTATTGAGGGTTTGGTGTGTGAAGCCAATTAGCGCGTGAACCTCCAAGTGAGTGAATCGCCACAACGAGGACTAGCTTGCCGGCAAGCAAGTGAACCTCAGTAAAAATCATTGTGTTCATCATTGATTCCGAGGTGATTGGTCTTCATTGTCATTCATCTTTGTGATTGATTGGTTCTTTCATCTACACGGTGGTATAACCTTCTTGATCACTCTCTTTACTTTACCACAAACTAGTTGACAAGCTCTTTAGTGTAGCTAGTTGTGAGAGCTTGCTTGGTTGGTTGGTGTGGCTCTTTAATTAGCTTTTGAGAGCACACTAACATTGGGTAGTGTCATAACTCTTGTGTAAATCGACACTATCTAAACTAGAATTGTGGTAGGTGGCTTGCATTTTGAGTAGGCTAGCGCAACACTTGCTTTGCCTCATAATTGTCTAACTATTTTGTTAAGTGTTGTTGTAGAAATTTTATTAGGCTATTCACCCCCCCCCTCTAGCCATTAGGACCTTTCAGCGTCCCATCAGTTGTAGGGACCAGTAGGGATCTGGTGGACATATTTCTTGTCCTCTCTACCTGCTAATACGCGAGTAACATGGGAGCAGTTCAAGTTGGCTTTTCGGGGGCATCACATTCCCCCAGGCCTAATGCGCATGAAGGCGGCTGAATTTATAAGGCTCACCCAAGGGACAAAGACCCTCATAGAATATATGCATGCGTTTAATAACCTGTCCAGGTATGCTCCAGGTTTTGTGGATACCGAGGAGAAAAAGATAGAGAGCTTCAAATGGGGTCTTGGCACAAAACTGATGAAGACCATGGCAAATTCCAAGTGCACCATCTATAATGAGTTTATTAGTGATGCTCTGACCTAGGAAAATCATAACAACATGCATGCGATAGCTAAGGGTCACAAGAGGGCATTTGAGGCAGGTGCCTCCGGATCTTCACAGTCTAGAGCTCCTATCATAGCTAGGCCACAGTTCCGCCCACCTGCACCCAAGTTCAGGCCTCCACCACCAAAACTCAGAATAGCAGGCCTTAGAAAGTGTTCCATAAGGCATTCACTATTGCCTTACCTAAAGGAAATGGCGGTCAAGGAAGCTCCACATGACCTAGAAGCAATCAACCTTGCTACAACTGCAATCAAGTGGGTCATTGGGCTAAGGAATGCCCCCACCCAAAGAAGAATGCCAATCAGAATCAGAACAATCAGAGGCAGGTGAACTCAAGGGCACGTCCGGGATACGTGCACTATACCACTGTTGAGGAAGTGCCCGCTGGAGAAGTTGTCACAGTTGGTATGTTTCTTGTCAACAAGCATCCTGCTATTGTTTTATTTGATTCAGGAGCTTCTCATTCATTTATGAGTCAAGCATTTGCATCTAGACATGATCCAAAAATCATTGAAGTAAGCAAGGGTGGTTATAATATAAGTTCGGCTAGGGCTACTATTTCTACAAATAAGATGGTCAGAAACGTGCTCATCTCTATTCTAGAGAGGGAGTATACAACAGATTTGATAGGGTTGTCCATAAGTGTAATCTTAGGCATGAATTGGATGAAGGATCATGGTGTTCTCATTGACACTAGCACCCATACTATTATATTGAGAGAAACCAAGGGAGGAGATGCTTTTCTAGTACCACTCTCCTGAAATTTTGAACTCCAACTCTTAGCTTGTGCTATCCAAACCACTACCCTTTGTGATATCCCAGTGGTTTATGAGTTTCTGGATGTATTTCTAGAGGAGTTACCAGGTTTACCACCTGATAGGGATGTGGAATTTAAGATTGAGTTAGTGCCAGGTACGGCACCTATCTCAAGAAGACCTTATAGGATGCCACCAAATGAGTTAGCAGAACTTAAGATTCAGTTACATGATCTATTGGACAAGGGTCTCATTCAACCTAGTTCATCTCCATGGGGATGGCCAGCATTATTTGTGAAAAAGAAGGACAAGTCCTTGAGAATGTGTGTGGATTACAGACCACTCAATGTTGTGACCGTCAAGAACAAGTACCCATTGCCTCGCATTGACATCTTGTTCGATCAGTTGGCAAAGGCAAAGGTATTCTCCAAGGTTGACTTGAGATCAGGCTATCATCAGATAAAGATTAGGCCAGAGGATATACCTAAGACTGCTTTCTCCACTAGGTATGGCTTATATAAGTATTTAGTTATGTCTTTTGGACTAACGAATGCTCCTGCCTACTTTATGTACCTGATGAATTCGGTATTCATGCCTGGGCTTGACAAGTTCGTGGTCGTGTTTATCGATGACATATTGATTTATTTGGAAAATGAGGCAGACCATGAAGAGCATCTGAGGATTGTTCTATCCAGATTAAGGAAGCATAAGTTGTATGCAAAGTTTAGCAAGTGTGAATTTTGGTTGAGTAAAGTGCCTTTCTTAGGTCTAATCTTATCAAGAGATGGAATATCTGTAGACCCATCAAAAGTACAAGAGGTCATGGATTATAAGGCCCTGACTTTGGTTCATGAAGTTCAGAGTTTTCTAGGGTTAGCAGGATATTATCGTCGTTTCATCCTAGTTTTCTCAAAGATAGCTAAACCCATGACTAGGCTACTTCAGAAAGATGAAAAATTCAATTGGACACCAGAATGTGAAGCAGCTTTTTACACCCTCAGGACTCTGTTAACTACAGCTCCTGTTTTAGCACAACCCGATATTGAGAAGCCTTTTGATGTATTTTGTGATGCATCAGGTATAGGTTTGGGGTGTGTGCTCATGCAAGAAGGAAGAGTTATTGCATATGCTTCTTGACAGTTGAGAAAGCATGAAGTCAACTACCCCACGCATGATTTAGAACTGGTAGCAGTTGTTCATGCATTAAAGATATGGAGACATTATTTGTTGGGCAATGTATGTCATATATATACTGACCACAAGAGTCTCAAGTATATCTTTACCCAACCAGAGCTGAACATGAGACAGCGAAGATGGCTAGAACTGATTAAGGACTACAATTTGGAAGTACATTACCACCCGAAAAAAGCCAATGTTGTAGCTGATGCACTCAGTCGGAAATCTCATTGCAACACTGTGGAAGCATTGTTGGAAGATGGCTTCAATTTGTTACATCCTGTTGTACTGCACAATATCACTATCAGTTGTTCACTTGAGAGCAAAATCATAGAGCTGCAGCAGACAGATGTAGGCATAAGTCACATCAAGAGAAGGATGCAAGATCAAGAAATCAAGCATTTCAGATTAGATGAAAAGGGTGTACTATGCTTTGAGGACCGACTTGTGGTATCAAAAGAACGTGAGCTTAGAAATCAAATTCTAGAGGAAGCTCACTCGTCCAAATTGTCTATCCATCCGGGTAGCAGCAAGATGTATCAAGATTTGAAAACCCATTTTTGGTGGACTAAGATGAAGAAGGAGATCGCAACCTATGTCGCTAGGTGCGATAACTATAGTAGAGTAAAAGTTGTTCATATGAAATCTACCGGATTACTTCAGCCATTGCCTATTCCAGGTTGGAAATGGGAAGAAATCAGTATGGACTTTATCACAGGCCTTCCGATGACACCGCAAGATCATGATTCAATATGGGTCATTGTAGATCATCTCACCAAGTCAGCACATTTTATACCTATGAACATAAGGTATCACGTGGGGAAGTATGTCGAGCTGTATGTTTCTCAGATCGTGAGACTACATGGAGTACCCAGGACCATAATCTCAGACTGAGGACCACAGTTCATAGCTCGTTTTTGGGAACACTTACACCAGGCCTTGGGGACTAAATTGATCAAAAGTTGGCATACCATCCACAAACTTTAGGACAGACAGAGCGAGTGAACCAAATCTTAGAAGATTTGCTAAGAGCTTGTATTATATCTTCCAAAGGTTCATGGGAGAAATGGTTACCTTTAGCTGAGTTCTCCTACAACAACAGTTATCAAGTAAGCATCAAGATGGCTCCGTTTGAAGCCTTGTACGACAGAAAATGTAGAACTCCGTTGAATTGGATTGAGCTCGGTGAAAGGAGATACTTTGGTATTGACTTTATTAATGAAGCTAAAGAGCAAGTGCGTATTATCCAACAACATATGAAGGCAGCTCAATCGAGACAAAAGAGTTATGCTAATAAAAGAAGACCGCTGACTTTTGAAGTGGGTGACTATGTATACTTGAAAGTATCACCCATGAAGGGGGTGAAGAGATTTGGAGTGAAAAAGAAGCTTGCACCTAGATATGTAGGGCCATACAAGATTATGGAATGAAAAAGAAATGTTGCTTATAAGTTACAACTTCCACCAGAGATGAGTGCAATATTTGATGTCTTCCATGTTTCTTAGTTGAAGAAATGTCTTCGTGTACCTAAAGAAGCTATTGCACCCACCAACATAAAACTTCAATCGGATTTGACCTATGAAGAAAAGCCAATCCGAGTGTTAGAAGAGATGAAAAGAGTAACACGGAGTAAGATCATTAAGTTCTATAAGGTGGTGTGAAACAATCACAGTGAACAAGATGCTACGTGGGAAAAAGATGATTATTTACGAGAGGTTTATCCCGCCTTTTTCCAAGAATGGTAGGTCTTGCAAATCTCGGGATGAGATTTTTATAAGGGGGAGGGGCTATAACACCCTAGGTGTTAGCCTTGCATAAATTGACTTGCATTGCATGAGCATGAGCATTAAGCATTCATATTTGAGCTTTTACAATTGAAATATGTGATTAAAACATATGCAACATTGCTTGTTATTTTATGTTTCTTTGTAATTATGCATGTGATCATAAGGGAATACATGTAGATGGTTGATGTTAGTCACTAAAACATATTAGCTACACTTAGCATGACAAAGGGAACATGGTTCATGAAGATCATTTTGTATGATCAAGTACCTAAGTGATGCTATGCATGTTGACTTGGACAGCTCTATGTGTAACCAATGCATGAAATGATTGTGTGACCTTGCAAATAGCTTAAACATGTTTAGAAGATCATTATGAACAACTTTGGTATTCATGGTTAGGGCTAAATTGGTAACTAAGTCCTAGTTCATGTATAAGTCATCTTTTGAATGTAAGGTGTTTGACCAAGTTTGAACCATATGATAGAGACCTTGCATGGAGATGGTCACTAAAGCAAAGTTGTAGTATTTGATAAGAGGAACAACTTTTATTTTTGGGTCATAGACTGGTTTAGCTCCTAACATGCTTGAATTAGTCTCACAAGAATCATCAATTCCCTATTTTAAACACTTAGCAAATTTTTCTAAGTCTTCTTGCGCTGACAGTTTGACAGGCTCCACTTTGAGATGATTTTACTCACTAACCATTTCTAATTGTGTCTTGATCCTTTAAGAACAATTGGAGCTAGTACATAGGTCTACAATTTATGTTTAGGTTGTTTGCACTTACAAGCTACGAGCTAGGAGATTTTGATGCTTGAAATCACGTTGTCAGACTTGCATCGTGGGCACTGGACTGAATTGAACCGGCCTTCGGTGGCCGACCATCGCCAGGGCATGAACGCAGTGTGGAGCTGGTGGAGGCCGTGCGTCGTCGGCGTCCTACCCAGCCTGGCCATGTCGGGCCAGAGAGCACTATATCGCGCCCCACACTCACTGCTCCATCCCTGCGCTCACATTTTCAATTCTCTGCCTCCTCCTTCGCCATTCGCCGTAGCATAGCCTCGCCGCCAAGCACAGCACCACCTCCGTCGTCGCCTCGCGTGCGCTCCACCGCACCGCCACCGTCTCCATCTTGCCCATAGCTACGCCTCGTCCACCTCCACCACCTCGACGTATTGGCTACGTCAATAGAGCTTCGGTGAGGGCGTATTCACCTTTTCCCCTCTCACCGTAAATCTCAGCCGCCTCCACGGCAAACTCATCACCGCTCGGCTCTCACGCGCTTTTCTTCAGGTTATTAGTGTTCGAGCTTGGTTAGGATGGGTGTTAGCTCATGTTATGGTGTTACCGCCGTTAGTGGTCTCGCCGGCGCGGAACACGGTGACCCGCGCCGCCGCATTCTCACCTCCGTGCCACCGCGCCATGGCCGGAGCTTGTCAGAGTTTTTTGTTAGGCTTATGTAGTTGAAATAGCATCACTAGGTCACCGTGATGCTGTTGCGTGCCTCGCCTAGCTTCGCCATGGTAATTGATGGCCGGCGCACCGTAGAGCAGCGCCGCCGTGCCGCCATGGCCAGCGACGAGCATGCTCCGCCACACCTACACTACCACCACCTAGGTCACCCGACACGGTTTGCTCCATAGATCACGTAGGTCCACTTGCCTCCACCGGAGGACTCGCCAGTGATGAGCTGTGGCCGAATCGCGTCGATGCAGCGCCATGCCCTGTTTTTGTTTCACTGACGTGTGGGGTCGACTGATAGCGGGTCCCGCCTATCAGCGACTGTAGTGCAGTAGGCTAGTTCATTTATTCCTGTTTTTGTGTTCAACTTTGAAAATTGATAAGTTGAGCTATAGAGATCCAAAATTTGTGAACCAAATTTTGTAGTGTTCCATAGGAAGTGTGGTATTTATGAAAAATATGATATTAGCATTTGTAGTAGAGTTTCTGGAAGATTTAAAATGAAACTTGAAATGTGTTTTTAAATGTAGGTAAACTTGTTTAATTTATATCTAGAGTTTCTGTGCTCCAAAAATTATGAAATTTATGTGGTGAGCTGTTCTTGACAAGTATAAGCTCTGATAAAAATTTGAGAGTTAGTGCATGAATAAATTTTTAGTTATAGATTTTCCTTTTATAATTAGGTGATCCTTGTGGAATTTTTATAAATTATTTATGAATCCAATACTCATGAAATTTATTGGAGGTTGTCCTAGTACCATATGGATGCTAAAAAAAATATAAAATCTGTTGCTTGACACTTTCACTAGGATTTCCTATTTATGCTATTTTAAGCCTTTATGCCTTGTCATTTTTGCATAGGATGTTTTACTTGGTAAAATGGCATGAAACTTTTACAGTAGTCTATTGGTAGCACTAGTAAGCCATTGTAAATTTTTGAGAATTTATGATGCACCTTTATTATATGTTTATTATTTACCCTAATTATTTAATTAAATTAATAAAGGCATTTAAATAATTAGATTGTGATTAAGCATAATGTTTTCTAAGGTTCTTATGATGCATAGTAACTGTTGTTGTTAATGGTAAGGCTTAGAAGCCATTGATGGTGTACAAATAACCAATTATCGCTTTATCATTCAAATACAAGACTGCATGTATAGTTTTGATTGTGTGGATAGTTTCGTATGGATAATGGTCTCTACTGTAAAACTTGTTAATAACAAAGTTGTAGATAACTTACTAATCTACCTTGTGTTAAATTTTCACAGTCATAGGACTTAGGGTTTTCGAGTTCTAGCTATTACAAGTTTGCTGTCCGAAGGGTTTATTTTCTGGACAGATTTGATTGAATGATTTGTTTGCCCTACATAACTCTTGAATCACAGTGAGAGTATTAAAGGAAAGTTGTAGATAATTTTATAAGCTTTTCAGAAAGTCTAAGATCACCACATTTGGATAAGTAGAACTTCAGTTATGAGTAAAACAAGTAGCTGCTGTTTTGTGATATAGTAAATGCATTGTTGAAGTAGTTGAGTAAATGATCAAGAAGAGATAGGCACATACTCAGTAAAATATGATGCACTTGTTATTACTTTAACATTATGTTGTTAAGAATGCTTACAAGAATCCATTCATCATGTATCACTATACTATACTTGTCAAGATGTATGCATTCACAATATCTTATGCCAAACTCATGCATCTAGGATCGATAGAGGAGATAACGTTGCTGGAGTTCAACAAAGGAGAGGAAGGGGACCAGAAGGAAATTTCTCAAGCCACAGCTCCCGAAGGCAAGGAGCAGAGCCTAGAAGAGCTTCTGGAGTGCCCTGACCACCGCCCCACTTCCTTTTTGAAAGGCAAGCCCCGGAGCATTCTAAGTCTCCCAGTATTTTACAAAATATTACTCAAGTCCTTATGATTGATGCATTAGGTTATAAGAGTTGATTGGATCCACTTGTTGCATATAAATTCCTTGTCCAGAAATACTACTTTTAATCCTATATAGGTCCAGGATCGAGTATATGCTTAGCCATGCTTAGACCGGTAGAAGTCGGGTGATTTCCTGTCACCTGCGAGATATAGGTGGATACCAAAGCACGGTTGGCTATATTTGCTATCGTGGAAAAGAACCATAGAATTATGAAAATCGAGGCTGGACGGAGTCTATGGTGGGTTGACTCATGTGATTCTGTCTGGCCGATTAAGGACCGTACCGTTGTTGGCACTTCTGACAAGATTGAACGCATGCCTATCACTTAGCTGGCCGGATAACTCATTTCGACCGTGAAGCTGAGTACCTCAACTCAGGCCAGGCCTCGCTCTGTAAGAGTGCGCACTCTGGATGGTAGTAAGGATGTGCGAGGAGCTAGACTGAGCCCAAGGGCAGGCTGAGCCTAAACGTCCTAGCATTTGGTGTCCCTGATTGTGCGACGCTGGGCAAACCCATGAAATGTGTACTTGAGTTGTACCAAAGGTGACCTAAGGCTACCGTGGCTGGTAGACCCGAGTTTGTGTTAGGAATAAATTCCCAGCTGGTTGAAATCGATTCGAATCACCGTCTCTCCCGGATAGTGAGAAACTTGGCTAGCCCCAACATCGTAGTAACTGTACTATGGAATATGATGGTTCGGATAAACATAGAATTACAATGCCTGCTATGGTTACTATTGTATGCTCTTAAAATGTTATACCATATGTTTGGCACAAGATAGTTGCTAATTTAGAGATGGATAGTCATAATTAACTTGATAACAGAATTATAATTGTATAACTGAGTTAATCACTTTTTATGCAAAATGTTGTCAAGCTATATCCACTTATACAGCCTTGCATGATCCTTGGAGTCATTTTATTTCTAGTTTATGATGGGTAAGTCTAGCTGAGTACCTTCTCGTACTTAGGATTTATTTCCCATTGTTGCAGATGGCACTGTTTATCATGGTTATTGCAAGAGTTGCTTCTATCCCGCTGTGGATGAGGAGTAAGCCTTGGGCAGGCTTCTTTATTAATCCCTCTACATGCTTTTGTGGACTGTGATCGTATGTTGGCACTGTATCAAACTATGTTGGCAAATGCTACTTTCAAACTTAATTTGCTTCCGCTTTTATCTATAAAATTTGGTTTGTAATAACTTTGTTTCATACTCTGATGATGAAGATGTATCTGTGAACCTTATGTAATATGTGACATGTATGTTGAATCATGTATGATCTTGGTTGTTGGAAATCGTTTATCAAGACCTATCGTGGTACTCGACGGACTACCGGGTTTATATGGGATCAAGTATGACAGTGCGACCGCTTACAGGCTATCATTGTACTTGTACTCTTATAAATTGGTCGATTCTGCGACAGCATCGAGGTAGAGCTTGAGTCGGCGGATCCAATGGAGATGGGTGACGACGTGATCTCCAAGGAGGAGGGAGGTCGGGAGGTCATGACTTCAGTGATTTGTCATGAGCCTGTGGCCACATCTGCCAGTGGTGGGCGGGACGCAGAGAGGCATGGCGATGTTCCCACGCCAAGGAAGCACGCCGCGAGCTCAGACGCCGTCGGCGAGCGGGAGGCAAAGCGGACATGGTCACCGCACCTTTCGAAGGAGCGGGCTTGCACCCGCGCATCATCAAGGCTGATGTCGGCGTGCGACCCACCACAGGGGGATGCCCTACCAGCTGCCCCGGTCGATGCGCCTCGAGCCGGCGGTCGCGGTGACTCATGGGCTGATCTGGAGCCGGCCGGGTCGACTCCCCCCTCGGTCGAAGTGAGGGGGCATGGGTCACAACCCATGAGCGGCCCTTGTTCAATGGGTCGGGGCTTTAGAGCCCTACCACTTATGGCCAAGTATGCATTCTCTGTTTTTGATCTCATAGTTTGAGTTTTTCGAGAGACTGACCTGTTCCTTTTGACAGGGTCCAGATGCTGATGGGGTTGAGCATTGCCTCGGCTCTCGTCTAGGTGGAGTGGACACCTAGCCTACACTGAGCCACGATGAGTGGCAGGGAGAGCAGGTCGGTGGCGGTGCATCCTTCCCCTCTAGGAGTGGTGCCTTCACAGCTGGTCGCAAGTACGGCGGCAACGACGGAGGTGATGGTGGTGATCCCGGCGGTGGCGGAGGCTACATTAGAGGTGACCCTCGTGATCCCTCCCACACTGGCTATGGCGGAAGAGGGGAGAGAGACTGGGCACCCTGCCTCACCGGGTGGAAGACCACACGGCTAACCCTCTCGGTCGGAGCTTGAGGTGTCAAGGGGAGACATGGCCAGGCCAGAGGCGGAAAGTCCGCTGGCGAGCCATGCCATCGATATAGTGGAGGTCTCCTCCGACGGTGAAGCAGGTGACATGGTGGAGCTACCGGCGCTGTCGGAGGAGCTGGCGGTGGTCTAGTCGTCGGCTGGGCCTTCTAGTGGGCTAGGGGCGACCGACCTGGTGTGGCCCTGCCCCAAGGACCCGAGAAAGTTTTGGTTCATTCTTCAGGATGAGCAGGAGGATCAGCTCTAGGATGTGCTTGGGGGAGAGGACTCGCGATGGAGTCTAATCTTGCCCAAACCAGGTTGAAGCTGGCGGAGGCCCTAGAGCAGGTCAAGGTCATCTAGTAGGTGGTCATGGTTGACTTACCCCGGGTCACCAAGGTAAGCTTTCTACGTTCATCCTTGACTCCTTGGTCTTTTGTTGGTTGCCTTAGCATGCTTGCTTCTCGTTTTGCAGGGTCTGGAGGAGATGTTAGGCCGCAAGTCCTATTTCCTCCGGATGAAGCACGCCCGGGAGGCCATGATGTTGTGACAGGTTGTTGAGCTCAAGCGCAAGCTGGAGTCCACCCGCCATGAGTCCCATGACTAGGCGGTGGAGGCAACCGAGGCGAGGCCGGCAGAAGTGCTCACAGTAGAGTGGGTGACCACCGCTGAGCGGGGGCTTGACACGGCAAAGGTCCACCAGGCGGAGGCCGAGGCAGCGCTATAGAAGTCCCTGGTGGAGACCAAGGCGGTGCTCCAGAGTTCCCTAGAGGCCCTAGAGTCAGAGCGAAAGGCCTGGTCGGAGGTCAACTAGGAAGTCCTCGTGCTCTGGGGCCAGGTGCTCGGGATGGAGGAGGCGAACGCTCGGCTGCCCAAGCAGGTGACTCGGTAGGAGGAACTTCCCATCCTCGAGAACACCCACCTTGGTATGTTCCTATTCCACTTTTCATGTCTTGGTTTCTTCCTTTATCTTGCTTCTAAGCTTGTCATCGTTCTTCCAGAGCTGGGTGGAAAGGTTGGGTTGCTAGAGAAGGACCTCGAGATGGCCAGGGCGACAATTGGTTGGAATGCGGAGGCACTGGCTAGGTCCCTAGAGGAGCGATGTGCTCTTAAGTGGGAGCTTGACCAGATCTGCAACGTCACCCAGGTCATCGTCTCAGAAGTCTTTGGGCCGGTGCCAAGTACCAGGATGCCCGCCATCCGGCTGGCGAAGGTTCCGGATGAGGTTCGGGCCCTCATCTCCGATGGGATGTTCTACGGGACATCAAGGGTGCTGACCTTGGTGGTGACGCACCACCTGGACCTAGACTTCACCACCATCTACAGTGGGTATGCCAACGGCTGGAGCACGGAGGACATCCATGCACTCGGGTAGAGCTTGTTGCGACACGCATAGTTGGTGGCCGAGCAAGTCTCTGCACAGTGGGTGATGGATGCTCGTTGCGTGAAGGAAGCTGAAGGCGTGCGCTAGGAGGATGTCACCCAGCCAGCAGATGGAGTGGAGCCTGGGTTAGAAGCGAACATTGCCCCGCCTCCAACCAAGCCAAATGTCGCCTAGCTGGAGGATGCGCAGCCCCTACCCTCGTCGGTCGCGCAGTCAGCCAATGTCGCCGGACAACCATAGTAGAAATTACAGTAGAAGTACTTAGCATATGTAAAGCAAAAGTTTGTGGGGAAGCCCCTGTGTGAATGTTTTTGTGTGTCCATGAATACAACAAGGAAGTTTATCCTTTCCTTATTTTTACCCTAGCATAGCTTTGTTTTTTATTCTTTCTTTTTCGCACCTGCCCGTTCGTCCCATAGGCTGCAACCTTAAGAGCCCGGGCATGGCCCACAAGGCTCAGCTGTGCGTAACCATAGGTAGTGGCGGGGTGCGATCGGTCAGAATGTTAAAAGCAAAGTTACGTAAGCTAATTAAAGGAACGGACTACCCTTTCGTTCGAGTGAAAAGTATTTACCATATAATAGTAAAAAGAGAGGTGGTATCGCACCCCCGTGGAGCCCTCGAGCGACCCGAGCTGAAAGTGTTCGGGCCAGGGCGCTTTGTAGGAGTGAACGTTGAATGAAAGAAAAAACAGTAAGACCGAATTTTTAAGGGAAAAAACGACGTAACTGTTCGATGTTTCAAGTGTTGGTGAGAACATCGCCGTTGTTGTCCTTCAGTCGGTAGGCACCTAGTCGGATAACTTTGGTCACCGTATAGGGTCCTTCCCAAGGTAGAGAGAGTTTGTGCTTCTCCTTGGTCGATTGGGTCCTTCGAAGCACAAGATCACCGACCTTAAGGATCCTTCCTCTGATTTTCCTCTCATGGTACCTGTGGGGCATTTGCTAGTAGTGAGCAGAGTAGATGATGGTTGTCTCATGGGCCTCCTCGAGCAGGTCAAATGCGTCTTGTTGAGCCACTGTGGCTTGGTCATGGTCGAAGGCCTTTACTCTTGGGGCACCATGGTCGATGTCTGAGGGCAGCACTGCATTAGCTCCGTAGGCCAGGAAGAAGGGTATGAACCATATGGATCAGTTCGGGGTCATTCTCAGGCTCCAGAGGGTCACTGGGACCTCTACAACCCATCGCCTGGCGTACTTGTTGAGTCGATCGAAGATGCGTGGCTTAAGTCCTTAGAGGACCATGCCATTGGCACGCTTGACTTGACCGTTAGTACGTGGATGTCCGACCGAGGCCTAGCTGATCCTGATGCCGTATTCATCACTAAAGTCTAGGAATTTCTTCACGGTGAATTTAGTTCCATGGTTAGTGATGATACAGTTAGGAACACCAAACCGGTAGATGATATCGAGGAAGAATTTGACTGCCTCTTCTGAATGGATGTTGGTGATGGGCTTGGCCTCTATCCACATGGTGAATTTGTCGACCGCCATGAGCAGGTGAGTAAAGCCACCTAGGCCCTTTTTGAGGGGTCCTACCATGTCGAGGCCCCAGATCATGAACGGCCAGGTGATGGGGATGGTTTGGAGCTCCTACATCGGCAAATGGGTTTGCCGAGCATAGAACTGGCATCCTTCACACCTATGGATGACCTCCTCTGCATCTCGTAGTATGGTGGGCCAGTAAAAACCTTAGTGAAAGGCTTTTTCGACCAGCGACCTTGGGGCTGCGTGATGTCCATAGATTCCGGTATGGACCTCAAGGAGGAGCTGTTTCCCTTGGTCGGTAGGGACGCACTTCATAAGTACTCCCGATGGACTTCATTTGTAGAGCTCATTACCGATTGCGATGAACGTCTTGGCATGTCGAGCGATTCATCACGCCTCGATCCTCTTAGGTGGGATAACCTCCTCGAGGAGGTAGGCGAGCAGCGGTGCTCGCCAGTTGGCTTGATCGAGTGTCACCATGGCGACGTCGGCGGGCATCGTCATCACGGAGACACTAGGGTCAGAGCCCTTGAGCGCCGGGTCGACATCAGGGTGCATCTAGATTGGTCCTTCCAGGATGTGGGCAGATGGCTCATGGAGGTCATTAACGAAGACCTCATCTAGAGACGGAATTCGCATGGTAGCCAATTTCACAAGAAAATTGGTGGCGTCATTGTCCTTTTGGGGGACATGATGTTGCTCGATCCCTTGAAATTTGTCCTCAAGCTTGCGCACCTCCTGGAAGTATGCTGCCATGAGGAGGCTTTTGCAGCAAGACTCCTTCATGACTTGGTCAACGACCAACTCCGAGTCGCCGCGAACGTAGAGTCGTGTAGTGCCGAGCTCAATGGCGATGCGCGGTCCATTGATGAGGGTCTCGTATTCTACGGTGTTGTTTGAGGCTGAAAAATGGAGGCAGATGGCGTAGCAGAGCCTACTCCTGTTTGAGGAGATTAGAACCACTCCAGCCCCCGAGCCGGGCGCCATTATGGACCCGTCGAAGTACATCATCTAGTACTCGTGGGTGACGTCTAGGGTCGGTACCTGGACCTCTATCCATTCGGTGACAAAATCCATGAGAGCATGAGACTTAATAGCGGTACAGGGGATATACCTGATGTCATGGCCCATGAGTTCGAGTGCCCACTTGGAGATCTGTCCCGTGGCATCGCGATTGCGGACGATGTCTCTGAGCGGGTATGAAGTGATGACCATGACTTCGTGGTCGGTGAAGTAGTGCAAGAGCTTCTGGGTCACCATCAGCATGGCGTATAGGAGTTTTTACACCTGGGGGTACTGGACCTTGGGGTCGGTGAGTACCTCCCCGATGAAGTATATGGGTCGCTGGACCTTAAGGTGGTGTCCCGGCTCCTCCCTTTCGACGACTAGGGCTGCGCTTACCATGTGGTTGCTTGCCATGACATAGAGGAGGAGGGGTTCTCCCCATTCGGGAGCAATGAGGATTGGGGCTGATGTTAGTGATATTTTGAGGCTTTCCAAAGCTTGTTGTGCTTCCTCAGTCCAGGCGAATGTGTTCATCCTTTTGAGAAGCTTGTAGAGAGGCATCCTTCATTCATCGAGCCAGGAGATGAATTGGCTTAGGGCGGCCAAATAGCCAGTGAGCCTTTGTATGCCTTTGACGTTGCGTATAGGGCCCATGTTGGAGATGGTCGTGATTTTTTCAGGGTTGGCCTCGATGCCGCGTTCAGACATGATATATCCAAGCAGCTTCCCCTTTGGAACCCCAAAAACACATTTTTCAGGATTCAATTTGATGTTGAACCTTCGGAGGTTTCATGAATGTAGCGGCCAAGTTCGTGATTAGGTCACAAGCTTGAGCCGTTTTGACCACTATGTCATCAACATAGACGGCGATTGTTGGTTTTGGCCGATTGACTTGATTAGGGTGGTCGAGTAGGTTGATTTGATTGGCAAAGCATTGCTGCATGCACCATTGATAGGTGGTGCCAGCGTTCTTTAGGCCAAAAGGCATGGTTACGTAGCAGTATGAATCATATAGGGTGATGAACGAGGTTGCAAGTTGATCAGATTCTTTCATTGCAATCTGGTGATAGACTGAGTAGGCATCCAAAAAGGAGAGGATATCACATCCCGAGGTGGAGTCGACTATCTGGTCTATGCACGGCAAAGGAAAGTGATCCTTCAGACACGCTTTGTTGAGACCAGTATAATCAATGCACATTCTCCATTTCCCGGTCTTCTTTTTAACAAGAAGAGGATTAGCAAGCCAGTTGGAGTGGTGTACCTCTCAGATGAATCCGGCCGCTAGGAGTTTGGCGATCTCTTTGCCTATCGCCCTACACCTCTTGTCGTCGAAGCAACACAGGCGCTTCTTGGCGGGCTTCAAGCCTGGGATGAGGCATAGTGCGTGCTTAGCGATGTCCTGTGGTATGCCCGGCATGTCAGAAGGTTTCCATGCGAAGACATCGTGATTGGCACATAGGAAGTCGACGAGCTTGCATTCCTATTTGGCTAGGAGCTGGGTCCTGATCCGCACCATCTTCGTTGGGTCAGTGGGGTCGAACCCCACCGCCTTAGTTTCCTCGAGTGGGCGGAAAGCAGTCGAGGAGGTTGGCTTGTTGCAGTCCGAGACTACTGGGGTCAACAACTCTCCAAGCTGTGGGAGCTCAGATGAGTTGATGACGGCAGTGGTGAGCTTGAAATGCTCGCGGTCACACGTGAAGGCGTGCGAGAAGGTGCTACCCACAGTGATGATGTTGTTCGATCTTGGCATCTTCAACTTTAGGTAGGTGTAGTTAGGAACCGCCATGAACTTAGCGTAGCATGGCCGCCCCAAGATGGCATGGTAAGACCCCGGGAAGTCCACCACCTTGAAGGTAAGCACCTCCGAGTGGAAGTTGGCTCGATCACCAAACGTGATGGGCAGGTCGATCTGCCCAAGCGGGTACGCATGTGTCCTCGGGATCACATCATGGAAGGGAGAGCTCACTGAGCGGAGCTCCGACTAGGGGATGTGCATGGCATCGAGGGTGTCGATGTAGAGGATGTTGAGGCCACTACCCCCATCCATCAGCACCTTGGTGAGGTGCTTCTTGTGGACAATGGGGTCGACGATGAGCGGGTAGCGTCTCGGTCTGGCGACGTGGGATGGATGGTCCCTCTGATCAAAGGTGATTGGAGATTCCGACCAGCGAAAGAAAAAGGGGACGGCTGTCTCGGCGACACATGCTTCTCTATAGCGCACTTTGTGCTAGCGCTTGGAGTAGATGACATCAGATCCCCCAAAGATCATGATGCTTTCCTCAAGGTTAGGAAAGCCATCCCTGTCCTTGCCCGCCTCACCTCCTTTCTTGGCTGCTACTTCCTTACCCTTTCCTTCTTTTGGCCCACCGGTCTATCCTAGGAAGCGCTAGAGGAGCTCATAGTCCTTGTAGAGGTGCTTGATGGGGTACGCATGGTTGGTGCAGGGGCTATCCATGAGCTTGTCGAAGTGGTCAGGCAGGCCCTACTGGGGTTGCTTGCCCGCGCGATC
Organism: Miscanthus floridulus; assembly: GCF_019320115.1. NCBI lineage: Eukaryota > Viridiplantae > Streptophyta > Magnoliopsida > Poales > Poaceae > Miscanthus > Miscanthus floridulus. Next base: position 26,494,623 of record NC_089589.1, on the reverse strand, counting down.
AGCTGCGGCGACCAATGCTGAGTTGGCCAGTCAGCATCGATCCTTCTTATTCTTCTTGCCCCTCTACATGGAGGGGCCCTTGTCTTGTTCCTCACGCTTGGCCTTACCCTTGTCCTAGCCTCCATTGAAGACCGCTCCAACCACCTCCTTGCCGGAGGCGTGGTTCATGGCGACGTCGAGCAGGTCGCGGGTGGTCTAGGGCTTTAGATAGCCAAGCTTGTGGATCAGGGACTCGCAGGTTGTCCTAGAGAGGAATGCACTGATGATGTCTATGCCGACGACATCAGGAAGGGAGTTGCATCGCTTTGAGAACCTACGGATGTAATCCCATAGGGACTTGTTGGGCTCCTATTGGCAACTCTTGAGGTCCTAGGAGTTCCTAGGGTGGACATACGTCCTCTAGAAGTTCCCGACGAAGACCCTCTTGAGGTTCGCCTAGTCACGAATGCTGTTGTGCGGGAGGACTTCAAGCCATGCTTGAACATGTTCTCCCACACAGATGGGGAGGTATTGAATGATGAAGTAGTCATCATCCACTCCACTGGCTCGGCAGGTGAGCCAAAAGTCTTCGAGCCATATACCGGGGTTCGTCTCCCTGGTGTATTTGGCTATGTTGGTGGGCAATCGGAAGCGTTGTGGGAACAGCGCTCTGTAGATGCATCGGCCAAAGGCCTGTGGTCCCGGGCCATCCAGGCTAGGACTTCGGCCGTCTGACCGGTGACCATACCTGGGGTGCATTTCACCGGTCCCCTCGATGGTCTAGTCGGGATCCGAGCCGCCTGCTCTCACCGTCGCCCGATGGACGTCATCATCATGCCGAGCCCAACGTCGGTTGCTAATGATGCTACGAGTGTCTTGGTTCAGCTCAAGGCATTCGCACACAGGGGTCAGTGTGGAGCGAGCGCTAGGTTAGGCTGTGGCGTAGCTGTGCCCTCCTATCCTGCTCCTGGTGGCTGTAGCGGTGAGCGGATGGAATGATTTGTCTGGTGCATCCCCACTCCCCTAGTGGGGAGAGAGGCCGCAAGTCAGTGTTATGATGTGGAGCTCTCTTCCTATTGAATGGCGGCAGTTTCCACCAGTGCCCGGAGGTTCTGGTGGATCGCCTGTTCCTAGGGTTCGTTTGGCTCGGGAAGGCCACGTAGAAGCATCACCGCCACGGCAATGTTCTGGCTAGCCCAAGCAAACTATGGGGGATTGTTCCCCCTGTCGATGATGTTGCGGTGGACCTAGCGGGCGTGACCCCGGGGGCTGCTCGCCAGGTTGTGCGCATGGGGCGTAGCATACGGCGCCGAGCACGATGGCGTAGGTGGCGGCTAGTTCTACCACCTTTGTCGTAGCTCCTCGCCGTGCTCCTACGCACATGCGAGGGCCTCCTCGCAAGGGTCCAAAGGGGTGTGTGTCTGTAGAGACTCTGCCACCACCGGCGGCTATCCCGGAGCGTCCGCCATAGCGCACTCCTGGGACAGAGGGTGACTGGGTGCCACGACATCGCTGATGCTGGAGCCGTCGCTCTCAACGTCATCATCTAGGAGCTCATGGAAAGAGGCGGGAGCATAGCTCGCCATCCCCATGAATTCAGACATGAGAGGGGACAACGCTAGCATCCTTCAGAGCCCCTAAGCATATGCGTCCACAGGGGATGCGAGGCCGTTGGGGAATCGGTCGCATGGCAGTCACGACAGGGACAGCGGGGTCCCTTCGGAGAATCAGCAGAAGATAGTAAATAGCGAGTAAATAACAGTATGTATGTTACTCACAATGAGGTTTGAGCCCAACAACCATGTGTGGCAAATGACGGCGCCCACAACACTGTTGATGCCTAGAGGCATGTGGGGGGGTTTTGCCGTGTTCGCCTGGTAGGGAAATTGATGGCGCCCGCAACACTATAGGGCAAACGTCGGCGCCCACAACACTGCTTAGGTTCTGACATGCCTGGAAGGTTGCAGGGCACCCTTTTGACATGTTTTGTCGGTACTGTCCTGTAGGTGCACAGGGTACTGTCCTGTAGGTGCACAGGGTACGGTCCTTGGTATTGCGATTGACTTGAGCGCCCTGTCTTACTTGCTATGACTGTTTCCTGGGTCCTCACCGAGCGGGCATCCCTGGTCGATTGGTCCCAGTCGGCTTCGACTGCGTCAGTCGAAGAAGAGCCATAAGCAAAGGTTCGGCACATCCCTGGTCGGAGATGCGGGTCGGAGTCAGAAGCAAGCGTCGTTCCTCCTTGGCCAGGCCTTCTGGTTGGAGAGGCGGGCCGGGGTCGGAAGCGAGCGTTGTCCTTTCCTTGGCCAGGCCTTCCGGTCGGAGAGGCGGGCCGGAGTCAAAAGCGAGCGCCGTGCCAGGCCTTCCGGTCAGAGAGGCGGACCGGAGTCGGAGGCGAGCGCCGTTCCTCCTTGGCCAAGCCTTCCGGTCGGAGAGGCGGGCCGGAGTCGGAAGCGAGTGTCGTTTCTTTTTGGCGAGGCCTTCCAGACGGAGTATAGATCGCCCTTCTAGCCTGTCATTTAGGCATTTTGGGGCCAGCCTAGGAGTTGCACGTCATTCGCAACATCGTTTTCTGGGTCGAGCTTTTGCTGGGAAGCAGGTCCATGAGGAACCCCGGATTTATGAACCCGACAACTATTTTAGTACAAAAAAATAAATATCTTGAGTTATCTTAGCATTTACAAAAGGTGCTAAGTCATAAAGTGTATACAACAACACCCCTATTTAGTAGGGCTTCTTGAGGAGCTACTTAGGTGAAATCCTAAGCATATTGAGGATAGGCTAAGCAACGTTGTTGCATTGCCGTGTACATGCCCATAATAACATGAGCCGTACGGTTCCTAGTGTGGGCGATAGGATTAGGAAGCCGCATGGGCCGGATGAACCACCACCACATACGAATTCTAAAATAGTTATTATTCCTTCAACTTTGGTTAGGGGGTGTTTAAATTGAGCTGCTAAAGTTTAACCGGCTAATTTTAGTCTTATTTAGTCACTTTTTATCTGAACACTACGATTAAATAGGACTAAAAGGGCATTTAGCCAACTAGTCACCAAGGGATTTGCTAAATGGGACTAAAGCCTAGACTACCTCACCTTTTAGTCACTTTGGATCTAAACACCATGACTAAAAGGGACTAAAAGGCTCTTTTAGTCCACCAAACTAAACAGGGGTGGCTAAAATTTAGCAACTAATTTAGCTGTCTAGATTTTAGCAGCTTCAAGCTAAATAGGGCCTTAGTTGGCCACGGCAACCTTAGCAACCATTATTTTGTAACTAGTGCTTTTCTTATTTCCAACAGTGAGAAGAATTTAGATTTTCGAGATATATAATTTTTGTTATACAACTAAGTATACAATGTCCACTTAAAAAAACAAAATGATCTACAATCAACAATTTAGAATAAGGAAAATAGCACATGGCTACGTGTACATACCCTCGCAATCCATCACAAGTATATTTGGTTCGATCTATAGGTTCCTTGACAAAACAATACCTATTACATCCATTGATACACAAAACTACAAACAAATTATATATGACCTCAATATGTACACTTGGGCTTTTTTGTTTTAATAAAAAAAATATGCGCAATAGTACTACAAATCATACGGTGGTCTTAAACACTTAATACTCCTTCCATTTAGGAATGATAAACATATTTGATAAAAAAGATGAAATTTTGCAAATTGTGACCAATAGTTAGTCAACTTTGCACAATACAATTATATATATTCAAGGTGTCTCTGAGTTGATATTGGTTTCTCTAGCAATTGAGTACATATTATAAGAGAAATTAGTGGCTACAATCTACTTTACATTTATCCTATGATCAAATCCATTTATCATTCCTAGAGGAAAGAGTAATACATTGAAGTAAGATACTCATACATTTGGTGATTCTTGGAAAAAAGATTTTCTTTGTAGTTATTTATGAATGTTGTTATTTAAAAACAAATTCACCATAATGTTTTTTCTATAAAAAAGGGAAAACAAAAGGAGAGGAGAAGTAGATTGGGGCTAGATGGCCACGGGCCACAACGGCGAGCAAATCGCCCCGCCCCTGCGTGCTTTTTCCACGCCTATATACTAGACCCTGAAACGAGAGGCCACGAGCGACCACCAAATATCCCCATCCCTCAGAGAGAAGCATCAGCATCCCGGACCAGCTTGCACGTGCACACGCCATGGAAACGCCTATATACTAGACCCCGAAACGAGAGGCCACGAGTAAAGATGGCAACGGGGCCCGATACCCGATACCCGACGGGTATTTGATCTATTAGGGGACGGGGATGGGATCATATCTTTACCCGCAGGCATCTAAATGGGCAAGAATCCATCCCCGACGGGTATAGCGGGTACGGGAACGTTCCCTGTTTACTCGTCCCCGTTACCCGTTGGGGAACCCGACTATTTGAGCTGTCATGCGAGTATTAGGCCTAAAGAAGCTCAACATAGGTATTTTGGCCCAAATCTGAATAATCATATATATAGTTTGTGTGTTCTAGGAACCCTAGTTCAATTTTTTCTCACCATCTCCACCAGTAGCACAAGCACGCCTGCCTCATGAGCGCTTGTGCCCGTCGTTTCCTCAGTTCGGTCTCTCTGCCACCTTTGCTCGTCCTCCTCGCAACCTCGCTCCTTCTCGGCATCTCCGAGACTCCGACACTTATACCCGGGTGAAGAAGAAACGTCTCTGATTGCAAAGCTGCGACCCCAAGTGTCCTTGTTTATCGGGTATGCAGTACCCGTCGGGTATCTGTTACCCGACCGATGCCCGACAGGTACGGGGATGAGCAAGAATCTATACCCGAGATAGTTAACGGGGACAGGGACGGGATGAATTCTCCGTAGCGGGGAAGAGAACGTTCCGGCGATACCCGACGGGTACATCTCAGTTGCCATCCTTAGCCACGAGCGACCACCAAATATCCCCATCCCTCAGAGAGAAGCATCAGCATGCCGGAACAGCTTGCACTTGCACGTGCACGTGCCATGGAAACAAAAAAATGAAGGAAAAATCGGGCACCTGAAATATCTAAATTCAACAGCGGGCGCGGGAGGAAAAGCCTGGAGGACAACGGAGGAGAGGCGAGGGCGGAGGAAAATATCTCGGTGGTGGCGCGGTAGTTGTTGTTTGGGGCCAGGGCCATTTCCACCCCACGCCTCTCCTCCGACTTTTATTTCATCCACGACGTTGATCTCAGCTCGCTCCCCGCCCCGTCGTCGCTGACGTGGCTCCCACCGCGCGGAAAAAATATTGCAGATATTTTCCCCACCGCTCCTTCCTTCCCCTCTTTCCCTCTCCTCGTCTCGCGGCTCCTGCTCTGCTCCGCTCCTCCCGGCAGCAATCAAACGTGGATCTCGGCTCCAAGCTCGGAGCCATGGATCCTGGCGCCGAGCATAGATTCAAAACTTGTTCTACATGTTCTGAGTATATATATATGATGCAACTTGTTCTACATGTTCTGTATTTATTTCCCGGGGAATATATATGGTGCAACTTGTTAAACAGGAGGTACTATCACCTCACAAAATTTGAAATTAAAAATCAACTTGAATATGGAGAAACAAAAAAAATCTTGTTGAGAGGTAAGTTGGACCAACTGAAATGAAATAATTAAGAGCAGTAGGCCGAACCAAACGATAGTTTATGAGATTATTTGGACATAGGCCATACTTGAGGGTAGTATTTTGGAGTTTTTCCTTTTTCTTAGTTATTACTAGCCCGCAGTTTTGAGTGATCAAGTTTAAAAGGAATTTAAATACTTTCTTTCAAAGAAATATAGAATAGGGGGGTGTGGAGATCCAAAATAGCTTGTATTTTGGTACAACTTTTAAACTCTAGATCCTTTATATTTTAGGATGGAGTGAGTAGCTCGATGATTCGAGTACGCACGGCATGCCGTCCGGATAGAACATGATTTGTTTGACGAAGCTCGAGAAGGAAAGCAAACCGTTTGTTATTGGTGCTGATGTACGCATGCATGGCTTTGGTACGGGCGAGTAAGGAAAATTTAAATGCATGTGCATGGCAGACTTGGCGCAGGAGGATGTTACGTGAGTGGATACGCAAAAGGCCATTCGGGATGGATTACTCCTATTTTGAAGGCTATTTAGACCAAACCCATAAAGTTATGAGGCTGCATGTTATTCTGACGTCTTGTTTGATGCACACGTACATCATGTTCGGTTTACCTTATAATCCGCACTATTTAGCTAGTTTTTTCAACCGGAACAGTAGTTTTCTCTCACAATAATTCAGCCAAAACAGTATTTTTCAGCCAGTTTCAGCTAAGTTTCAGCGAGCCGAACGGGGCCGTATTCGTCTCAATCCACACGTGTCGAAGTGGTTTGGAGTGGAATTAAACTAAATTTCATTCCATTTCACTCTAACACATGTGGATTGAAATGAATACACAAACAAAACTTTAGGAGGATTAAAGAATTGGAAAGAAGGGAGTTTGCATGGTATATGCTCTGAGCTATCTACATGTGTCAGCATGAAACGGAGGAGGAGGAGGCTATCTCGGATGGCTTTCATAGCACTTGACCGTGAGTAGCTGGATGATTGCCGAGCGTCTCGACGGTGAAGCGCATACTGTGACTTCCTTGAAAGATTGCAGCCATGACCCAGAGCACTTCAGCAACAAAATCACCTTGCGTCGTGGCATCCTGCATGATTAGATGATTCATGGATGCCTTGAAGTGATACGGCACCATGTCATGGCTAATTCGTTCTTGGATCAGCAGACGCGCGTACCCCTCCAGTTCAACAAGTTGCACCATATATATTCCCCGGGAAATAAATACAGAACATGTAGAACAAGTTGCATCATATATATATACTCAGAACATGTAGAACAAGATTTGAATCTATGCTCGGTGCCAGGATCCATGGCTCCGAGCTCGGAGCCGAGATCCACGCTCGGCTCCGAGCTCGGAGCCAAGATCTATGGCTCCGAGGTACCGGTCACGTCAACGCCACCTAGAATGCCCTGCTGTGCACGGCCAGGCATCTCGGAGCCAAGATCTGTGGCGTCGAGACGTGTTACCTCGGAGCAATGAGTCCTGGCGTCGACCCCAGGGTCAACGATGGGTTTACGTCTCTCAGGAGACCAAACGTAAATATTCTTTAAAATAAAAGAACCAAATTGTAAAAAATTGGACCACGACGGCGAGCGAATCGCCCTGCCCCCGCATGCTTTTTCCACGCCTATATACTAGACCCCAAAATGAGAGGCCACGAGCCCACGAGCGACCACCAAATATCCCCATCCCTCAGAGAGAAGCATCAGCATGCCGGACCAGCTTGCACTTGCACGTGCACGCACCATGGAAACAAAAAAAATGAAGGAAAAATCGGGCACCCAAAATATCTAAATTCAACAGCGGGCGCGGAGGAAAAGCCCGGAGGACAACGGAGGGGAGGCGAGGGCAGATGAAAATATCTCGGTGGTGGCGTGGTACTTTGTTGTTGTTTGGGGCCAGGGCCATTTCCACCCCACGCCTCTCCTCCGGCTTTTATTTCATCCACGACGATGATCTCGGCTCGCTCCCCACCCCGTCGTCGCTGACGTGGCGCCCACCGCGCGGAAAAAATATTGCAGATATTTTCCCCACCGCTCCTTCCTTCCCCTCTTTCCCTCTCCTCGTCTCGCCGGCGCCTGCTCTGCTCCGCTCCTCCCGGCAGCAATCGAACGTGGATCTCGGCTCCGAGCTCGGAGCCATGGATCCTGGCGACGAGCATAGATTCAAAACTTGTTCTACATGTTCTGAGTATATATATATGATGCAACTTGTTCTACATGTTCTGTATTTATTTTCCGGGGAATATATATGGTGCAACTTGTTGAACAGGAGGTACTATCCCCACTGGTAGAGAACCGAGCTTTACTCCCGGTGGGGAACCCCCTCTAGTCCCGGTTCCCCACCCGGGAGCAAGCATCCGGGACTAAAGGGGGGGTCCTTTAGTCCCGGGTCAGGAACCGGGACTAAAGGAGGACCTTTAGTCCCGGTGGGTAACACCAACCGGGACTAAAGGTGCCTCCTGACATGCCACGATGGCCGGCACCTTTAGTCCCGGTTGGTAATACGAACCGGGACTAAAGGTTTTTTTCTTTTTTCTTTTCTTTTCATTTTTTTGTTTTCTTTTCAAAATAGGTTTTCGAAGTCGTATTGTACGCTGCTAATTATACATTTATATGCGCATATAGTATGTTTCGGTTCAAGCACAATGAACGTATTAAATCACACAATTCAAGCATAGAAATATATATATATATATATATATATATATATGCATGCATCATATATATATTTACATGCATGCATGCATATGTGTATTTTACATTATATTATTTCATGTGCATATATTACAAAAGATTGCATTATAGTTGTTGTGACATAACAAGTTTCTTCTCATCCTCTAGCTTGGCTTCAATGGCAGTGTTGGGTCGAAGTAGAACTCGCCCTTGGAATCGATGACCTGCTCATTAAAAAATCCGGCTATAGACTCTTGAATTGCTTTGATTTGGTCTTGCCGTATGACCTTTTCCTCCAACCATCGAGTCTACAGGTTTGAATTAAAGGAAAATAAATTAATATATGTACATATATATATATATAAAGACATAGTAACACAATCAATAATAATAATTAAATGAATATATAGTGTATTTTTAACGTACTTTGAGTCTCTCTGTAGGAGTTCTTTGGGAGAGCACCTTGATAAACTTGCAAACATAGTAACCACAGTAGTTGTTCCCCTGTTCCTGCCTCAGACACCACTTTACGAGAAAAAGATTTGTCATCCAATCTGGTGATCCGGTGAAAGCTATATGTTTAATTAATAAAGATGATGCGATTCAGGGGACTTACTTTCAATGGGATTACATTCAGTGGCGCTTTGCATTTTTCCATGTGTTGCTTCTCAATAAAGGTTTTCCAAACACTGCCCAATAAAAAATTTGCCACGTCATCAGATATAGTTAATCATCATGTTTGTGTGTATATATAGTTGCTAGAGATCCCGAAATTACCTCTGGATAATATCTATCATATCTTGGTAGTCTTGTTGTGGTTTTCTCATCGAGTCATAGATTATCAAGTGACTTTTCACCAGATCGATGTCCATCAATATCCAGTGATTGCTGCATGTGTTTATAGGATATAACGCATAACACTCATTAATTAACTAGAATCAACATATGAGCCATTAAGGCTATGATCGACATGATTAACACTCACTTGAAGTTATAGGGAAAGAGTATATCCTTCTTGTGGCGTTGGTTCACTAAGAAGTTCATGATGTTACTCTCTGACTCAGACTTCCAATTAGTCATTGGAGTAATTGGGTCTTTGAATACTATATGGGGATCAACAAAACCAATTTCATTGCAGCCTTCCTTTCTGAGCTCTGTCATTGTAAATCTGCATATATATAGTACTTGTTAGGATAATTTATATGCATATGCACACATATGATGAGTTTAATAATAGATCGAAAGAATTATTACTTACAGGCAATAGCAGCTAATGATAACTTTGTCCAGAGAGGTAAGGTGGCATAGTTGATGAAATTCTGCAAAGTCAACATACATAACATCATCGCCACGGAACCAATGTTCGTCTCTAATTCTGACACCAACGCAGAAGTCTCCACTGGTAGACGCCTGCATGTACCACTTGTTTAGCAGGTACATTTGCGTCCCCAGATCAGATAAGGCTTGAGGGTTGTATAGACTCTGGCCTAGTACAAATTTTTTCTTCCAAATATCAACCTCCGCCGCACTCTCAATTTTTCCATCACCAAACATCTGGTAAAGGTCGAGACCAGTCTCATCAAGAAATTCACCAAGGTGATCCAAATCGACATCCGGAGGTATGTTTGCCTGATGCATTAATCCTAAATTCGAACCATATTCATTACCAACAACTAGCGGGGGGATTGATTGGTGCGCTTGTTGTCCGAGTTGGGCAACTCCTTTCCCTGCCCGCTTCTTTTTCTGTGCCGCCTCAATTGACTTGGTGAGAGTGCGGTCATAGTCTGATAACGTTGATTTGGACGGCTTACGAGATTCCCGCTGTTGATGCTGGTAAGAAGTCACCTTTTTTCTTAAAATATCCGGAGCTACGAAGAAGTACGGTTTCTCTGGGTTTCTCCTTGCTTCTTGATTCATTTTAAGTTTGTCATAGAATCTAGACATGTCTTTTTTATATGCATCAGTTCCTTCTTCCTTCTCTTCAGATATTATTTTGGGAATAGCCCTTGGTTTCACGGTGGCTTTCTTTGCAGGCGGGGACTGATTCTTCGTTTGAGGGGCTGGCCTCTTGCTAGGCTTCTTGGTAGGCGGGGGCGGGGGAGGCGTTGGAGACCTCCTTGGAGGTGTTGGCAGCGGCGTTGGAGACCTCCTTGGAGGTGTTGGCAGCGGCGTTGGAGACCTCCTTGGAGGTGGCGGCTGTGGCGTTGGAGACCTCCTTGGAGAGGGTGTGGATGCAGCCTCGTCTTCCAACACAATGTCATCGTACAGAGCACTATGATGATCTGGCGATTGAACAATTGGATTTAGGTTGGGGGAGGATCTGCTACAAAAAAAGGAATGACATATTATTATGAGCAGATTGTTAATTATTTAAGCCAATACAAATTAATGATGTAGTGTTTTCATCCGCACGTACCTATGGTGAGGTAGTTCAGAAGGAGGTGGAGCCGACATCCCTGGAATGATGATGTAGCGCTTGCGCCATAGAATGAATGTCTTCTCCGCTTCTCCTAGAGTCTTCTCGCCATCACCTCCAGGAATGTCAAGAGGCAAATCACTAAAACCTTTTTCAGCTTTATCTACCGAGATGGTGGCATATCCTTCTTGGATTATATTCCCATGAATCCTTGGTGTCTTGGTTCGGTCGATAGGATTAACAAGACCGATAGCCACCTTGATTGTGGAATTCTCCTTCGGAATGTGTAGCTCACACGTTGTACAAGGTTCAGTGACGTCATCCACAGGGAAGCGCAGTCCTGTGTCCCCTTGATTTGGTATCTCCGTGGAAGCGCAGCTGCTTTTCAACTGAACAGATTGGCTAATGTTGATTCCTGGCTCTGATGCCTGCTTGCTTGCACTCACTGCTATTTGCACTTGCCTTTTGATTTCCTCCTGCATTCTCGCTTCAAGGTTTTTTTCCCGCTCCTGTGCTTCACGCACCGCTTCCTCCAACCTCTGGAGCCGGTGTGCCTCTTCTTCCTTCTTTCTCTGGCGACTTCTGTAGGAAGGTCTGTCCTGAGGGAATCTATGCTCCCACGAGACACTTCCTTTGCCTCTAGTTCGGCCACCATGTTCAATAGTCCCGATGGCGTATGTCAGCTCATCCTTCTCTCTGTTGGGCCTAAACTCACCACTAGCAGCAGCTCTCTGAGCATAAAACAATCTTTCTGCTGCTTCTTGCAGTCTTGCGCCATAAACGCACTTCCCTGTCTCCTGGTCTAGTGTTCCCCCATGAGCGAAAAACCAATTCTTTGCACGTTCTCCCCACTCGAGTGATTCTGGTCTGATACCCTTGGCAAGAAGGTCTGCTTCCATTTTGTTCCACTTCTTAATGGCAGTCGGGTAGCCACCTGATCCCAAGGTATGGTGGTATGTCTTCTGTTGGGCATTACGTTGGTTCTTTATCACCCGACTCACACCCTCTTCTGAAGTCTTGTACTGTACAAACTCATCCCAATAGGGCCTCTGCTTTGAGATCGGGCCTGGGACAGTAAAATCTGGTGCTATGTTCTTCTTGACATACGTCGTGTATAGGTGTTTCTTCCAAGTCTGAAACTGGGTGGCCATCTTCTTCATTGCCCAATCCCTAACTCGCTCCTTCAATTCATCACCATCTATTATATCATCATAATCATCTGTTTGGAGCGTGAAATGTACCAAGACATCATTCCAAATTAACGCCTTGTCACGATCGGAGACAAAACTGATATGAGGAGCATTGGTCTTCTTCTTCCATTCACGGGTACTAATCGGGAGCCGGTCCCGTACAAGGTAACCACAGTGGTGCACAAATTTCATTTTATTCGGCCCCCCCGGTTCTCCTGTATCCACATTGAACTCCGAGATGATGAAGCGACCCTCTAATGGCTTTTTGGGACCTCGAACATTTTTACTCTTCGTTGTAGTTGTTGATGTCGATCCAGAGGGCTACAAAACATAAACATTATTTTTAATGTCATGAGCACACATAAGACATATGATAATATATATATATAGCTAATAATAAAAAATATATACTTGGCCAATATGTTGTTGCTCATTTTGTTCAAGAGCTAAGTACTGACTCCCGTCATCTACATCCTCTTGCACGTTATTTTTAGCACCATCATCGCCGGCAACTTGAGTGCCAGTGTTGATCAAATTCATCATCAACTCCTCCTCATCCATATTTCTCGGGTCGGCCATCTAGCTTCAAAAAACAAAACCAATATATAGTACGTCAAATCTTTGCTTATTACATGCGTAAAATCTACAAACAATATGCATTATTAAATCTTGCCCCTCGATCACGGACGCAATTCGCCACACTAGGACGAACTACGTCGGTACTAGGGCGAATTAGGGCACGAGAAAGGGCGGTGTGACAAGAGTGGCGGTGCTCCACTCCGCCGTATATATGTCTGTACACATGGGTGAACGAGGGCGGCGGTGCTCCGCCGTATACATAGAAACGCATGGACGAAATGCATATGAATACAAATGACGTATATATACGTGTCGGCGCGGTGGCCGGTGTGCTGACGACGATGACGTGAGGCGGGCCGGCGTGCTGACGACGACGACGACGTGAGGCGGGCCGGGGCGGTGTCGGTGCGTGATGTTGTGATCCTATGTACCATGTGATCAACCATGTAGTCATTCATCATATGAGAAAATTCTATGTTAATAATATAAGTATAAGCCATTATGAAATGTAAGTATACGTGTCTTATTGCTCATATAACCATTACTATTTCTGAAATGATAAGAATTTATTTTCTTCTTCTACAGGCGATCTCTGATGCTATGATATAAAGTTTGAAGATAGTCTTCCCGGAAAAAAATATGTAATGCTCATATTACTTTAGCAACATTAATATATTATATCTGTATATTCAAAGTTCACAAATGAAGAAACATGTGATATTTTTGATAAAATTTCGTTAACAAACATTATATATCCTACAACAAATCCTTCAAAAAAAAAGACCCTACATGAATATATTTGGATAAAATTTCGTTAACAAACATTGATCTATGAAGATAGAAAAAATTCTTCTATTGAAACTGCATCTTGAAATAATGGCATATCATATAGTGATGAATATATGGTGGTTGATGGGCTGGATCATTAGCGGATGGTTCGTAGCGTTGTTTCCAAATAATATATAGCGTGTTTATTATACAAGCCATGGATTTACATCGATCTAATTAATTTCTAAAGTAATTTCATTGGTGATCCTTAATTATACTTGTCATTTAGAGTTCCAAATATTCAAAACTTGCCTTAAGATATATTTTTATTTAAAATCATTTAGAGTTCCAAATATTCATTTTTAGTTTCTATAGATTTTGTGATTCAAAATTTGGAATTTTCAATCGACCTCGACCGTTGACATGGCTTACACCAAAGTTGTAGTTTTCGACGTGATCTATAACTCGGCAGTGGAGGGCTCGGACGAATGTACAAAGAGATCGACGAATATATCACCTCGAAGCTCGGCAGTGTACGTACTGGAGGGCCTCGGGCCGGCGCGGTGGGGCAACGCGCGGTGGAGGGCCTCGGGCGCGGAGGAGGGCGCGGTGGAGGGCCACGGGCAAGCGCGGAGGAGGGGCACGGGCGCGCGCGGTGGAGGCCGCACGAGGAAGAAGACGGCGGCGCCGGTGTCACGGAAGGCGAACGGACGCGGCGCGAGGTCGAAGAAGAGGCCGGGCGGCGGTGTTCGACGAGGAAGAAGACGAGCAGATCGATCTGCCAGGCGCTGGAGGTTATATAGCAGAGGAGAATTACTCCCGGTGCCAGCCACCAACCGGGAGTAAAAAGCCTTTACTCCCGGTGCGTATTACCAACCGGGAGTAAAGGTTCCTTTACTCCCGGTGCGTGTTACCAACCGGGAGTAAAGGTATACCTTTACTCCCGGTTGGTAACACGCACCGGGAGTAAAGGCTTTTTTTGGCGGGCCACGAAACTGCAGCCCACCTTTACTCCCGGGTGGGCTTCCCACCTGGGAGTAAAGGTGGCCTGCAGTTTCGTTTCCCGCCTGTTTTAAGCAATAGTCTTGTTAAATACAATAGAAATGCAATAGTTTTTATTAAATACATAGTAAATTAAATAAAAGGCATAAAATTATTTTGTTAAAAATATGAATTTTATTTTTGTTTATTGCACATAGGAAAAATCGATAACCTAACTTTTTTTATTTTTTGTTAGAATTATAAAACATAATGTAACTAATATTTATTATTTCGTTAATGCAAAAATGTAGTGTTTAATTAAAATTATTAAAATTATTGGTTTTGGACAGGAAATTTGTTTTCACATCATTTTAACGTTAATATTTTAATTTTTCATCACTCAGTATCCTAATTTACCTTTTTGAGAGAGAAATCCCACCAAATCAAACATTGATTTAATTTGAAATATGACATAATAAACATCTGAATTCACAATTATTACATAATATCTCAAACACACACTATATTAAATCACTATATCATCAAGTGGGCACAGCAGTGAACTTCTTCTTTACGTATGTCCCTTGGTTATGATCGCTTCGTAACCATGGAGTGTCCTCATCATTTACCAAGATGCTAGGGTCTTTGTTCACTTTGAAGGGCGGAATTCGGTCATCCTTTTCATATTCTTCTGACATGTCCGACTTGTCCTCAATTCCCACGATGACTCTTTTCCCTGAAAGAACTATGTGGCGCTTTGGCTCTTTGGTTGAGTCATTATCGTTTTTCCCTCTTTTTGGTTTGGTAGACATATCATTGACATAGAACACCTGATTCACATCCTTGGCAAGGACGAATGGTTCGTCTTTGTACCCAATATTACTAAGGTCTACTGTTGTCATTCCATACTCGTTGTCTACTGTTACTCCGCCTCCGGTCACCTTGACCCATTGGCACTTGAACAATGGGATCTTCAAAGTAGGTGCATATTCTAGTTCCCATATTTCATCTATGCGTCCATAATATGTCTGCTTATTCCCATTCGGGTCTGTGGCATCTATGCGGACACCACTGTTTTGGTTGGTACTCCTTTTATCTTGGGCTACTGTGTAGAATATGTTCCCATTTATCTCGTACCCTTTGTATGTGACGATATGCCATGATGGTTGCATAGCCAATAAATACAGTTGCTCATGGATGCTCTCATCACCTTGACATTTTTTTCGCAACCAACCGCCGAAAGTTTCCATGTGCTTATGCGTAATCCAAGCTTCAGTCTTGCCTGGAAACTCGGATCGTAAGAGATCCTTGTGTGTCTCAATATACGGATCTACCAAAGAGGAGTTCTGTAGAACTGTGTAGTGCGCTTTATTGAAATAATCATCATCCGTACCAATATATGTTTTCCTCCCTAGTGTCCCCTTTCCGCTTAGTCTCCCCTCATGTCTCGATTCAGGAACACCAATCGAGTCAAGGTCGGGAATAAAGTCAACACAGAACTCAATGACCTCTTCTGTTCCATAGCCCTTGGCGATGCTTCCTTCTGGGCGAGCACGGTTGTGAACATATTTCTTTAGGACTCCCATGAATCTCTCTAAGGGGAACATGTTGTGTAGGAACACAGGACCGAGAGTGAAAATCTCCTTGACTAGATGAACTAGGAGGTGTGTCATAATATCAAAGAAGGAAGGAGGGAACACTAACTCAAAGCTGACGAGACATTGAACCACATCATTCTGTAGTTTAGCTAGATCAGTTGGATCAATTGCCTTCTGAGAAATTGCATTGAGGAATGCACATAGCTTTACGGTGGCTAGACGTACATTTGGAGGTAGAATTCCTCTTAATGCAACTGGAAGTAATTGCGTCATGAGAACGTGACAGTCATGGGACTTTAAGTTACAGAATTTCTTCTCTGTCACATTTATAATACCCTTTATATTCGAGGAGAATCCAGATGGTACCTTGATGTTGTTTAAGCATTCAAACATGATTTCCTTCTCCTCTTTGCTTAGAGTGTAGCTAGCAGGACGTAAGTAATGGCGTCCATCATCTGTCTTCTCTGGATGCAGGTTGTCTCTTTCTCTCAAACAACGCAGGTCCTGTCGTGCTTCAAATGTGTCCTTAGGCTTTCCATACACACCCATAAAGCCTAGCAGGTTCACACAAAGATTCTTCGTCAGGTGCATCACGTCGATCGAGCTACGGACCTTCAGGACTTGCCAATAGGGTAGGTCCCAAAATATGGACTTTTTCTTCCACATGGGTGCGTGACCGTTAGCGTCTTTCGGAATAGGTTGGCTTCCATGTCCTTTTCCAAAGACGACTTTCACATCATTGACCATATCGAGTACATCCTCACCGGTTCGGTTGCGAGGCTTGGTCAGGTGGTCTGCTTTCCCTTTAAAATGCTTACCTTTCTTTCTTACGGGGTGATTTGCAGGAAGAAATCGACGATGGCCAAGGTACACGACCTTTCGACATTTTTTCAAGAATACACCTCTAATATCACCGAAGCAGTGTGTGCATGCATTATATCCCTTGTTTGACTGTCCTGAAAGATTACTTAGAGCAGGCCAATCATTGATTGTTACGAACAACAATGCTCGCAGATCAAAGTGTTCCTGTTTGTACTCATCCCACACACGTACACCTTCTTTATTCCACAAAATGAGAAGTTCATCAATAAGTGGTCTCAGGTACACATCGATGTCATTGCCAGGTTGCTTCGGGCCTTGGATGAGCACAGGCATCATAATGAACTTCCGCTTCATGCATAACCAAGGAGGAATGTTGTAGATACTTAGAGTAACAGGCCAAGTGCTATGACTACTGTTCTGCTCTCCAAAAGGATTGATACCATCTGTACTTAAAGCAAACCTTAAGTTTCTTGCGTCATTTGCAAACTCCGGGAATTCTCTATCGATTGCTCTCCACTGGGACCCATCAGCAGGGTGTCTCAACATATTGTCTACCTTACGGTCTTCTTTGTGCCATCGTAACAATTTTGCATGTTCTTTGTTTCTGAACAGACGTTTCAAGCGTGGTATTATAGGAGCATACCACATAACCTTGGCAGGGATTTTCTTACGTGGACGTTCGCCCTCAACATCACCAGGGTCATCTCGCCTGATCTTATACCGCGACGCATGGCATACCGGGCATGCATCCAATTTCTCGTACTCTTTGCCACGGTATAGGATGCAGTCATTAGGACATGCATGTATCTTCTCTATTTCTAGGCCCATAGGACAGACAACTTGTTTTGCTTCGTAGGTAGTGGCGGGCAATTCATTGTACTTCGGAAGCATCTTCTTTTGGATTTTTAGTAACTCTCCAAATCCCTTGTCAGATACACCATTCTTTGCCTTCCATTGCAGCAATTCTAGTGTGGTTCCCAACTTTTTCTGCCCTGCATCACAAGTTGGGTACAACAATTTCTTGTGATCTTCTAGCATCCGCTCGAACTTGATCTTCTCCTTTTCACTTTCACATTCTCTTTGTGCATCACGAATGACCTGACAAAGATCATCAGCCGGCTCATCTTCTGCGGCTACCTCTTCTTCAGCTTCTCCCATTGCAGTATCATTGAAGCACGCACCATCAGGAATAATATCATTGTCGTCCCATTGTTCTTCTTCATCTTCTTCCATTACAACACCGGTTTCTCCGTGCTTTGTCCAACAAATATAGTTTGGCATGAAACCCGACTTGAACAAGTGTGAATGAAGAGTCCTTGAGCAAGGATATTCCACCGTATTCTTACATATGGCACATGGGCAGCACATGAAACCGTCGCGTTTGTTTGTCTCGGCCGCACGTAATAAAGAATGCACGCCGTCAATGAACTCTTGTGAGCGGCGATCAGCATTATACATCCAATGACGGCTCATCTGCATTACATGACATAAATATCATATTAAAACCTAGATCATAATTAATTATTTATACAACATGCGTGCCACCACAAAAGATACAAATTTATGAAAGCATCGCTACAATGTAGACAATCCCAACTACCACTAAAAGAACTAAAGCTAAAATACATTTCAGGAGCACAAGGATTTCGCGATCAATCTCAACTAAAACAGACAGATCCCCCGATTGTGCAACATCTTTGGGCTTCTTCGACTGGATCACTGCCTCATTAGCCGCCGTATCTGCCTGTTGTGCAAGATATTTTTGCACGAGTTCAACATACTCTTCCTCCCAGTAGAAGC
Organism: Miscanthus floridulus; assembly: GCF_019320115.1. Classification (NCBI taxonomy): domain Eukaryota; kingdom Viridiplantae; phylum Streptophyta; class Magnoliopsida; order Poales; family Poaceae; genus Miscanthus; species Miscanthus floridulus. The sequence continues at coordinate 26,476,222 of NC_089589.1, read as the reverse complement.
CTGAACATCGTCCACTGCCATCCCACTGAAATTAAAACAAAAAACTAGAACTTTAATCACAACCATCATGAAAATAGGTATAAACTAACTATAATCATTAAATACGATAAAATAACTCACATTGCGATCCGGACACTTGTAGAAGATACGATCCTTGTTGGGACCCTCCTTCTTCACTCGGTACTCCATCACAATCTTCATCTCATCACGACACTTGCCGCATGGAATGAGAGGAAGGCCCGGCCTAAGTCGCTTTGGAAACCCATGAGAGGCCGAGGACCCGGAAGCAGTTGCCATCTACTCTCTATACTCATTTTTTAATACACTATAAATTTCTTCTTTTATAAACAAATAAAATTAACAAACTATAAAATTATCTAGATCTCTAAACAATGATATTTTTAATGGTCATTGTGTTCTCGTCTTTTACTGCGGCAGGTAAGTAATTCATATGATATTTCCGCAAATTAACAGAAGAATGGGAATGTACACACATAACAGACTACTACGACGATATCGGGACGTGTGAATAAATAACCATCCGTACTAGTTGACCTTGCTTACGTGATCATCTCGGCGAGCATTTCTCCACCGGACAGCACCGTACTTGGTCAAGGAAGAGCTCCGATTCTACGAGGAAGGGAACACGGTCTCCCACGATCGTTGTCGCTCTCCCTCGTAGAATCAAAGCTCCTCCTTGATGTCCGTTACCGCTCGACAGAGAACATGCTTGCCTAGCTGAACACGGTCCGCAAGTTCAACTAGTACGGATTTTCTATAATTTTCTAACTATTTTCTAAGTTTTTATTTATATATACTACGTTTAGGTACGGTGATTGACAGACTACTACGACGATATCGGGACATGTGAATAAATAACCATCCGTACTAGTTGACCTTGCTTACGTGATCAGCTCGGCGAGGATTTCTCCACCGGACGGCACCGTACTTGGTCAAGGAAGAGCTCCGATTCTACGAGGAAGGGAACACGGTCTTCCACGACCGTTATCGCTCTCCCTCGTAGAATCAAAGCTCCTCCTTGACGTCCGTTACCGCTCGGCAGAGAACATCCTCGCCGACCTGAACACGGTCCGCAAGTTCAACTAGTAAGGATTTGCTATAATTTTCTAACTATTTTCTAACTTTATATTTATATATACTTTAACCTTCTTTCATGTAAATATGCAAGCTTAAAGTGATTTTGAGCTCAAATTGCTTACAAATGAAAAAAAACCACAATAAAGAACCATAAATATATATAGTGAATAAAATGGTATAAGAAAATGGTAAAAAATGAGAGTATGAGATTGGTAACCTTTACAACTGAAGAATCGACGGAGGAATCGAAGAATGGATGGAGGAACAATGGAGGGAGGGAGGAAGCAAGAACACTACTGCAGTGAGCTTCAAAATGTGCTGAGCTCGGGCTCGGGGAGGAAGGAGGAGACGGCCGATTTATAAAGGGAGAACATTTAGTCCCGGTTGATAGATCCAATCGGGACTAAAGGTAACTTTCCAACCCCGGGCGCAGCCACGGCCCGGGAGTAGACCTTTACTCCCGGTTGGAGCCACCAACCGGGAGTAAAAGTATACCTTTAGTCCCGGTTGGTGGCTCCAACTGGGACTAAAGGTCCCTGCCACCTCTGTCTGGCGCAGTAGCCGTTGGGCAGGAACCTTTAGTCCCGGTTGGAGCCACCAACCGGGACTAAAGGTATTTCTAGTCCCGGGGGCAAAAAATTCCGGGACTAGAGCCCATTTTGGCCGAGGATCAAAGGTCTGTTCTCTACTAGTGCCCCTCACAAAATTTGAAATTAAAAATCAACTTGAATATGGAGAAATAAAAAAAATCTTGTTGAGAGATAAGTTGGACCAACTGAAATGAAATAATTAAGAGGAGTAGGCCGAACCAAACGATAGTTTATGAGATTATTTGGACATAGGTCATACTTGAGGGTAGTATTTTGGAGTTTTTCCTTTTTCTTAGTTATTACTAGCCCGCAGTTTTGAGTGATCAAGTTTAAAAGGAATTTAAATACTTTCTTTCAAAGAAATATAGAATAGGGGGGGTGTGGAGATCCAAAATAGCTTGTATTTTGGTACAAATTTTAAACTCTAGATCCTTTATATTTTAGGATGGAGTGAGTAGCTCGATGATTCGAGTACGCACGGCATGCCGTCCGGATGGAACATGATTTGTTTGCCGAAGCTCGAGAAGGAAAGCAAACCGTTTGTTATTGGTGCTGATGTACGCATGCATGGCTTTGGTACGGGCGAGTAAGGAAAATTTAAATGCATGTGCATGGCAGACTTGGCGCAGGAGGATGTTACGTGAGTGGATACGCAAAAGGCCATTCGGGATGGATTACTCCTACTTTTGAAGGCTATTTAGACGAACAAACCCATAAAGTTACGAGGCTGCATGTTATTCTGAGGTCTTGTTTGATGCACACGTACATCATGTTCGGTTTACCTTATAATCCACACTATTTAGCTGGTTTTTTCAACCAAAACAGTAGTTTTCTCTCACAATAATTCAGCCAAAACAGTATTTTTCAGCCAGTTTCAGCTAAGTTTCAGCGAGCCGAACGGGGCCGTATTCGTCTCAATCCACACGTGTCGAAGTGGATTGGAGTTGTTGTAACACGGCCTCCGAGAGTGGCGGAGACCTACGCGGCCAGCAGTTCGCAAAGACGTCTCCGACCAACTACCTAAGCAAAGGCCCAGCTACCACGCCTCCAGACCCAGAAAGATGACGGTTTCTCAGACTGCTTGAAGGACGCAGCCGGTGACCCTGGCGCAGCCTCCGCTCGGTTAGCTCGTAGGCATCTCCGGGCGAAGGGGCGGAGGCCGCCCCGCTGCAAGGCTAATCAAGTGCCAACGTTACCTACGTGTGTGTGCGGGTAACCAGAGGAAGGCGCTCGCGGACGGCGCGGGCGCGCCGGTTCAGCCTCCGCTCGTAGGGGCAGAGACCCAAGCAGGAGGACGACAATACTGGGCGTCGGGGGTCTGCGGCCTCGGCGTCCCAGGGGCGGAGACCGACGGCGGAGGTCCAGAGGCCCGTCGCCGAATCCTGAGGCATGATGGGCCGGTTGATCGCGCAGGCCTAGTACCTGAGGGCGGCATGACAAGATTACCCCCGAGACGAAAGGCGAGTAGTGGAATATTCCGAGAATGTACTGTAGCAGTTGAAGGGTACTATTGTAAACTCTGTAAAAGTGGTAGTTGAGCCCTATAAATAGGGAACACTTGTAACAGTACCGGTGGTTGGAAAATGAATGAATGAAACCCTAGTTTTACGTGCCATTTCCCTACACGCCCACTTGTCGTGCCTGTTTCCCGAGCCTCCGCCTGAGGGCAGCGCTTAGCGGGCGGAGGCCTCTACCTCCTCCACACTGTCTGAGACCACAAGTCTCAACAGGAGTGGAATTAAACTAAATTCTATTCCATTTCACTCTAACACATGTGAATTGAAATGAATACACAAACAAAACTTTAGGAGGATTAAAGAATTGGAAAGAAGGGAGTTTGCATGGTATATGCTCTGAGCTATCTACATGTGTCAGCATGAAACGGAGGAGGAGGAGGCTATCTCGGATGGCTTTCATAGCACTTGACCGTGAGTAGCTGGATGATTGCCGAGCGCCATTTCCACCCCCACGCCTCTCCTCCGGCTTTTATTTCATCCACGACGATGATCTCAGCTCGCTCCCCACCCCGTCGTCGCTGACGTGGCGCCCACCGCGCGGAAAAAATATTGCAGATATTTTTCCCTCTGCTCCTTCCGTCCCCTCTTTCCCTCTCCTCATCTCGTCGGCTCCTGCTCTGCTCCACTCCTCCCGCAGCAATCGAACGTGGATCTCGGCTCCGAGCTCGGAGCCATGGATCCTAGCGCCGAGCATAGATTCAAAACTTGTTCTACATGTTCTGAGTATATATATATGATGCAACTTGTTCTACATGTTCTGTATTTATTTCCCGGGGAATATATATGGTGCAACTTGTTGAACAGGAGGTACTATCCCCTCACAAAATTTGAAATTAAAAATCAACTTTAATATGGAGAAACAAAAAAAAAATCTTGTTGAGAGACAAGTTGGACCAACTGAAATGAAATAATTAAGAGGAGTAGGCCGAACCAAACGATAGTTTATGAGATTATTTGGACATAGGTCATACTTGAGGGTAGTATTTTGGAGTTTTTCCTTTTTCTTAGTTATTACTAGCCCGCAGTTTTGAGTGATCAAGTTTAAAAGGAATTTAAATACTTTCTTTCAAAGAAATATAGAATAGGGGGGGTGTGGAGATCCAAAATAGCTTGTATTTTGGTACAAATTTTAAACTCTAGATCCTTTATATTTTAGGATGGAGTGAGTAGCTCGATGATTCGAGTACGCACGGCATGCCGTCCGGATAGAACATGATTTGTTTGCCGAAGCTCGAGAAGGAAAGCAAACCGTTTGTTATTGGTGCTGATGTACGCATGCATGGCTTTGGTACGGGCGAGTAAGGAAAATTTAAATGCATGTGCATGGCAGACTTGGCGCAGGAGGATGTTACGTGAGTGGATACGCAAAAGGCCATTCGGGATGGATTACTCCTACTTTTGAAGGCTATTTAGACCAAACCCATAAAGTTACGAGGCTGCATGTTATTATGAGGTCTTGTTTGATGCACACGTACATCATGTTCGGTTTACCTTATAATCCGCACTATTCAGCTTGTTTTTTCAACCGAAACAGTATTTTTCTCTCACATCAATTCAGCTAAAACAATATTTTTTAGCCAGTTTCAGCTAAGTTTTAACGAGCCGAACGGGGCCGTATTCGTCTCAATCCACACGTGTCGAAGTGGTTTGGAGTGGAATTAAACTAAATTCCATTCTATTTCACTCTAACACATGTGGATTGAAATGAATACACAAACAAAACTTTAGGAGGATTAAAGAATTGGAAAGAAGGGAGTTTGCATGGTATATGCTCTGAGCTATCTACATGTGTCAGCATGAAACGGAGGAGGAGGAGGCTATCTCGGATGGCTTTCATAGCACTTGACCGTGAGTAGCTGGATGATTGCCGAGCGTCTCGACGGTGAAGCGCATACTGTGACTTCCTTGAAAGATTGCAGCCATGACCCAGAGCACTTCAGCAACAAAATCACCTTGCGTCGTGGCATCCTGCATGATTAGATGATTCATGGATGCCTTGAAGTGATACGGCACCATGTCATGGCTAATTCGTTCTTGGATCAGCAGACGCGCGTACCCCTCCAGTTCAACAAGTTGCACCATATATATTCCCCGGGAAATAAATACAGAACATGTAGAACAAGTTGCATCATATATATATATATATATATATATATATATATATATATATATATATATATATATATATATATATATATATATATATATATATATACTCAGAACATGTAGAACAAGATTTGAATCTATGCTCGGTGCCTGGATCCATGGCTCCGAGCTCGGAGCCGAGATCCACGCTCGGCTCCGAGCTCGGAGCCAAGATCTATGGCTCCGAGGTACCGGTCACGTCAACGCCACCTAGAATGCCCTGTTGTGCACGGCCAGGCATCTCGGAGCCAAGATCTGTGGCGTCGAGACGTGTTACCTCGGAGCAATGAGTCCTGGCGTCGACCCCAGGGTCAAAGATGAGTTTACGTCTCTCAGGAGGCCAAACGTAAATTTTCTTTAAAATAAAAGAACCAAATTGTAAAAAATTGGGCCACGACGACAAGCGAATCGCCCTGCCCCGCGTGCTTTTTCCACGCCTATATACTAGACCCCAAAACGAGAGGCCACGAGCCAACGAGCGACCACCAAATATCCCCATCCCTCATAGAGAAGCATCAGCATGCCGGACCAGCTTGCACTTGCACGTGCACGTGCCATGGAAACCAAAAAAATGAAGGAAAAATCAGGCACCCGAAATATCTAAATTCAACAGCGGGCGCGGGAGGAAAAGCCTGGAGGACAACGGAGGGGAGGCGAGGGCAGATGAAAATATCTCGGTGGTGGCGTGGTACTTTGTTGTTGTTTGGGGCCAGGGCCATTTCCACCCCACGCCTCTCCTCCGGCTTTGATTTCATCCACGACGATGATCTCGGCTCGCTCCCCGCCCCGTCGCCGCTGACGTGGTGCCCACCGCGCGGAAAAAATATTGCAGATATTTTCCCCACCGCTCCTTCCTTCCCCTCTTTCCCTCTCCTTGCCTCGCCGGCTCCTACTCTGCTCCGCTCCTCCCGGCAGCAATCGAATGTCTCCCGACGCCGCCGTCGCAGCCTCCGCCGGAATAAATATCTTGAGTTGTCTTAGCATTTACACAAAGGTGCTAAGTCATAAAGTGTATACAACCACACCCCTATAAAGTGTATACAAAAGGAGCATTTTAGGTGAAATCCTAAGCATATTGAGGATAGGCTAAGCATCGTTGTTGCATTGACGTGTACATGCCCATAATAACATGAGCCGTACGGCTCCCAGTCCCATAGTGGGGGCGATAGGATTAGGAAGCCGCGTGGGCCGGATGAACCACCACCACATAGGAATTCTAAAATAGTTATCGGTCTATTTCGCTTGTTGGTTTCAGACATGGCTTAGTACAGTATTTTTCTCTCACAACAAATCAGCACCAACTGAACTTATTAGCCTAGAAATCAACCAGCGAACGGACTGATTATTCCTTCAACTTTGGTTAGGGGGTGTTTAGATTGGGCTGCTAAAGTTTAGCTGGCTAATTTTAGTCCTATTTAATCATTTTTTACCTAAACACTATGATTAAATGGGACTAAAAGGGCATTTAGCCAACTAGTCACCAAGAGGTTGCTAAATGGGACTAAAGCCCAGACTGCCTCACCTTTTAGTCACTTTGGATTTAAACACCCTAACTAAAAAGGGACTAAAAGGTTCTTTTAGTCCACCAAACTAAACATGAGTGATTAAAGTTTAGCAACTGATTTAACTGTCTAAATTTTAGCAGCTTCAAGCTAAACAGGGCCTTAGATGGCCACGGCAACCTTAGCAACCATTATTTTGTAACTAGTGCTTTTCTTATTTCCAACTGTGAGAAGAATTTAGATTTTCGAGATATATAATTTTTGTTATACAACTAAGTATACAATGTCCACTTAAAAAAAACAAAATGATCTGCAATCAACAATTTAGAATCAGGAAAATTGCACATGGCTACGTGTGCATACCCTCGCAATCCATCACAAGTATATTTGGTTCGATCTATAGGTTCCTTGACAAAACAATACCTATTACATCCATTGATACACAAAACTACAAACAAATTATATATGACCTCAATATGTACACTTGGGCTTTTTGTTTTAATAAAAAAAATATGTGCAATAGTACTACAAATCATACGGTGGTCTTAAACACTTAATACTCCTTCCATTTAGGAATGATAAACATATTTGATAAAAAAGATGAAATTTTGCAAATTTTGACCAATAGTTAGTCAACTTTGCACAATACAATTATATATATTCAAGGTGTCTCTGAGTTGATATTGGTTTCTCTAGCAATTGAGTACATATTATAAGAGAAATTAGTGGCTACAATCTACTTTACATTTATCCTATGATCAAATCCATTTATCATTCCTAGAGGAAAGAGTAATACATTGAAGTAAGATACTCATACATTTGGTGATTCTTGGGGAAAAAATCTTTGTAGTTGTTTATGAATGTTGTTGTTTAAAAACAAATTCACCATAATGTTTTTTTCAATAAAAAAGGGAAAACAAAAGGAGAGGAGAAGTAGATTGGGGCTAGACGGCCACGGGCCACGACGGCGAGCGAATCGCCCCGCTCCCGCGTGCTTGTTCCACGCCTATATACTAGACCCCGAAACGAGATGCCACGAGCGACCACCAAATATCCCCATCCCTCATAGAGAAGCATCAGCATGCCGGACCAACTTGCACGTGCACGCGCCATGGAAACAAAAAAAAATGAAGGAAAAATCGGGCACCCGAAATATCTAAATTCAACAGCGGGCGCGGGAGGAAAAGCCCGGAGGACAACGGAGGAGAGGCGAGGGCAGAGGAAAATATCTCGGTGGTGGCGTGGTACTTGTTGTTGTTTGGGGCCAGGGCCATTTCCACCCCACGCCTGTCCTCCGGCTTTGATTTCATCCACAACGATGATCTTGGCTCGCTCCCCGCCCCGCCGCTCCTAGTCCCATAGTGGGGGCGATAGGATTAGGAAGCCGCATGGGCAGGATGAACCGCCACCACATACGAATTCTAAAATAGTTATTGGCCCGGTTCGCTTGTTGGTTTCAGGCAGGGCTTATCAGCTATGGTACAGTGTTTCCCTCTCACAACAAACCAGCACCAGCCGAACTTATCAGCCCAGAAACCAACCAACGAACGGGCTGATTATTCCTTCAACTTTGGTTAGGGGGTGTTTAGATTGGGCTGTTAAAGTTTAGCTGGCTACTTTTAGTCCTATTTAGTCATTTTTTACCTAAACACTACGATTAAATGGGACTAAAAGGGCATTTAGCCAACTAGTCACCAAGGGGTTGCTAAATAGGACTAAAGCCCAGACTGCCTCACCTTTTAGTCACTTTGGATCTAAACACCCTAACTAAAAAGGGACTAAAAGGTTCTTTTAGTCCACCAAACTAAACATGGGTGGCTAAAATTTAGCAACTGGTTTAGCTGTGTAAATTTTAGCAGCTTCAAGCTGAACAGGGCCTTAGTTGGCCACGGCAACCTTAGCAACCATTATTTTGTAACTAGTGCTTTTCTTATTTCCAATTGTGAGAAGAATTTAGATTTTCGAGATATATAATTTTTGTTATACAACTAAGTATACAATGTCCACTTAAAAAAAACAAAATGGTCTACAATCAACAATTTAGAATCAGGAAAATTGCACATGGCTACGTGTGCATACCCTCGCAATCCATCACAAGTATATTTGGTTCGATCTATAGGTTCCTTGACAAAACAATACCTATTACATCCATTGATACACAAAACTACAAACAAATTATATGTGACCTCAATATGTACACTTGGGCTTTTTTGTTTTAATAAAAAAAATATGCGCAATACTACTACAAATCATACGGTGGTCTTAAACACTTAATACTCCTTCCATTTAGGAATGATAAACATATTTGATAAAAAAGATGAAATTTTGCAAATTTTGACCAATAGTTAGTCAACTTTGCACAATACAATTATATATATTCAAGGTGTCTCTGAGTTGATATTGGGTTCTCTAGCAATTGAGTACATATTATAAGAGAAATTAGTGGCTACAATCTACTTTACATTTATCCTATGATCAAATCCATTTATCATTCCCAGAGGAAAGAGTAATACATTGAAGTAAGATACTCATACATTTGGTGATTCTTAGAAAAAAGATTTTCTTTGTAGTTATTTATGAATGTTGTTGTTTAAAAACAAATTCACCATAATGTTTTTTTTTTCTAAAAAAAGGGAAAACAAAAGGAGAGGAGAAGTAGATTGGGGCTAGACGGCCACGGGCCACGACGGCAAGCGAATCGTCCTGCCCCCGCGTGCTTTTTTCACGCCTATATACTAGACCCCAAAATGAGTGGCCGAATTTTTTATATTTTAGCCATTTTTTTCAAAGTTTCTCACAAATAGATTCCTGAACGAAATATTTCGGAAAATTGACCCTTAGGTTGGCGCCATTGGCGCCGAGCTAACACGCGCTGAGCTCCTAGGCTCGGTAGGTGACATGGCAGGGAGCTCGGCGTCAAGATCTACGGCGCCGAGACATGTTAGCTCGGCACCAGCATCAATAGCGCGAGCTAAGAATTTATTTTCTGAAATCTTTTCTCTAGTGGTCTATTTGTAAGAAACTTTTAAAAAAAACTAAAATATAAAAAATTCGGAACAAAGGCCACGAGCGACCACCAAATATACCCATCCGTCAGAGAGAAGCATCAGGATGCCGGACCAGCTTGCACGTGCACGTGCCATGGGGAAAAAAGAGGAAAAATCGGGCACCCGAAGTATCTAAATTCAACAGCGGGCGCGGGAGGAAAAGCCCGGAGGAGAGGCGAGGGCAGAGGATAATATCTCGGTGGTGGCGTGGTACTTGTTGTTGTCTGGGGCCAGGGCCATTTCCACCCCACGCCTCTCCTCCGGCTTTGATTTCATCCACGACGATGATCTCGGCTCGCTCCCCGCCCCGTCGCCGCTGACGTGGTGCCCACCGCGCGGAAAAAATATTGCAGATATTTTCCGCACCGCTCCTTCCTTCCCCTCTTTCCCTCTCCTCGCCTCGCCGGCTCCTGCTCTGCTCCGCTCCTACCGGCAGCAATCGAATGTCTCCCGCCGCCGCCGCCGCCGTCGTCGCAGCCTCCGCCGGAGGAGGAGGAGGAGGAGGAAGCGGCGGCGGAGAGGCGGGCGGTGGCGCCGGCGCCGGCGCGTCGTCGTCCCCCGCGTCCGCGGCGGGGGCGAACGGGCGGGCGCTGGTGCGGTGGGACCAGATCCTCCCGCGCCGCACCCTGCGGGTCCTCCTCGTCGAGCACGACGACTCCACGCGCCAGGTCGTCACCGCGCTCCTCCGCAAGTGCTGCTACCGCGGTGAGTCGCCTCTTCTCCTCCCTGCTCCACAGCCCGCGGTCGTTAATCCCCCCGGAAAGGAAATTCTCGGCGCTCCGTTGTTCTGACTCCTCTCCCTCCCTCCGGGAGACGGACGGCAGTGGCCGCTGTCGCGGACGGGATGAAGGCGTGGGGGGTCATGCGGGAGCGCGCCTACGCCTTCGACCTCGTCCTCACCGAGGTCGCCATGCCCTCGCTCTCCGGCATCCAGCTGCTCTCCAGGATCGCCGCCGCCGACGAGTGCAAGAACATCCCCGTCATCAGTAAGCCTCCCCCTCCCCCCCTTTTTTTTTTCCCTACTCGCTGCTCGATCGAAGCCAGATTCATATTTTATTTCCTTTCCCCCGCAATGGTTCGTGTGTGCTCACGACGTGCCTCGATTTCTTCTCTCCTTCTGGATCAAATCGACCCTGGGAATGGATTAGGCTCCACTAGTAGCCAAGCGGTAACTTCAAGCAAGGGACTGGTGATGCCGGATATACTGTATAATTTTATGCTCACTGCTCAGCTCCGCCTGGATTTTTATATTATTATGCTCTGCACATGCTTGTTACTAAAACCGGGATGCTTGTTTCGTATGAGCAGCTTTAAGGTTTGCTGTGTCATCATTGTTAGATTAGATTCCCCTCTGTGATCTTCCCCCCTTGTGCTGTAAGCCAAGTGTTGCGTACATACCATTCAAGGATTAACATGGCATTAGAGTGCTTGGAATATGGGAGTGGAAGTAGTTTGTTCGCAGAGTTTCTGTGGTCACTGCTGTTCTGTTCTGCAGAATTTGATTCCAAGTATGTGATTGGAGCCAAATTATCATTTTATAAGATTTTTGAGTGGTACATATATACACTTCTTTGACAGGCACAGGCTAAACTCTATAATCAATCACATATCTTGGCTGGGAAATTATCCACTTCATCGGGTGCTTGCCAATTTGAATTCACATATCCATGGCATTAGCTCAACAAAAAATGAGGCGGCGGTAGTCCTGGAAATCAAATTAGAAAATATTGAATTCCAGTGCTCTAGGTAGCCGTTGGAACCAAGATAGCTGCAGCATTACATCAAGGAAATCAAATTAGAAAATATTGAATTGCAGTGCTCTACGTAGCCGTTGGAACCAAGATAGCCATAGCATTACATCAATTCAAGTGCTTATTTTAATGGTACTGGATCTATGCTAAATATAGGGGATGTTTACATTGAGTGCGCAAAAAGACAAGAAAGACCTTACCAAATATGAACAGCACTTTCGTCAAAGAACAAAAGATGAGCTGGGCAACATGTGATTGATGTGTTTATGTCAATTCAACCGTTATTGTAGCTCATATTTTCCTAATCAACTAAACTAATGTTACGACAACCACTTGATCAGCTGATCGGCCTAGTATAGTGATGTGCTTATATCTGACATAATGTCATACGTGCATCACAAGCGGCCTTGAATTAAGAGAATTGATGAATCTAATATTTAGATTTGTTATGGGTTTCATCGGTTTTGCACTTGTTGCCTATGGCAGTGATGTCGTCCCAAGATTCTATTGGCACAGTGCTCAAGTGCATGCAGAAGGGTGCAGTGGACTTCCTTGTGAAACCAGTGAGAAGGAACGAGCTGCGTAACTTATGGCAACATGTGTGGAGGCGGCATGCAGTAAGTTCTTTTTCTGCAGGTCTTTAAGAACATGCTTCCTTTTGCCATGACATATTGGTGCATGCCGCAAACTGTAGCCTTATCCAAATGCTTTGTTTAATTTTATTTGTCAACCTATCTGGATTTAGTTTGGCTGTCTTTTTTCTTGGAACTTTATGAACTATATATAAGTAGTTATCTGAGATCCTTGGTGAAAAACTGGAGAATGGTCATGTAGCCAATTTAGCTTTTATCATCTATCTGTTATATACTGTTGATTTATAGTTTTTCTTTGGGATACTTAGGCATTAAGAATTGAATGCAGATGAATTGCCAGACAAATGGATCAGAAAATAATGCAGCCAGCAATCATATAAGTGCCAATGTTGCTAATGGGTCAAAGACAGGAGAAAACAGCGATGAGGAAAGTGATGCCCAAGTAAGTATCTAACCTTGCTTACACCTTATCTGTTCAACTGGCATTAATACATGTGTTCAGTTGCATATTTGCATTCCTGCTTAGCTTGACAACGCCAGTTTAATAGAAAGTAGTAAAGTTTGACAGTATAACATTTAGAGACATGTCCTTTTCTATGATGGTTTTTTTCTTGACTTTACGTAGTGACTGTAACTGGCACTGTTTAATGGAATCAATTAGAGTTCATCATTTCATCCTTTATGCAGTTCTGATATATCCTTGACATTCATATTGGATTTCCTTGCCATGTTACATTATTATAGACTGTTTTGTCTTGATCAGAACTTTGGTAGCAAGACGCAGGCTGAAATTCAGAGTGTTGAGAAGTTACCAGAGATTCGTAGAGATGAAGTGGCTGGTTCATCCAAAAAAATTGAACCACAAAGTAAGTCTTATGATGATGGGGTAAACACAAAAGTGGATGCGTCAAAAGATAGCGATGGTAAGGAATTCAGACCTGGTTACATAATTTTATGTTAACTTGTGCTCTATTATTAGTGAGTTAGTGTGCACCACTCTATTTTGCCTTAATGGTATTTTGTCATTTCACCGCATGTAGGTGCTCCAAGTGGAAGTGAGAAGAATGTGCGTCCCAAATGCCTTAATGGTATTACTTCTGCAAAAGTGGCTGAGCAAATTATGGATAATGCCTTGGCAAAGATACAAGTTCACGTCGTCCAAGCAAATTATGCCTTGAGGATCACGGATACAAGTTCACGTCGTCCAAGCAATCTTGGCAAAGATTTGGGTATGACTGAGCCAGCAGCTGACAGAAAATGCCAATCTTCAGTCATGGAAAATAATGCTGTCACGAAGGGTGCTGCAATAGGTCATGCTGATTCTTCCCCCTCCCAATTTCTGGAGACCAACTTGGGAAAGCAACACCATCTTAATGGTTACAAAAAACAAGAATTCAGGGAAAAAGATATCTTTAATCACTCGAATTCCTCTGCCTTTTCAAGGTACTTTGTGCTGATGGGTTCTAAACTTTAGTCTAAATAAATTCTGATTGCCTATCTAGTCCTTGAATGTGGCTGGAAATTATCTGTTAATGCATGGCTTTCTGTCCATGCCCATTTGTTTGTTTATGAGGTTACATGTTTTAGTACTCATATAGACCCATTAGTTGATGTTAGTAACTCCTCAAATGTGTTGCATAACTCTGACTAGCTTTATTGTACTTGTCCATCGCTTCAACATGACACAGATATGGCAATAAAAGGATAGAACCATCAGGCGAGGTACAGTTTTTTCCTTCTCTCTGCACCACTGGGCAAGAGCATGTTCATGGCAAGGACCCAGTTTTCCAACCCAATGGGGTGTTGCTGCCTCCCAATGAACATAATACAGGTGAGAGTACAAGGCAAGCTCGAATTACTTTGGACAGTAGCACGGAGGGTGCTGCCATCATGTGTTCCAGCAGTGCTAGGGAAGATGCTGGTGCAAGTAGGTCTTCCCATAGAAAGGACAGTATGAGCCATCCCTCATATGGGTTTATACCTGTTCCAATTCCTGTCGGTCCTGCGATGCCCTACCATTATGGTGCAATTCTGCATCCAGTATACTACCCACAGGGTCCTCTTATGCACTGTGATTCAGCTGGAATCAACACGGCAGCAATCCAGCACGCCTCTGGTCAATCTAATTACCATGAAGCTCCTGGTAAACCATCTCAGGTTGGTGAGCACAAACAGTCAGAGGAAAACCACCAGTTGCATCATTCAAGACAAATTCTTCGTGAATCAGGAGAACCAATTGACATGGCGAGAGCTCACATGGATCATGCTAACCAGAGTGCAAGCTGCAGCCCAGATATCTGTAAAGGAAGTGGATGCACGGGTAGTGGTGAAGCCGATATCAATGCACATACAATGGTTGCCCTAGAGAGTGGCAACGAAAGTGGCATCCAAAACAGTGATTGGACTCGCCGTGAAGCCGCGTTGATGAAGTTTCGCATGAAAAGGAAAGATAGATGCTTCGAGAAAAAGGTATTTCATTTGATAACCCTTTTAGTCATTAAATAACTACCGAATTGTTTCTTTATCTAACTCAACCTTTCGTATTTCATTTCTACAGGTTAGATATCATAGCAGGAAGAAGCTTGCAGAGCAAAGGCCAAGAGTTAAGGGACAATTTGTAAGCCAAAAGCTGAAATCAGCTACAACAGCCGAAGCAGAAACTGACTCGTGACAGGCGTTAATTTGTAACTGTATTTTTGATTCTTCCCTTCCCACCAGGTGTGGGCAATTGGACTGGTAACACTGAAGGCTGGCAAAAAAAATTCCCTTTCATGGTTAGCCTTTCTGTACAAGGGCGAACTCTTTAGTCTTTATGTATAGTGTTTGTTGGCATTCAAGCCTTATTTTGTAAAGTACATCAAATTGACAAATGTTCAGAGGGTAAACGGGTGGTGGTTAGGAAAACGGTGCAACCACCCGATTTCGTCTATGTACTACGATGTTTGTGGAGTGAGAAAGCAGAGCCTGTACAGCTTATTCACCCATTTTGTTGCCATTATAATAGTAGTAACTTGTAGTAATTACTACTATGACAACAACAGACACTGTTGTACAACTTAGAACAGCCTTTCCCATTGGGACCGTGCCATATCATTTTTTGGTTAATCCTGTGAGTAATCTCCTCGATAAAGTGCCCACCTGTATGCAGGACAGCTGAGATTTGTTTGATCCAATCCAATCATCCAGCATTTTTTTTTTTTTTGATAAGTCGACGGGGAGGGAGAGGATCCCCCACCTGATTTTCATATTGATTGAGTGGCTCCAAAAGCCGAATGTTCAAAGTACAAGGTTTTCAAGTTGCCCAATACTGGTTTACATTGCGTTAACTAAAACAGAGCACCAAACATCAGCGATCATCATCCAGCATTTTGCTTGCCTGGAAACTGAACCAGGAACCAGCAGGAATGCAGGAAGCACACCTTGTCTTTGTACTAGTACACAGCAGCAATTCAGCATATATCCTTTGCCTGTCTTGTACTCTGGAAAGCATCAACAAATCACCATTCACTGGAAATCTTTTGACCTATTTCCTTAATACTTTATGTGGCCTATCATTTCACCCAACTGGAGATGCACATGAAGGCTAAGCCTAAGCTGCGGATTTGTTGGGATTAATCTGCGCCGTAAGAGGAATCGGCAATTCCTTGCTGCCGATTTCAAGAGCATCTCCCTTTACAGACAGCATTTCTCATCTCACTCAGCCCACGTAATATTCCGTTGGAGCTTGCGCCTCAAGTTTGGCACATTTCTTTGCCGCACTGGGCCTCCAGCCTCCAGCCTCCGTCTTATAAACCCAGAGGTCCACCAGCTCCCGCGGGAATCTCACCTGTGAAAGCGAGCACACGCAACGCACCTACGCGAGCAAGCAAGCAAGCGCATCAGTGTCCTCTCCTGCGTTTCTGTCTGTCGATCGAGCTACCTAGGCGGCGGCAAGCCGGCAATGGAGGCAAGAAGGGCGGCCGCCGTGTCGTCGTTGGTGGCGGTGGTGTCGCTGCTGCTGGTGTGCTTGTGCGCCTTACTCCCGGCCGTCGTCGTCGCCGGTGACGAGGGCGAGCCGGCGGTGGGGAGCCCGGACACGAACCAGCTGTGCGTGAGCAAGTGCGGGACGTGCCCGACGATCTGCACGGCGTCGCCGCCGACAATCCTGCCGATGACCGCGCCCCCGCCGCCGGCCCTGGCGCTGCTGCCGCTGTCCGCGCCCCCGCCGCCGCCGTACCTCGAGCTGGTGCTGCCGCCGCCGCCGCTGGGGGACGTCAACGACCTGCTGCCCCCGGTCACGCCACTAACGAGCCCGCCGGCGCCGGAGTCCCCGTGCTCGACCCCGCCTTCGTCCTCGTCGTCGGAGCCTCCGCCGTCACCACCCCCGCCGCCGCCACCGAAGAGCAGCAGCGGCGACGGTGGCAGCGGCTCCTCCTCCTCGTCGTCCTCGTCTTCCCCGTCTTCGCCCTCGCACTTCTCGTCGCCGCCGTCCCCGCCGTCGTCGTCCAACCCGTACTACTACCTGTACCTCTCCGGCGGCGCCAAGGCCCGCGGCGGCGCGTCCAGCGCTTGCGCGGCGCTCGTCCTCGCCACGTTCCTGCCCGTCGTCGCCCTTTTCAAGTGACGCACGCCCATCAGTCGGCTGTCCAGGCCGGCGAACATGCATTACGTACGCGCTTCGTTTTGGCATCCGATTCGATGATGATCTGTCGACCTTTCCGGTGCCAGATGATGGATCCATGCAGATAGTAGCTGTGTTTACAATTTGTTGATTGTATTAACTAACGTTAATTACTGTACGTACGTACCTTAATGATTTTGTAAAGTGAATTCTAATGATGGTCTAGTGTGTTCTACCTTTGGCTTTGGCTTTCGACGTTGCATGCTGATCGATGGCTTCATGCTCAGTGCTTTGTGAGGAAACTATTACAATCTTTTTCTTGTTTGTCTCACCAGACACAAAAGGTGTGTCTTACACACTTAAAACAAGGTTGCACGTACTATACATTTCTCCACGCAATCACCCTGCTCTCCTCCTTTTAATTTGTGTCTGGCAGCTCGATCTCACCATCGGATCCATGCATGGCCTATGTGCCATCACCATATTAACCCATCTTTATGGAGCATTTTTTAAGTCATCCCTACCACGCTCTGACGGTGCTTTGCCGCCCTACCAACCTCCGAACGTTGCTGTTGGGCAAGCCGACATCCTTGGCTCCAGTGGCGGATCCAGAATTGAAAACCTGTACGGCCAAAGCTCATTGATTTTAGATCAATTAACGTCATGAATACATAAAACTGCAAATTTTGTAAGGGGATTTGGCAAAAGTTGTGGAGCGAGGTGGCCCCACAGCCAAAGCCAAGATCCGCCACTGCTTGGCTCTACCTGAACCCTGGAGCTCATTCCTTTTCTTCCATTGTGCAACCATGATACTTTTCTATATGTTGGCACTACTGTTAAAACCAAAAAATTTAAGGTTGCATTAATTGAATATATATATGTGTCCAAAGAGGAAGCTCATATTACTATCACCTTGTACTCTCCAATAGAGGTGGAGCCAGAAATGTGATTTTTTTTCTTTATTAGGGGTGCCAAACCGCCAACAATACGATTTTTGTAAATATTTAATAGAATTTAAAATTTTGGTGGAAATTATATTAACTTAGGGCAGTTTAACCCCCTTGGCTCCCGCTCTCCAATCAATTCAATGCATACAAAGGTGCGTGCATGATTTGCATCAAAGTGTCATGCACAACAATGGTAGTATAGCCCCATCTCATTGGTGTAAGTTATTTGGGAGGTTCTATTCATCAGATGCCTAAACTTTGGCTTTTTATTTAGGCAATGCTTTTCCACCGCATGATCAAGATATGACATCCACTATTGTCTCTTTCTCCACAGCAATAATGCATAGCTTATTTTCTCACTTCGTCCCACATCCACATTTGTTCTTGCCTTCCTCTCATCCTTAGAGGCTATTGGAGCACCCCCCTCTCCTGCCACACTATCCACTCCATTTCAAGTTACCTTCGCCTATTCAGAAACCATCCTCCGCCATCCAGACCAGGCCTGCTGCCTCCCCTCGCCGCTTCCTTTCTACATAGACACAGAAAAACCTCAAACCGTGACCGCACACCGTCACACGTTACTAGGCCATGTTTGGTTGCTGTCTGGTAGACTAAGCAACAAATTCTAGTCACCAACAGGCACCCAAAATCAATGGTCTTGATTGCTTCCTGGTCAGACAAGTTTGCCTACGCAAGAAACCAAACAAGCCTCTAATCACATCGGAGACCGTCACACAGTGCAATGGCATGCCTGAAATCTAGGAGGCATGGTGACCAAACTTCAGCCTAGTTGATGAAAGGATAAACGTGTAACACTTCAATACAACCACTTTAGGCCTTGTTTGGATGCACATGTATCTATCTCAATCCACATGTATTGAAGTGGATTAGAGTGAAAATTAAATTAAGTTCTATTTCAATCCACTCCAACACATGTGAATTGAAGTCGATACACATGCATCCAAACAAGGCCTTAAGCTGCTCTTGGAACGTCGGAATTGAATGTTGTGTTCTATGACCATGGTGATCAACTTCAACCTAGTTGAAAGGATAAAATATAATCGACAAGCTTAGCAAGTACACTTTTCTGGCCAGCAGCAATTAGCATTTAGCAGTCCTATTTTTGGGAAGCTCGATTTAGCAATTTCCTGGCCGATTAGCTCATTGACATGTGGGCCCTTCTCATGACAATTGAGCACGAGAAGGGTAAAAAACCGGAAACGAAGCAAACTCACGAGCTCCCGCCAAATTAACCTCCTTCATCCATCCATATATAAGAACGTCGACGACGCAGAAGAGGACGGAGCGTTGATCCATCTCGATCGATCACCGATCGATTGAGTTGTTCGTCGCATGCACTTCCTCGACGCGACCAACTATATCTAGGCAGGGCTCCAACCAGCGTGCATCATGCTGCGGTCCACCGGCGATCGCGTCGTCATCGTGGGCGGCGGCATCGCCGGCGCCCTCCTCTCCAAGACGCTCCAGAACCACGCTGACGTCGTCCTCATCGACCCGTGAGCTTAATTTCGCCGTTTGGATGCACGTTTTAACTTTCAGCGCGCATGTCGGATGATCCATAATGCTCTTGATATGCATGGCCGGTGACGCGCGATCCATATGGATCCATCCGTGCTGCATGCAGGAAGGAGTACTTCGAGATCCCGTGGGCGAACCTGCGCGCCAAGGTGGACCCGGCGGCGGTGGAGCGCACGGTGATCCCGCACTCCGACTACCTGACGCACGCCAAGGTGGTGACCGCGTTCGCCGTCGGCATGGACGACTCCGTGGTGCTCACCTCCATCGGCCGCGCCGTGGCGTACGACTTCCTGGTTATCGCGACGGGGCGCACGTGCAACCGGCCGCAGAAGCAGTCGGAGCGGCTGGAGATGTTCCAGCACGACAAGGAGCGGATCGACGGAGCCCGGTCGGTGCTGATCGTCGGCGGCGGGCCCATCGGCGTGGAGCTGGCGGCGGAGATCGTGATGAAGAGCCCCGAGAAGCGCGTGACCCTCGTCCACGGCGCGCCGCGGCTGCTCAAGGTGATGGGCGCCCGGGCGTCGGCCAAGGCGCTGGAGTGGCTGCGCTCCAAGAACGTCACCGTGCTGCTGGATCAGACGGTGGACCTGGCGTCGGCGACGCCGGACACCCGGGAGTTCACGACGTCGGCGGGGGAGACGGTGGAGGCCGACGCCCACTTCGTGTGCACGGGCCGGCCCGTGGCGTCCGGGTGGCTCAGGGGGACGCTTCTCGGGGAGCACGTGGACGAGGAAGGTCATCTCCGGGTGGACGACCACCTCCGCGTCGGCGGGCTGCGGAACGTGTTCGCCGTCGGCGACATCACGGACGTGCCGGAGGCGAAGCAGGGCCACCTCGCGCAGCGGCAGGCAATGGTGGTGTCCCGGAACCTCCGGCTGCTGGTGAAGGGCGCCACCCGGGAGGAGAAGCTGCACCGGTACAAGCCGTCCCCGAGGACGTCCATGACCGTGACGCTCGGCCACCGCGACGCGCTGGCGGAGCTGCCGTTCATGACGCTCATCGGGCACATCCCCGGCGCTGTCAAGCCACGGGACCACTTCATCACCAGGACGCGCAGGATGATGGGGATCAAGAGCAAACCCTACGGCACGATGCCGCACGTCATGTGAGGGAGGAGATCCGATCGACGTCGTCCCCGTCCCAGGTGCAGAGAGATCCTTTCGTCCGGCGAGTGGTGCACCGATCGAGGAGCAGATGGAGATCGACTAGCTAGGCTCTCTGAATTTTGCCACGTTCTAGCTAGAATCGTTTGATCTGGTCGCCCGAGTACGGAAGCATGGTCACACGCTATATGTATGATATGGTGCAGGTACATTATGAACAGTACTTTTACATACTCGATCTCGCTGTTCTAAATATGAGTCGTTTTGACTTTATATATATATATACCCTCCTCCTAACCATGTACTCATGTCCATGCGTTGGTACTCTTAGCGGGTGATAAACAATTAAACCAGATAAAGCACGTCCAATCCAAGTAAATATTTTTTAATCATTATTTATCCCTCCGCTGGACTCGCTTGATGAGATAGGTACGATCGACTTCCATTCAAATTCATTCATATTCCACGATGTCTGCTTCGTTCTCATCTAGTTCGTCGTCACTGCAGCTCGGCAGGGAGGCAGGGCGCGCCACCGCCGGTGACCGGCCTATGGCGCTGCATGGAGCGGAACCAAGGTGAGTGGGTGACCGCAGGCTGTGCTGCATGCGTCTCTCTCTCCTCTCCGCTGAGCGACGCCGTGATCCAGATCGAGGCACGGCGACGGCACCGCGGCAACAAGATCCTGGCGTAGTGGGACACCATGGCGTTCTCTCCCGAGAAGAGCTGTGCTACCGCTTTCTCTTGATGAGTGCGGCAAAGTGCCGGCGCACTCCCCAACATGCGCACGGTGGCCCTTGGTCCCGTGGCTAGAGACGATGATAGTCTTTCCATCGATGCCGAGCAGGAACTACTCTACGTGCCTTCTCAAACCGGCAACAGGGAGAAGATTCAAGAACACACGCAGCCATGCGCAAATCTGCATGAAGGAGAACCTGCAGAAAGCTGTTAGTTGTTTTTTATTCATGTTATTTTCAAAAAATAGTATCTCTACATACTTTTTTCATATAAGTGTATGGTTGATACTTCTTTGACGGATTAGAGTATCACATGATACTTTCTTTGATTAGAATAGTGTTTTTCATATGAGAAATGCTATACAACACGCATGTGTTTTAACGCAAAAAAACATATGGATTTTGTCCCTGCCTGTGTCAGTCCCTGTGTCTGTGTGCATGGACATGTGGAGGCCGTGTACTGGCGTTACTGTTACTGACGAAGGTGTGCATCAGGACCCCACGAGCCGGCGCCACCGGATTGATGAATTGATCAGTAGGCCACCACCCAGCACCCAGCAGGCAGGAAGAGGAGGCGTCGTCGTCTGGCCAGCAGCGTACGATGCGGCGTCGTCGTTGCCCCAGGCCACGTCGCACGAACCAATGGGGAGGCGTCACCTCACCCCGTGGGCCCTGTGTGTCACTGACTCTGTTTTCTTGTCCTTCTATAGAAAAAAAATTATGATCTGTGATGTGTGATCTGTGGAGGCTGAAGGTAGGAGAATGGAGGCTGTTGGATCTTAATTCTATGATGAAAAAAATTCATGTGTTGAAACTGCATAAAACACATAGTTGTTGGTTAGACATACTCTTTTCATATATGTGTATCGTTGGATACTTTCGTTGGTAAATACTCCATCCGAAGCTGTGAACTTTTACCCACCAGTTCAATAGCAGATGGAGCGTGAGACACGAGCAATGGCGCCTGCAATTCTATGATTTTTTTAGATGAGAGTATCATCTGATACTTTTTAGACCAGAAGAGTATATTTGGATATCTTTTTTGAGATTAGATCCAGTAAGCATGTACATATTCATACTCCATAAAAATAATTATTTACTCATACTCCTCATAAAAAATGTATGTACTCATACTATCATTACACGTGTGCGCTCATACTCCTTTGGTAGGTAGGTATAAGTATATACTCCCTCCGTCCAAGAAAAAAAAATACAATTTTAGTACAGTATCACGTTTTAATATCTCGAGTTTGACCAATTATAGATAAAGAAATATTAATGTTTACTATATCAAATAAGGCCCCGTTCGCTTGTCTTAAAAATGGCTTGTTCGGCTTATTTTTTCATCCGGAACAGTATTTTTCTCTCACAACAATTTAGCCGGAACAGTATTTTTCAGCCAGTTTCAGCCAAGTTTCAGACCAGCGAACGGGGCCTAAATATCATTAGATTAATTACAAAATATATTTTTTATAATAAATTGATTTAGAGCCATAAATACGAATACTATTTATCAGAAACTTGATCAAACATGAACTATTTTTAATGGCACGCAACACATAGTTACATCGACGAAGGGAGTACTCACTAAGGATACTCTATTGTGAAGAAAAGTATATGCATATACTCTGAGTATAAATGCATATACTCTGAGTATAAACGCATACGTGCTTCTAATAGTATGAATACATACTCTAATTAATCTAGTGATACATGACTGTATGCATGCATACTAATTAATTTAGTATGCCTATATACTCACTGTTAGTTTGGATGGATCTACTAATTTTTAGTTGGTTGTTAACGATAAAAAAAGCTAACCACTGTGAGTCGGTGAGGCAAGGACAGAGAAAAGCTAATTTATTAATAATTAATTAAATCACTTAACTAACCAGCGGATCTGTTTCTATCCACACTCACCTGCTAATACACAGGAAGTAACTACTCCGAGAGTATAAAAAACGCACCATATATATAGTCTTTACTATTGGTAGAGGACAGATTAAAATTAAGATTAAATAATCAAATTAAAGTACGTAACACTTCTTACCTGATCGGCTGGTGTGCGTGGTCGAAGTGACTAGGTCAGAATCCTTTATCATTACCATAAAGGAAATTAAATGGTTCACTACAGGAGCATTGACATAGATTGTGAACTACAATATGCGTATATAAAAACGAAGGGCCCATGAGAATCAATTTGACCACAATGGTTCCATTTGGCACGGCTCTACTTCATTAGTAGAGCTGTGTTTTTTTTTTCAGCTTTAGCTCCACGAACAACTTTATCAATGAAGCTGGAGCTATTTTTGTTAGACTGTTTGGCAAAACAGTTTCCCATGGTGAAGAAAAAAAATGACTATATTATCATTTTCTTTATATTTTTTTCTTATTTTCTCTTCTTTATTTCTCCTTCTTCCCTAATCCTCGTGGGCATCTTCTCAGAGCAGGTGGCTTGGCCTGCCTCGGCAGCGCCCGCGTCCGGTCCTCTTCATTGACAAACGTGAAACACAAATTCAAATGGGGATGAATGAGAAATTCAACTCATCTAACAATTTTGAACCGTCGAAATCCCCCACCCCACCAGTAGTTCATTCGAGATCATCCATGGCCCCCTCTTCTAATGCTTTTCTCTTCCCCGTAGCTTGATTGAAGGAGAACATAAATGTATTATCCCCAAGATCCTTGCACTCAACCCCCCCTCACCGGACACTAAATCCATCCCACTACATGTCCGATGTGCTCCGGCCGCACCCAACAATCAAACAGCAACTTCCCCACCGCCTGGGCAAGGGTCTCCCCGGCCTTCTCCTATCGAAAGAGGAAAGAACTATCTCTATCTCGCAACCGATGATGAGACAAACTCGAGTCGCCCAGGACACCCAGGCGCTCTACACTCACATCACGCGCGCGCGTCCGTACACACGCAAATAAAGATTGGGAGGCTCTCTAGCCTCTAGTGTGCGGGAAACGCACAATACCACCGAACGCGGACGTGTGCGTGTACCCTACTTTTTTTTTTGAAAATTTTTTAGAAAAAAGGCACGACACCAGGGTTTGAACCCTGGTTGGTGGGTGGGTAGGGTCCAACTGGATAGCCCTGCCACTGGACTAAAGGCTTCTGATTTGAAAATAAGTTCAAAAATTGTTTCAAACTAGATTCAAAGAAATTTTAAAAATGAATCTTTAAATGGAGTCAAAATGTTTGAAAAACAGCTTGGGAAAAATCATGAAGCCTTTACTTTTAGTTTGGGCGAAATCTCCCTTTTCGAGTTTTCGTTACTCTTTTTCCCTTTTTCTCCGGCCGAAATCCCGGCCAAGCCCAACAGCTCCCACCGCCTCCCTCTCCCCCTTGCTAGACCGAAAGCCCAGCTCGGCTCCCTCCCTCTCTCCGAGTTGGAAAGCCCAGCGGTTCCCTATCTCCTTCGCGCGCACGCCAGGCCCAGGTCGAGGCCCACGCCGTGGCCGAGTGGACGCGCGCACCCTCCTCCTCTCTGTCGCTGGCGCCCTAGGCCTGCTCGTCAGGCCGCGCGGACTGTCCGGGCCTACTTGTCGGCGCCATCCCTTTCCCCCGTCTGGCCGTCTCCCACCTCTGCGGCTCTGCCCGTACACAAATGTGCCCGAGACCCTCGATCCTCAGTTCACTTCCTCCATTTGCCGGCGGCGGAGAGGTGCCCAATATGGCGTCGAGAGTTCGCCTCAGCCGCCCCAACCCCGATGCCACGGATCCAGAGCGGCCGCCGCCGGCCCTAACCAGCGACCTCCTCGAGGAGATCTTCCTCCGCGTCGCCTCCCCTGCGGACCTCGCCTGCGCCTCCACCGCTTGCGTCTCCTTCAGCCGCCTCATCGCTGACCACGCCTTCCTCCGCTGGTACCGCTCCATTCACCCGCCCTTCCTCCTCGGCTTCGTTACATCCTATGGTTTTCTTCCTGCCGAGGCGCCCCATCCCTCCGCTGCCGTCGCCCGGGCTATCGCGTTTTCCTTCGACTATCTCCCTCGCACCACCAAATGGGACCGCTGGATTCCGCGCGATGCCCGCGACGGCCGCGTCCTCCTCGAGCGCATTCGCGACGTCCTGGTGTGCGACCCGCTGTCCCGGCGATACCTGCTGCTGCCTCCCATAACCGACGACCTACTCGCCTCCATCGGGATCCAAAACAATGATCTCATTTTCCATTCGAGGGCCTCCTTCATCCGTTCAGGAGGCACAGAGGAGGATACATCATTCAGAGTGATCAGCTGGATGCAATCCAGCTCAAGGTTGGCGGTTTTTATCTTCTCTTCGGGCTGTGGCTGCTGGAGTGTCAGTACGTCTATCAGTTGGGGTGATCTAGGCTTGGATGAAATTGAGCAGTTCATTTCAGAACAATGTACGTATGGCTGCTTCTATTGGAAATTAAACAACACGAGCACAGTGGTCAAGCTCGACATGAATAGTATGCGGTTTTGCACTATTGGCCTCCCGCCTGGCCATGATAGGCGGCAAATCGTCATTGTGGAGTCAGGGGAAAGTAGGGTTGCAATGTTTAGTATAATTTATGGAGGCACATCTGTGGATTATTACACCTTTTCGCAAAATGGCAGTGAGAAGTCCCATGAGTGGCATTTGAAGAGTACCATCTCCTTGCCTGCCCATTATACTTGTGAAGGCAACATTGGTGGTCCAACTGAAGGATACATTTTCATTGAATGCATTCCAGATGAAGAGGTTACAACAACATATTGAGCATTTTTTTCACTTGAGATTAAGGGTCTGTTTGGAACGCAGGAATTTCACAGGAATCGCACAGGAATCAGTTCAATTTCACAGGAAAAACACAGGAACAGGAGAATTTTCCCGCGTTCCAAACAGGCCCTAAGTCTTTGAATATTGAGAGGGTCGGTAGGACAAGATCCCCTGCTTCTGGTCCCTATCCATATTTTGGTTTCCCACCATCTATGTCACCAAGGAGGATTTAAGGATATGGAGAGGTATGTTATTTTATTCCAAGTCTTGCCTCTTGCATTTCAGACCTGTACATTTGGGCACTGGTTGTGTGAATGAGCGATTAGTAAGCACCCATCGCAGTCTGCTTGCATTGTCAGCCTACATCAAGATGGCCTGTTGAGCAGATTTTCCGTGAGAAAAACTGTCTCATGAGATAGACTTAAGATCAGACAAATAAGCCTTTATTTATAATGACCTTTAGCCAGTTCTTCTAATGCATGTGCCAGGACTCCAGTCTTGTTCCTTGTTCAGCCTAGCTAGGGTTGGCTGCAGAAGTCAATTTTTTGGAGCTATGTCAGTTCAAACTTTTGTCACTTTTTGTAATTGCAAATGATCATAATTCTTACTGCAATCCATTTTGTTGTGTTCCTCTCTGAAACAAAAATAAAAGTGTCATGCACCTTTGCTTTTTAGTATTACATTTGTGCAATTCAGTTAAACTTTGCTCTCCATGCTTTCAGAAGTTCAAACTACGTAGTGGCCCTTTCCAAAAAAAAGAAAGAAAAGAAAACTACGCATTCTCAGTTCACTTCCTCCATTTGCCGACGGCGGAGAGGTGCCCAATCTGGTGTCAGAGTTCGCCTCAGCCTCCCCTGCCCTACCCCGATGCCATGGATCCAGAGCGGCCGCCGCCGGCCCTAACCAGCGACCTCCTCAAGGAGATCTTGCTCCGCATCGCCTCCCCTGCAGACCTCGCCCGCGCCTCCACCGCCTGCGTCTCCTTCCGCCGCCTCATCGCTGACCCCGCCTTCCTCCGCCGGTACTGCTCCATTCACCCGCCCTTACTCCTCGGCTTCGTTAGATCCTATGGTTTCGGTCCTGCCGAGGCGCCCCATCCCTCCGCTGCCGTCGCCCGGGCTGTTGCGTTTTCCTTCGACTATCTCGCTCGCACCACATGGGAGGACCACTGGACTCCGGTAAATGCCCGCGATGGCCGCATCCTCCTCGAGCGCAGTTGCCGCGAAGTCCTCAATTAGTGGGACCTCCTGGTGTGCGACCTGTTGTCCCGGCGATACCTGCTGCTGCCTCCCATAACCGACGACCTACTCTCCTCCATCGGTATCCAAAACAAAGATATTTACCATTCGGGGGCCTCCTTCATCCGATCAGGAGGCACAGAGGAGGATACATCATTTAGTGTGATCAGCTGGATGCAATCCAGCTCAAGGTTGGGGTTTTTTATCTTCTCTTCGGGCTCTGGCTGCTGGAGTGTCAGTACGTCTATCAGTTGGGACGATCTAGGCCTGGATGAAATTGATGAGTTCATTCAAGAACAATGTACGTCTGACTGCTTCTATTGGAAATTAAACGACATGAGCACGATGGTCAAGCTCCACATGAATAGTATGCAGTTTTGCACTATTGGCCTCCCGTCTGGCCATGATAAGCGGCAAATCGTCATTGTGGAGTCAGGGGAAAGTAGGGTTGCAATGTTTAGTACGGTTCATGTGTCACACCCAATTTTAAGGATAAAATTGAATGCACAAAACTCATGTGTGCCCAGGAAAGGGGGTTCCTACATCTGCCTGCCAAGGAAACCTAGCGGCCCTAACTTGTTAGGGAAACCTATGAAATGGCTTCATAGTGTACCCTGCCCGCTCACCTTGGTAGTGACATGGGAGTAATTAACCCGGGCATATGGGGATCACGACTCGCGGTGAATGTGCACCACCTCTGCAGAGGGTAACAAACTGTTATAACAGCCGTGCTCACGGTTACGAGCGGCCCGGAAAACTCACTGAATAAATGGCTACTTATAATGTTGTTCATACATGATGACTATGATGATATTATGATGATGTTTCATGATTCAACCGGTTCTGATATATGATTATGTGGGTTGAAAAGGGAGCTTAAGCATAACTTGATAATCCTTGATAATAAAATTTTGACTTACTAAAAGTGCTAACTGCAGTAAACCAGTGTCAACCTTTTTGAGCTTCATAACCCCATGTTAGCTTGCTAAGTACGGAATGTACTTACACTTGTTTATTTTCTTTACTTGGATAAAAATCCCGGATGGGTAACAGATGACAACGGGTATGAGGATTTTTCGGAGGATTATTAGGCTTGTGGTCAACCAGTTGACCTTCCCTGTGATGACGGCCATGAGAGATTTACTATATTTTTATTATTCCGCTGTGATGTATAAGACTAAGTTTTATTATAACTCTGATGTATGAGACACCGTGATGATACTATTGTAATTTGTCAGCTTGTGTGTGTGATTGATTCCTGGGCACACACGAGTTTTGTGCATTCAATTTTATCCTTAAAATTGGGTGTGACATCATGAAAGCACATCTGTGGATTATTATGACACCTTTTCGCAAAATGGCAGTGAGAAGTCCCATGAGTGGCATTTGAAGAGTACCATCCCCTTGCCTGCCCATTATACTTTTGAAGGCAACACTGGTGGTCCAGCTGAAGGATACATTTTCATAGAATGCATTCCAGATGAAAAGGATACAACATATTTAGCATTTTTTTCACTTGAGATTAAGTCTTTCAATATTGAGAGGGTCGGTAGGACAAGATCGCCTGCTTGTGGTGCCTATCCATATTTTGGTTTCCCACCTTCTATGTCACCAAGGAGGATTTAAGGATATGGAGAGGTATGTTTTTCTATTCCAAGTCTTGCCTCTTGCATTTCAGACCTGTACATTTGGCCACTGGTTGTGTGAATGAGCGATTAGTAAGCACCCATTGCAGTCTGCTTGCATTGTTGGCCTACATCAAGATGGCCTGTTGAGCAGATTTTCTGTGAGAAAAAACTGGCTCATGAGTGTCGACAGAATATCGTCGGCAGTCCACCGAGGGGTAACCCGCGATGGTAGATTTGTCGGTGGAGGTGCACGTAATCAGGAACCAGATGGTGACACAAGGCGCAGAGACAGCGATTTAGACATGTTTGGGTCATCTGATCGACGTAATACCCTACGTCCTGTGTCTTTTGTGTATTGTATTGAGATGTAGTAGATAGATCTTGTCCATTAGGGGACTCCTACCTCTCCTTATATACTCTGGAGGGGTAGGGTTACAAGTAAAGTATCATATTTGGTACTATACAATAGCTTGCGGTGCACGTCGAGCAACGCCGTGCACGCCTTGATCTTGTGGGCCGGGCCACCTCTGATGGTGCGGCCCATGTCTTGTCTTGAGGATACCGGGGGCCATACCCCCACAGCTAGTCCCCGAGCCTGACAGTAGGTGACGTAGTCACGTGGTGACACGGTCAGAAAGTAGAAGACCAGCCGAGCAGGCAGCCAGTCCCCGGGCGTAGCCTCGAGATGAGAAAAGCGCACATTCACCGCAAGGTGAAGTGTGCCCACTTAGTCCCCGAGCCTGCTGGAAGATGAAGAATGAATCTTGTAGCAGGGTCAAAGAAAAAGAAGTCTGAAAGCTTTGCCGACGTTATCCGACATGCGCGTATCAAGACCCCAGATGTGCTGTCCAAGATCAGCACCCTGATCTGAATAGCATGAAGCAGCTTGATAGCACACCGATGAGACGTAGCAAGATCCGACCACCGAGGGCGATGTCCGAGCACCGAGGAGCGAGGAGCCCCCGGCGTCGCTGGCGATGTTCGAGCATCGAGGAGTTTCCGGCGTAGCTGGCGATGTCCGAGCGCCGAGGAGTCCCCCGGCGTAGGCGGCGATGTCCGAGCACCGAGGAGTCCCCGGCGTAGCTAGCGATGTCCGAGCACCGAATAGCGAGGAGTCCCCGGCGTCGCTGGTGATGTCCGAGCACCGAGGAGCGAGGAGCCCCCGGCGCCGCTGGTGATGTCCGAGCACCGAGGAGCGAGGAGTCCCCGGCGTCGCTGGCGATGTCCGAGCACCGAGGAGTTCACGGCGTAGCTGGCGATGTCCGAGCACCGAGGAACGAGGAGCCCCCGGCGTCGCTGGCGATGTCTGAGCACCGAGGAGCGAGGAGCCCCCGGCGTCGTTGGCGATGTCCGAGCACCGAGGGACGAGGAGTCCCCGGCGTCACTGGCGATGTCCGAGCACCGAGGAGTTCTCGGCGTAGCTGGCGATGTCCGAGCACCGAAGAGCGAGGAGTCCCCGGCGTCGTTGACGATGTCCGAGCACCGAGGAGCGAGGAGCCCCTGACGTCGCTGGCAATGTCCGAGCACCGAGGAGTTCCCGCCGTAGCTGGCGATGTCCGAGCACCGAGGGGCGAGGAGTCCCCGGCGTCGCTGGCGATGTCCGAGCACCGAGGGGCGAGGAGTCCCCAGCGTCGCTGGCGATGTCCGAGCACCGAGAACCGAGGAGTCCCCGGCGTCATTAGCGATGTCCGTGCGGTGAAGTGTGCCCACTTAGTCCTCGAGCACGAAGAATCCGAGCGCCGAGGAGTAACCGGCGTAGCTGGCGATAAAGCACGAGCGACGAACAGTCTAGTCCACTGGTCGGCGGCGAAGTGAGAATTGAGTAGAGGCGACCGGCGAACAGTCCGATCAACTGGTCGACGACGGAGTTCATGAACCAAGCGGTCCAACCAGTTGATCGGTGGAGAAGTCTGAGCACCAGGTGGTCCGATCACTTGGGCGATGATCCTGCAATACAAATATATAGAACGGGTAGTACATGATGTACAAATAAATAAACTCCAGAGAAAAATCAGCAATGGTGATGAAACGACGTATGCAGTTCGGCGATCAGTTGACGTGAAGATATATTTATATTTAATATAAACCGTCCGACCAGTTAGTGTGTAGCTGAGTCTCCAGCCCTAGCTAGCCTGTTCACCATAACGCGGGGCGCGGAGCCCATGCACGTGTAGGAAGAACAAAGCGTCGCTAAGGAGCCGCTGCCAACTACCCATAATGCAGAGGGCAGACGCTCGTGCACGTGTAGGGAGGAGCCGGAGACAGGGCCATCTCTGGAGGCGTCCGAGCATCAACATGACTGTTCGGGGGTTCGAAAAATCGTTTGGAGAGCAAATATGGAGAAAACAGCTCGGAGAAACATTATGGCGATATATGGAGATTAGAGAATATTTAGAAGAATATTAAAACGTGACTTAGCTTTAGACAGAAAGTCTGGTCGGTGACGTATAGCGTTATCTGGTCGGCGTTGACGGCGAGCACCTGGCGGGGGGTGAGTTGTTGGTGAAGACGACCTCGGAGGTGGTTCTGAGATCGGATCTGCTGTCGCGGGGGCCGGTGTAGCCAGTGATGAATCGTCGTCGTAGACCAACATGGATCTCCACGAGATTGATGACGAGAACGCGCTGTTGATTTGAGGTCCATCTGGCTCGCCATGGGATCAAGCGCACACCCCTACCTGGCGCGCCAATTGTCGACAGAATATCATCGACAGTCCACCGAGGGGTATCCCGCGATGGTAGATTTTTCGGTGGAGGTGCGCGTAATCAGGAACCAGATGGTGACACAAGGCGCAGAGACAGCGATTTAGACAGGTTCGGACCGTCTGATCGACGTAATACCCTACGTCCTGTGTCTTTGGTGTATTGTATTGAGATGTAGTAGATAGATCTTGTCCACTAGGGGACCCCCTGCCTCTCCTTATATACTCTGGAGGGGTAGGGTTATAAGTAAAGTATCATATTTGGTACTATACAATAGCTTGCGGTGCACGCCGAGCAGCGCCGTGCACGCTTTGATCTTGTGGGCCGGGCCACCTCTGATGGTGCGGCCCATATCTTGTCTTGAGGATACCGGGGGCCATACCCCCACAATGAGATAGGCTTAAGATCAGCCAAATAAGCCTTTGTTTATAATGACCTTCAGCCAGTTCTTCTAATGCATGTGCTGGGACTCTAGTCTTGTTCCTTGTTCAGCCTAGCTAGGGTTGGCTGTAGAAGTCAATTTGTTGGGGCTATGCCAGTTCAAACTTTTGTCACTTTTTGTAATTGCAAATGATCATAATTCTTACTGCAATCCATTTTGTTGTGTTCCTCATAAAAGTGTTGTGCACCTTTTCTTTTTAGTACTACATTTGTGCAATTCAGTTAAACTTTGCTCTGCATGCTTTCAGAAGTTCAAACTATGTATTGGCCTTTTCAAAAAAAAAAAAGAAAGAAAGAAAGAAAGAAAAGAAAACTACACATTGGCACTGAAAGAATTTGAAAAGCAACTATTTGGTTGGAACTGTGTGTTCTTTTGGTGGTTCTTGCTACAACTGGTGCTTTTTTATTGTTCTATGTTTCTTACTAGGTGCAATCCTGTCGATTTGTTTCCACTGGAGTGTGTTTGGGTCAATGGCACATCACTTGTGCATTCTTGATCTAGTACTCCTATATCTGTATATGTGAACATTTTGATGTAGATGCACTGGATTCAGATTCTTTAATTTTGCTGTATTTGTTGTCTGTTCTGCAAACTGCAATGCTTACCTTGGTAGCCTACAATCCATGGTGCTGCACTGTATGCATATTTAGAAGGATAATTCTATTCTTGCGGTACAACACACTAGATGAAATATGGACCAGTACAAAAATAATTACCTAATTAATTTGGATTTGGTTCCTCCTAGCGTCATATATTTCTTCATGGACAATAGCCTGTTAACCTGAACCTACAAAGACAAGTTGCATATGTAAGACAAAAATAATGCAAAACAACAGCTAGTTACTGAACTGAACATAAACATCAATGCATATACAATTTAAGTATTTAACCATTGCATAAGGAATTAAGATAACTTGTCTGGATGAGATATAGGTAGTAGCAATCTTTATCTGGTTCTCCCTCCTAACCTTGTTCAGTTGTTCTCCTTCAGCCTCTGTACATGAAAGCAGGATAGGAGATATAGGCATATAGCACATATGTACTGTACATGCAGGCAACTGATTGTTCAGGTAGCAGGCCATATTCTGTAGATGAGACCGTTTGTTTATACACATAATAAATCCGTGAAACCAAAGGACTAAGGAGATTACAAATTAGTACTGTGACAATGTTTCTGTATTATGTGACCACTTCTTTTTCAGAAATGTTATGTGAGCTTTAGCTACAGTTATGCAGTAGAGCTGAAAGTAGCTCTTGGTTTCATTATATCTGAATAGTAAGTTGACAATGTTTCTTGATCATTGCACCTGCTCAGTGCATTTGCTTTTTTTTGCACGAGCCTGCTAGTTAGTCGAGGTCTGATTTTCATGTGCATGCTGTCAGTGCTCTGTTCACTTATTCAGTGCTCTGCTTGTCAGTGCTCTGTGCGATCCTGCTAGTTTGGTTATACTAGTATCGAGGAACTGAGAAAGCTTGTGCGTGTGATGCATATATTAATTTTCTTTAAAAAGTATTTTTCTGGCATAGCCGAAGCTCGCATCTCAAACCCATTTTTGTAACATTAGCATGAATTATAAACTCTGAGTTGGATGTTGGCTGGTTCTGGGGACAGAGGTGTTGTTAATTAATTAGTGTTAGGCGACCTAACAGAACAGCAGCTACTACTTTAGTCAGTTCAGAATTTCAGATGCACACTGACTCATGCAATGAGACCTAACAGAACAACAGCTACTTTGGCCTGCTCTCTGCCGGTGCATCTGAAAATTCAGAACTGACTATATAGTAGCTGTTGTTACTCAGTTAAGCTATTACTCTGTTTTCTGCTTTATTATGTTTTTCTGGCATGAGGATGCACTGATTAGTAAGCATTCGTAACATCCTAATTAACAGCACCTGATGCTAGCATAAATGTCACATTGCATCGACTAACACTGATTTTTCTCATCTAATTGCAGGGTTGATTCTATATGTTCTGGCCTGCTGGTGCTGGTTGTGACTTGTCAGGGAGATTGTAGTGGATTTATGCATAGGCACTCAAAAATTCTCTTTCGTTATGTAGCAAGATTAATGCAACCTGTCGTTTTGTCGTAAACCTATAGACTCTTGTATGTTTTCTTGGGTTGGTTAACACATTCATCTGAAGCCAACGGTGATGAGTAGCTTCCTGGTAGATCAAAGTTCTATCTGTTTGGTTACCCTATGAGATGAGAGTTTGTATGCTCTGACGCCAATGGTGATGAGTAGCTTTCTGTTAGATCAAAGTTCATCTGTTTGGTTACCCTATGAGATGAAGAGTTTGTGTGCTTTGAATTAGTAAATTAATTGATCTTTTCTATCCAATGTGTTTATTGTACCGTTGAAAGATTATTTGGGGGAAGGTCAAGATATTTGTGTTAACGTACAATTTAGCGGCTATAGTCTGCCATAGCCCCATTTAATTTCGCTATTAGCTATTTTAGATGTCATTCGCTAATACCATGGCTGGAGATTTAAAACGTTGGGCATAACGCATCTTCTGCTGGTTCTAGGTCACTGCCTGCCTGAATTCAGTTTTTTACCACTCTTTTTTTTTTATGCGTGCAGTTTATATAGTCGAGCACATCCAAGCGAGCAAGTGACCATCAAAGCCGCTCACAAGAACTCTCCTGGCCACGGCAGACTATGATCAGGTTCGACTACTCAGTTTGACAGTTTGCAACCTGCGATGACAGTTTCTAGGGCAATACTTGAATTTTCAGTCTCCAATCATTTTCTTCAAGAACACTGATGCTCTATGCAATCAATACTGCTTGATTTTTAAAATTTGTTTCACACGCTAGATGCAAACACAGTCAAAACACTGGAAGCTGAATTCACTCATCAGATTGTTCCTTTACTGGCGACACTACACAAAGCAGTTTTGCCCATCGTAGCTGTTGCTTATGACAGTGAACATGAACTGCTAGAACATCTATGCAGACACAGGGTGGTCCTTCAAGAAGCTGACCAGGAGATCATTCACCTTGTCCGGGAACTGCTCCTGAACAAAATGGCTTCCTTCAGGGATGTAGGTGATCTTTAGGTCCGGTGCGAATTTCTCCATGATGCCATCTTTCAAAACAGACTCAACACTAGGGAACTTGAACACATAGTCTTTCTCCCCCATGACAACAAACACTGGGACTTGAAATTTTGGATCTTCAATTGGCTTCCTTTTATGGAGAGTCCTGTCAAATGCAGCACATTACACCTTGATTTTTCAAAACCCACAAAACGAATAGTATGGTTGGCCCAGTTGCTATTGTTACCTATATGTCATCTCCATTGGATACCGGAAACCCGATTTCTCATAGAGTGAAGCATACACAGCGAGATCATCCTCAGTGAACCACTCTGGAAGAGGTGTTGACAAGTCCGCAAGGTCCATAATCTCTTGGTCTTCTTTTGCTATTGGGATTTCGCTCCTAGAGAAGAGCACGTAGATGGTCCGAACAACTCTCTTGACATCATACCGGCCAAAATCAGCCTCCGCTCTTCCCGGCTCCTACAAGAACAAGCTTCCCCTGTCATTGTTTTCGGCAACTGTACTCAATTTGGCGATGGGGATTATATATTTTTTTCAGATTAGAGAACAACCCGCCAGCGCAAAATGTAGAAGCCTTCTGGCAAGCTGGTATAGGATGAGCCACCGTTAAGGAAGGGGACCCCCAAACACATAACACCACATGTGCGGCTAGGGTGACGTAGAGCAAACTCATAGGCTGGCATGGTTCCGAAATCCTTCGCCACAAGGAAAGCCTGTCAAGATTCACAAGGTAAGATTATTTTTTGAAGAAATTTTACTATGATTGGAAATTATTTAATTCAACTGAACTAATGACTTAGTAGCACAAGCTGGGCAGATAACCAAAATAGGCAAAGCTTAGTCTGATGGACAATAGAACTGCCAAGAAGGTTTCTCTAAGAAATACACAGGAATTCTATCCTTTTTTTTCCTTCAAATTTCCACCTTATTCTGAATAAAAATAAACTGCCAAGAGGTTGGATTGAAAATGTTGGTCTTATTTGTTTCTTCTATCTAAATATACACTAAGTATGTTTTCCCAACAAATCATATCGTCGCATGAGATGGAAAACAGTGGTGAACGAATTCTACGTGCCCTTAGAATTGCACAAACTTAACAGCAATTTTCCTTCAGAACTACTTCATCCGTAGTATTTTTTTTAAAAAAAATCCTAGCATATCGTTTGAGATGTACATTCCAAATCCTTCAAAACATATAGCCATGTCGGAACATTCTTACATGGTTCCTGTCCACCCATCGTGCCAATCGCAGTATCATATCAGATAAGCTAACAGTGACAAGTCGCACTGAAGTACTGAACCAACAACTACCAGAAAAAATTCCCCCAATCAAGACCAAACCCAAGAACTTACCACAGCGATTCTAAAAAAAAGCAGTATTACCTTGGGAACGGAGAGGGCATCGAGGATTGCGAGGAGATCCTCCAACAGGTCGTCGTACGACGCGGCCTCCGGCTCCGGCGGCTGGTCCGAGAGCCCGTACCCTCGCCAGTCCGGCGCGACGGCGCGGTACCCGGCGGCGGCCACGGCCAGCATCTGGTGGCGCCACGAGTACCATATCTCCGGGAATCCGTGCAGGAACACCACCGTGCCCAGCTCGCCTGCAGCAAAAACGAGACGGCGACAGGAGAGGTGTCGCTATGCTTCAATCTCGAGCGCATGCGCACCGGCCTTCAACAGAGGAAGCTTGAGCCCGCCGGCGAGCAAGAGAGCAGATGCGAACCTTTGCCTGCTTGGGCCATGTGGAGGCTGAGGCCTCGGATTGGGAGATGGCTGTGCTCGACTTGCTGCTCCATGTTCGTGGCTACGTCTTTGCAGATTTGCGAGGTTGGACTTTTGGAGAGAAGGTACTTCAGAGCTGAAGATGGCAACGTGCACAAAATATCCGCGTGGCCGCGGATAAAAAACCCTATGGGCATAGATATGGGTTTAAGTTTATGCCCACGGGCACGGGCATGAGTGTGATTCTAAACCCGATGGATATTTGCTCGTGGGCATGAAAAAATGATATCCGCACCCGCAAACCCGCTAGACCCGTGCCAATGACCCTATAAGTCTATATACAGTTGTATGTCTTTATTCGTGTTAATTTGTGATAACTTGAGATACACTAATGTAGACTTTTGATGAGTCTTGTATGGTCAATGTGTCATACTTTATCTAATGTTGAGATATAGACGTTTATTTTTTGATATATTATTTCTTACTTGCTATTAAGATATGGTTGGGTGCTTTGTTGCTTCATTTTTGCGGGTATACGGGTGTGCCCGCGGGCATGTGATATCCGCGGATAGCGGGCACGGGCATGGTTTTCTACCCGTGACGGTTAACGGACGCGGGCACGGATTTTTGCTCGCGGGTATGGATATCTAGGGCTAGTGTCCGCACGGATTTTACCCGTTGCCATCTTTAATCAGAGCGAGTGTGCTGGTGTGCACAGGCTTATGTAAGGGGGCAAAATTATCTTTTCAATTTATTTTTCTTTTTAACCACTCCCTCGCTCCGCTGCATTTGCACTACCACAGGTTTATTAGACCGTTTATCAAAACAACTTCCTATGATAGGGAAAACAAAACAAAATGATTATATTGGCCTTCTCTTTATTTTTTCTAAGGTGTGCACAAGTTTATGTAAGGGGCAAAAAAAAAAAAGATTATGAATCCCGATTATAGCTGTTGTTGTCAAGATTCTAAATCTCTGACTACTGCTCGCTATAGGATTTTTTATTTTAATTCTTTTTAAATAATATTTTATTACTAACCTCAATTTGGTTTTATTTTTTAAACTAACTCCGACAAAACTGCAATATCACGCCATCTCATGTGGTGTGGTCAACCCGCTAGCGTGACAGATAGATCCACGCCGGCTACTACGTGGCTCCCCTCACCGCACCATCTTGTCTGGCACGACAAGCTTGACATGTCACCCTGCCTAGCGCGGTAGGGGCATATACCGGTGCGTCCGACAGCTCCCTCCTTCTCTCTCTCTCTCTGTTCCTTCTTCCTCCCTTGCTCGATCTGTTGGTCTTGCAATGGCATGCACCGGCTTCTCCTCTGTCCTGCGTGAGGTTAAGTGGCGAAAGAAGAGTCCTCTCAAAGAGTTCTATTCGGACATATCTTGCAAGGATGGTCCTTCCTGAATTATCGATGTCAAGTATGATTGTGATAAGCTCAATCGACACATCCATAGAGTACTGCACGGGCCTACTAAGTACTTATTTTTGTTCGTTAGATTGTCCCGTTATCATGGACGATCGATG
Source organism: Miscanthus floridulus (assembly GCF_019320115.1). Taxonomy (NCBI): domain Eukaryota; kingdom Viridiplantae; phylum Streptophyta; class Magnoliopsida; order Poales; family Poaceae; genus Miscanthus; species Miscanthus floridulus. The sequence continues at coordinate 26,437,996 of NC_089589.1, read as the reverse complement.
GTTATATTAACTTTCGTAGGAATAGGAGATGTGCTATTTTTTTAGTGGATTGATGGCCCTGATAAGTTTGGCACGAGGTTTCAAATGTCGGCCTCGCGCCGCGCGAGCCGGCACTGCTTGCAGCTGCTGTGCAGCACCAGCCGCTCGCTACTCCTGCTCGGGTGGGCACAGCTTCGGTATAATGATCAATTGCCTTGTCCACGTCGCCATGCAAGAAGCTGTCGTGCCTCTTCTTGACTTCTTCTCCAGCAGCAGGTGGACATGCGCACGCTGCTGGTGAGCTGCGCGCAGGCCATGGAGTCGAGCCTCGCCGGCACGGGAGCCTGCTGAACAGGTTGCTCGCGGCGGACACGTCACACGACCCTGCTCGGTCCACGCGGGCCAACACGGTCGCGGCGGGCTCGCTTACTAACCCCCGCTCCTTGCCCCCTCGCCCGGCGCCGACGAACAGCGCCGACAGGTCAGACCCGGGGGAGAAGCAGAGGATGTAGAACGCTGTTGGCTCCCTGTCCGTGTCGTCCTCCTCCGTCTTGGACTCCGTCGGCCCGAACCACGCCTCCTCCTCTTCATCGTGCCCACGGCCGCCGACAAGCACCAGGCGGCCCAGCTCCTCATAACCGAAACAAATTACCATCTTTGCCCATCAACGAAGATGCTAAAATTACCATTTACCCATAACCGAAAAATAACAAAAAAAAATAAACAATAAACCTGGACCCACATATTTTAGTACATGTCCAACCTAATTTTGGAAATGTCCTCACCTATTTAGTACCTCTAGGTACTTTCACATTGGTACCTCATATTTTTGCACCATACAATGTCGTCGAATGGATGGCTCATGTTTCTTCCAACCATTGTAAAATTTCTCTTATATAATACTTGTGCCGAACAGATATTAGAAGTGTCGCTTCAGTGAGCTGCTCTATGAACCTAAGGCTCATTAGCCTGAGTTGAAGGAGAAGGACAAAGTGCCTGAGTTGAAGGAGGACAAGAAGGCAGAAGTAACGGAAATGCTCCACCGCGGGACGTCGTCCCGTGCCCGGACAAACAGACGTTACGTGGCCTCACGTGGTCCACGTATTTTCCCACCACACAAATATCTACTCCCAAATGGCCAGACTTATCCTCTCCGATTCCATCTCCTCTCTCTCTCTCTCTCTCTCTCTCTCTCTCTCTCTCTCTCTCTCTCTCTCTCCTCTGTCTCCTTCCCATCTCGAAATCGTGTGCTTGCTAGCCAGGGGGTGCTCGCCAGGCAAGGGGTGTTCGTCGGCTCCTGGCTGCTCGCCAGGGGTGCTGCAGGGGGTGCTCGCCGAGTAGGCCGTCGTGCTCGCCAGTTGCTCCTCGCGCAGGTGCTCGTCCAACGCTGCTCTCGCGGCTTTCGCGTAGGTGCTTGCCCAGCGCAGTGCCTCCGCTAGGGCACCGACGATGCAAGCTCCATGCGCCGCCACCTACCTCCACACCGGCGTCAAGCTCCACAACGACAAGCCTCCATTCATCCAAGCAGCAAGGTGATATTGCACTGGAAGGCACATGCTGCAAGCGTATGTTTGAAGTGTTTTAGATGTTTTAGAGGTGTGTTGCAAGTGTTTCACATCGATGTTGCAAAAGTAGATCGGGATGTTGCATATGTTGCAATAGCTATACACATATATTTCAAGCGTATGTTCCAAATATTTCATCTGTTTCAGACGTATCTTGCAAGTGTTTTGTCTGGATGTTGCAAAAGTAGATCTGGATGTTGCATATATATGGAAGTATTTCAAATGTTTTCATACGTATGTTACAAGTAGTTTTATCTGAATGTTTGCAATTGCTACACACGTGGTTTTTAAGTTTTTTTTTGTGTTTCGCAAGTGTTTTCAGACGTATGTTGCAAGTGTTTCAACTGTTTCGGACGTATGTTGAAAATATTTCCTCTAGATGTTAGATGTTACAAAAGTAGATATGATGTTGCACATGTTACAGTGGGACCCATGTGCGGCAGCCGCCTGCTGTAGCTGCTGGGCCTGCCTGCATGCACGTGGGTGTGGAGGGGGCGTGAGCGGGATATCGTGTGAGCGCAGATCGAGATGGAGCGGCACGGGCACAAGACACGGAGCAGCATGGGACACGGTACGCACGTGGGACATGGAGCGACGCGGGCCCCACGTGAAGCAGTGTAGGTGTGAGGCGCAGGCATCTGGATGCTAGCCTTTGCCAGAAGTAAAGAATAGGCGTGTGGATGTAACAGTGACCTAACATGATTTTTTTTTCTAATTCATTTATTTTTCTATGAAACTAAATTGATTCGTATGAAATTTCTGTATTCACGGTCAATGAGTCCAACCATTCTATTGAGAAAACATTTGGTGCGAACCATATTTTCGATGGAATCGTGAAAACCGCGTAAAACTATACTTGGTAGTTTTAAGAAAAAACTTGGAACGGTACATATCTGTAGTGCGTCTATAGATATACACTATCCTAAAGTTTGAGATTCAAACTACATCTAGAAAAGTTCATATAAAAAGAACAAAATTTCAGGTGTATATGTACTAAGACAAATTTTCTGAAAACTTGTGTTCTAGTACGATATTAAAACCAGTGCTATGCCGGTTCTAGTCTAAACATTTAAACAGACTAAACAAGATAAGCGGACTATTTAGCTACTTTTAGACTAAAGGGACATTTAAACGGACCAAATGATGATTAATAAACAAGATAAGCGGCTGATTAAACAAACATGGCAAATCGTTGTGTAGCATTTACATGGCGTATAAACGGGCTACGAACATTGATTAAAACTAGTCAAACACAAAATAATTTGACTCAAATAACTCTAAAAATTGATTATTATGACTAAGCGAGTACTAGGAATACTACTAGTACGCTAGTAATAGCCAACAACAGAGTGCCCTCCAACGAGACAGTAACCCGTTTACCGAAACAGTTAAACAGTTTTTTTTAATACACAAGTAAAAAACGGCATGGAAACGATGGCCTCCACACTGAATTCCGTTGCACACCTGAGGGTGTGTTTAGTTTCAGGAAGTTGAAATTTGGGGTTATTATAGTATGTTTGTTTTTATTTGGCAAATAGTGTTCAAATATGGATTAATTAGGCTTAAAACGTCCGTCTCGTAATTTTCCACCAAACTATGCAATTAGTTTTTTTTCGTCTACATTTAATGCTACATACATGGGCCGCAAACATTCGATGTGACAGATACTGTAACACTTTTTGGGATATTAGGGTGGAACTAAACTAAGGGCTATTTTTAAGTCTTGTGTACGTATGCACTGACAGCATGCATGGCACCTGGCACGCACGCTACGCCATACTTCTGCTTCTTTTTTCTTTTTTCTTTCTTTTTGGTAAAGTACATTTTTCAACTCTCAACTTGCTCCGAAGTTCGATTTCAACCTTCAACTATGAAACCGGTTAAGAAACACCCTCCAACTATCAAAACCGGAAAAATTTGGTCCTCGGCTGGTTTCAAAAGTAGTTTTCTATTTTTGGGAGGCGCCAAAATTTTATATTATTTTTTTGAGAATCTTAGCGTCCTCAGATGAAAAAACTCAAAACTACAAAGTTGTAGATCTCATAGATCTCATTGAGAGCTACAACTTTGGTATAAAAAATATTTTCATTTAACTCCATACAAATAATATATTAGTGCTCTAATGCGGCAAGCGCTAGTAGGTGATTATTATGGTGCTGAAATTTTATATTATTTTTTCGAGCATCTTACTGTCCTCAAATGAAAAAAAAATTAAAACTATAAAATTGTAGATCTAATCGAGGTCTACGATTTACATATAAAAATTATCTTCATCCGACATCGTATTAAAGGATTATGATTTTTCAAAAGTTGAGTCTTGTCACGCGACAAAACAATACTGTGGCGTGACGAGACTTAACTTTTGAAAAATCATAACCCTTCAATACGATGTCGGATGAAGATAATTTTTATATGTAAATTGTAGACCTCGATGAGATCTACAACTTTATAGTTTTAATTTTTTTTCATTTGAGGACAGTAAGATGCTCAAAAAAATAATATAAAATTTCAGCACCATAATAATCGTCTACTAGCGCTTACCGGATTAGAGCACTAATATATTATTTGTATAGAGTTAAATGAGAATACTTTTTATACCAAAGTTGTAGCTCTCAATGAGATCTACAACTTTGTAGTTTTGAGTTTTTTCATTTGAGGACGTTAAGATGCTCAAAAAAATAATATAAAATTTCGGCGCCTCCCGAAAATAAAAAACCACTTTTGAAACCAGCCGAGGACCAAATTTATCCGGTTTTGATAGTTGAAGGGTGTTTCTTAACCGGTTTCATAGTTGAAGGTTGAAAATCGAACTTCGGCGCGAGTTGAGGGTTGAAAAGTGTACTTTACCCTTTTTTTTTTTTGCGACAACCATACTTCTGCTTCATGTTCATGTTGCCACATACTTACTAGCTACCTCTACATGCATGCTTTCATTGTTTGTACTGCTGCGGACCGATCGCAAGGAAAGGGTTTGAAGGTGAGCACCAGCCCGATGACCTCTGCCAGATTCAGGAGCAGAAACACCATCTGTGAAAAATATGGTTTTATTGCAGTAACTACTAGTAAGGTTATATAATGTAAAATTGGGATGGCAGTACTGGCAAAACTGCGTGTATATATATAGGTTTACCTAGAAAGAACGCGGCATGCTGGCACTTTTGTGGCCATGAGAACCTACAACCAAAGCGTTTATTTCAGCCGTGAGCTTCTTGTTCAAAAAAACATGTAGTACATATACATACACTAGCTTGTCCTGTCTGGCCTATGCTTTCGTGCTTATCACACAACAAGCAATCACTAATAATTAGCTAGGAATGATAGACTAAAAACTAGCAACATTTTCAAGACCGCGACGAGCATTATGTGAATAACAGGAGGGTTAGCCAGTTAGGTACCACTGCTAGCTTGTACATACAAGATGCCTGCTCCAGCTGGAGCGAACGCCTTGGACAGAGACATTGCCGTTGCAGCTATTCCGTTAGCAGCGCCCCTTTGTTCTTGTGGCTGCAGATAGCATCCGATTCAGATGTTATGTTTATCTGACATATTGACACCAACACTGATAACAATTATTGATCAGTTCTTGGAAGGACATTGGATGATAATCAGTAGAACTGGCATAAGTTGGACATGTACCACAGCATTGTTTTGCAGAAGTGAAGTGTCGGTTGTTAGAATTCTTTGGACCATCTAGGTGTAGATCAGAGGGTGATATCTTTACTAATTGAATCAAATAGACCTAGAGCTTGCTTCGGGGAAAGGAGAGAGGGAGAGATGTAGGAGCATCTGACCGTCGGAGGGGTTGGAGGAGCTCCCTGCCATCGCTGGTTCGTCGATGTAGCTCTGCGCACGGGCAGCGACGGTTGGTGTAGCGGTAGAGACCGACGGTGGTGGCAAAGGCAGTGGTGCTTCCCGCCGCTGGTAGTGCCTCCCTCGTGATCGGACTAGGGTTAGACGGTGGGGTTGTGGCGGCGGCAGTGAACCTCGTCTTCCAAGCCGTTTTGCCCCACCTCCTCTTTATAGGTACTGTGCGACGGGGGCCCACTAGCCCTAGATGGCTGGACGTCCCCGATCAGGACGCGGTCAAGGGGTCCGTCTCGACCGTTGGGTCAAGACGGATGAGATCAATTCTAGCATTCTCTCCCTTGATCTCAACTCATACTTTAACTTTAAACTTTGACTTTAATCCCTTTCACTTTTATTTGTTCCATCACATATTAGTGTATAGAGCATGCTTCATCGTCACGGTCAATCGCCGATAGACTTAACAGCTACAATACACATATCTGTTCTGAAACAGATTCTTTAACTTTTGGACCCTTTATTGTCCGGAAATCATAGGCTATACCATAAACCCATGTCGACTGTGTGTTCTCTAAACACACTGGGTGGTAAGCCTTTTGTACGTGGATCCGTAAGCATTTGCTTGTTACTTTTATGTTCAATACTTTTAGTATGACTCCAGACTTTCTCCTTCACAACGTATAACTTTAACGTCAATGTGTTTGGCAGCACACTTGATCCGTTGTTATAGGAGCGAACTACTTAAATAGTTATTGCTGTTATATACCATTATCAATTCCGGGTGTAAGTTCTTTTAACCATTTCGCCTGTCCTTAAGCCTCATAACAAGCTATACTATGGGTATGCATCTTTGATGACACCACAACTGTTTCTTTGGAGCTTTTCCACAATAAAACTCCAACTGCGAGTGTTAGCTACTATGTGGGTTTCACTAAACATCTCGTCAAAATTTAACATTTGTACCCACAACTATTTGAGAGTACTTATTCTTTCTTACTCACCATGAGGCCTATAAATCTTTGCACAATTGCAAAACATTCTCAACTCCATTCCAGTGATCTATATCTGGATCGGACTTCTGCCAAAACATCCCGGATACATGAACTATGTCAGGGTAAGTTCTTACTTATAAGCACTCATTAAGCTTCCAACAGCTAAAGCATATAGGACGTCCTTTTGATCTCACATTGGTTCTTGGAACACTGAAAGTTCCCAAAACTATTACCCTTTACTATAGGAACAGGCGCAGGTTTACCCACATATATACTTTATTTCTTTAGAATCTTCTCTAAGTATACACTTGAGATAGTTCTAATACCCCTTTTCCTTTTGTCTCGGTAAGTTCCAATTTCTGAAACGAATGACGCTTTACCAAGATCATTCTCATTGAAACTTGAGGACAAGAACTGTTTCTTCTCCAATAGTAGATTAACACCACTACTAGCGAGTAAGGTGCTACCCACATGCAGGATTAGGAAAATAAATTTCCCATATTTAAACTTTGCATAAATACAATTGTCCTCTATATTCTCTTTAAACCCAAATTTTCTTATTGTACTGTCAAACTTCAAGTACCAATGTCTTGAAGCTTGCTTTAATTCATAAATAGATTTCTTCAGGCAACATCCCTTACGTTCTTTTTCTTCCACGACAAAACCTTTTAAGTTATGCCATGTAAACTTTTTCATACAAATCCCCGTTGAGGAATGTGTCTTTACATCTTTCTGATGTAACTGTAAATCGTAGTGTGACATTAACGCCATTATGATTCTAAAAGAATCGTTGCATTCTCATTATAATCTATTTCTTCTCTTTGTGTAAATCATTTCGCCACAAGTGGCGCTTTATAGCTTTCCATATTTCCTTTGGAGTCACATTTGTCTTGCAGACCCATTATAGCCTACTGTTTTGGCTCCATTAGGAATTTCTTCTAAGTCCCAAACATCGTTGGTATTTATCGATTTCATTTCATCTTCCTTTGCTTCTTGCCATTTAGACAAGTGAACGCCTCTCATGGCTTTTTCAAATGAGGTGGAATTACCCTTCATTTGAATTTCTTTCTTAACATTGACTCCTTAGTCACCAGAAATATCTGATTTTCTTATTCTTTGAGACCTTCTGGGACCTCGTGGCACTTCTTTCATATGGGGCTATTATTACTCTTCATTGCCAAAAGGCAATTGTTCTATAGCCTCCTATATCACAAGATCCTTATTTACTTATTCATCTTCTTTAAGAGCTAACATCAGGTGTTGTATATGTCATACAACATCAACATGTATTAAGCAATTTGTTGCTCTAAAACACTGTAGTGGATATGTAATCCCACTTCTATTCAAGCCTTAGGTATCTACATACCATGCTCCCCTAGATTACTCTATCTTCTGTAAAGATGGTGTATCTTCAAATTTCTAATTTTGGGTTTAATCTGCTAAAACCTCATATGGCTCGTTTAGCACTGCCTTGATAACTCTGAACTCGTCCAATATGAATACTAGCTGACTATGCTATCTTCCTATCGGAACTGTAAAAAGGTCTAGGAATTTAGCTATTTCTTTACTTTAGGGGTATCGTTATTATGACCGTCTTACTCCCTCAACGATCACATTCATCTTTTATAGACCACTTTTACCTTCAATGTATAGTATGCATTGCATTATCTGAAGTATGGGGAAGTATCTTTCTTAATTAATCTCACATTTCTCCTCCTCGAAATGTGGTATGAATTTTTCTACCACAATTTCGAAAAACATTCAGAACTCTTGTGAATGATGAAACTTTAATTACTTACTTCATCCACATGATTACATCATGCAAACAAAATTCGTATGGGAGTACATTTTCCTCATTACACTTCAAAACTCAACATAGTCTATTATTATCAATACTTCTGCAAGTCACGCTTACATATCATTCTTATCTTTTGGTTCACATGCAACTTTCTTTTGTTCTTAAACTCATTGAGTACTTAATGACCATGACACAATCAGAGTGTACGATCAGTATTAGGATAGCATAAGAGCTACCCCAAACTTCTCTCCATGTGCGGGATACAGTTAGAGCACATGAGTCATCACATCCTTCTCCTGCCATGCGTGATAAGTACTATGCCAACTTTACCCCGCCATGTGGGTATTTTCTCAAACTTTTCCCGTCATGCGGGTACTATCACAAACTTTTACCGTCATGCGAGATAATTCCCTTAAACGGACATAAATGCCAGGATTGACTCGTGTTCAATCATCAAATTCAGAAATAAATCCGAATATTCTTTTAACACACATGTTTAATCCAATGTTGGTTAAATTAAACATGTATATGACTTTTACAACTCTCATAAGTGAAACTGAAAATAAATTCTTCTTTACAGAGAGTACATAAAAGACATTTCTCAATGAAGACTCTCATTGATCTATCTCTTTTCTTGGATCAATATCCTAGAATTCTTTTCTTTTGAAGCCATTCTTTAAAGAGAACACAGTCCCTTAAATAATGGCATTCTTTCATACATAACTTGCCCTTAGGCATTTCATCATCTGAGTCATAAGTACCCAGCTCATTTCTCTTACTGCCTTCAAGAATGAAAGCATGGAGGTCTTTTGTCTGAAAAAATATTCAACAATAATGCTCATTAAACTTTGAAATCTTTATATTCTATTCTATATCACCATTGGGCAGAAATAGAATAAAACATCATTCTTCTACATTAATTCCACATCACCGTTGGGCAGAGATGGAATTAACGTATAGAACCTCAATAACCTTGAAAACATAGAACTGCTCCTCAAAATTAAATTCTCCCGTTGGTTCGAATTTAATTAGAAGACAATCAACTTCATTGCAGTGGAAACATGAAAATACATTTCTCTAGTTTAAGAGCATTCCTTGATCTTTATCTTTTCTCTGAAAAATTGGTCACTTTGATGCAAAATTTATCAGAGATTTAAACTTTAAACATAAAACTCATAGAATTATAATATTGTTATCATCAACGTTGGTCAGAAAATAACAATACCATAATTTAACTTTAAACTTAAACTCATAAATAAACTTATAATATTGTTATCATCAACGTTGGTCAGAAAATAACAATATTATAATTTATCTTAACTATAAACCGACTATTCCTCCAATTAAAATAATCCAAAATTTAATCGGAGTATAAAACAATCTTTGCAGCGGGAACTATGAACATAATTGTTGAATTTTACCCATAGAAAAATTCTCTTTTTCAATTTTCTTTGAGCCATTTATCATTTTCTAGGAAATTGCATTTTACTGGAAAATTAGAAAAAGAAAAATGGCTTAATTCTTTACTGCGTTGTGGCCCAACCGGCAAAACGGCCCGGCCCAGCTTTGCTCGCGCGCCTGCATCTCCTACCCAGGCCACAACCTGGGCCTGGGCTGGCAAAGCTGTCCTCCACGCGCGCCCGCCTAGGCCTGGAGCCAGCCCGATTGCCGCCAGCCGTCGATCTTGATCAAACGGTCATCCTTGCATTTCGCGCGAACAAAACCGGCACGAGTGGCCTCCCCTTGAAACCCTAAGTCCATTTGCACCCTGGCCTTCTCTCTCCATGCTCCGCTTCTCTCGCACGCATAGCAGCCGCCGCCGACCGCAGAGGACGATGATGCCACGACGGGCGCATTGGGAGTGGTGGCGCCGCCATGGGGCCCCTCGCCGGTGCGCGCGCTCGCCCTAGGCTGAGCACGCCGCCGTCGAGCGGCTTTGTGGTGATGCCCTAAGCTCGCTCGCGTGGCGCGTCGGAACGCCAGCGAGGCTACAGCTTGGGGTTCTTCCCGCGCGTCGGCGGTTGCGATCTGCCCATGCGAGGTAGGGATTCCTCCCTCTCCGTCCTCTTCTTGCTAGGGTTAGGGTTAGGGTTACGGGTACCCCTCCCCTTTCTCTCTATTCTTTGCTAGGGTTAGGATTTCGGGTATTCTCTGTTCTTTTTCCCCGAGTTTGATTCGTGGGTTTGAGCTCGGATTCGGGTTCTTCTTGAAACCGAGCCCTCTTCTTACTCCTTTCCTTCACCCAGTTAGGGTTAGGGTTCGGCTTTGAGATCTGAGACCCCTCTGTTTGTTCTTTTCTCAGATCCGAACGGATCTAGTCTATCTTTTCTTTTCTAATCAGTTTCTTGCCCCTGACAAGATCCACGCCTAGGGAACTGGCTCTGATACCATTGTTAGAATTCTTTGGACCATCTAGGTGTAGATCAGAGGGTGATATCTTTACTAATTGAATCAAATAGACCTAGAGCTTGCTTCGGGGAAAGGAGAGAGAGAGAGAGAGATGTAGGAGCATCTGACCGTCGAAGGGGTTGGAGGAGCTCCCTGCCATCGCTGGTTCGTCGGTGTAGCTCTGCGCACGGGCAGCGACGGTTGGTGTAGCGGTGGAGACTGGCGGTGGTGGCGAAGGCAGTGGTGCTTCCCGCCGCTGGCAGTGCCTCCCTCGTGATCGGACTAGGGTTAGACGGTGGGGTTGTGGCGGCGACAGTGAACCTCGTCTTCCAAGCCGTTTTGCCCCACCTCATCTTTATAGGCACTGTGCGACGGGGGCCCACTAGCCACTAGATGGCTGGACGTCCCCGATCAGGACGCGGTCAAGGGGTCCGTCTCGACCGTTGGGTCAAGACGGATGAGATCAATTCTAACATCGCTAACTCTAGTGATCTGATCAACATACTCAAACATTAGTATCCCAAAGCTGAACATTTGAATGAAGCAAAAAGGCATAGTAAAGCAAAATACATGACCAGCATTTTTTGGTCCTGAATTTTTAATTCTATACAGGAGTGCATGTATTTAATCTCAGAGCTTACACATAATGAACTACTTACTACAAAAATGCTTTTGAGAATTGCCGCGATGTAGAGCGGCACATCAAGTCTTATTCCTGACAAGTGTGTCATGAAGGGATAAGCAGCAATTATTCGTATAGATAGTGCCTGCAATGCTTATGGTCAATTGATAAGAATTACAAACAATTTTGAACAGAAAAAATAGGGAATACTTAGTAATGGACACACTGCGAAATGTCAAACAATAATAATGGTGACTGTAATAACTCACCGATGAAACTCGGGTTGAGTTGATTGGACAAAGGACTTTATCGATCCAACGGTAAGTGAAGATTTGAAATACTAGAAGACTGGCACCTACATTTGAGGTAGAGATTAAGAATTGACAATCCAGAAATTGCATTTACTACTACAGTGTACAGACTTTAAAACCATGAAATGCAAACAACTGATCAAATGGATGCCTCAGATTTTTTAAATGATTTGGGAAAGTAATTTGTTGGAGTGGAATTACCTGCGACCGTAAGAACTTGGCCCACATCTTTAGACGCAAAGCTAAGCCCGCCATATTTTCTGTCACTCACGGTCCATAGAGAAAATATCTGATGTTGAATTGCAACATTATCTAACTTTTAGAACGATCCATTTCAATGTAGAAGCTGTTGGAGTCAGCAAGTGGTACACAACATATGCGGTGTCATGAAGGGAGAAGACACAGTATGTTACAATGGCCATTTTCTGAGTAAGCTCTTCTTAGGTGGCTCTGTACTTTCTTGAGTTGTAGTACCTTCTACCATTTCAACTGCTCTCTCAAGGCCTTTGTGCTTATGTAGGGTCTCCTGTTTAGTTGCTCAATGAATGACAAGTATAGAAATAAGACAGACATCAAAGGACAAATTTATCTAACAGAATTTTCTGTAATTTAATAAGGTAGGATAGTATATTCACATGGACTTGGCTATTTTAGTGTCCCAACAACAAGGCATATTTATGCGTTAAAAAATCATAAAACGCATAAAAAACCTTCATGACAACATTATTACTACAACTACAACAATAAATTTGAAAGCGTACACTGATATATAGAGCAGGTTATACTTACCGGGAGCCATACACAGCTTATGAAAACCAAGGTAGCGAAAAATGATATACATAGACATGGCAATAAATATGGGAATCTGCATGATGTTGGAACAAGAAGATAAAATTAAAAAAAAAATTCCAGCTTAATTAGTGTTAAAAGAATTTAATTTTGGTTGAAAGGAATGCTACCTTCCAAATACTGATTTCTCATGAAACAGATGTGGATATTATTCACTTTAAAAAAAAATGTGGATATTGTTTGACAGGCTGGTAATAAGGAAGGAAGACAGAGAAGGTGAAAGTAAGTAAACCAAATGGTTGAAAACAATGATCTTTGTCAGATACCTGTGCTAGATAGCCCCCAATACTTTGATTAATTATGGATACATTTTTGTGGTAGCTTTTCATTATGTAAAGAAAGATATATAGACAGATCGATCGAGCGCTTACACAGAAAACACTGAGAATGCTATCACAGGCTTTCGCCTGATACGATCTGCCACCACACCCTAGAAGACTGACGTGGCACCTCTGCCGATCATATATGACGTGCCTAAAGAAAAAAAAAGGGAAAGGAGAAAGAGATTTCACGTGGACCAGAAAAAACAAAAAAGTATACGGAAGCATGGATTTTTGTCAGCCATTAGCACTTGGGTTGGGTGTGACTGCGTGAGTGACAAAACCGTACCGAGGAAACCAGCATAGAATCCAATGTCTTCTTCCCTCTGAGCAATATGCAGGTCCCTTATCTGTTTCATCACCATTAGGGAAAATTAAAGAAAAGGAAATCTGCATCTTTTATTTGCAAAAAAAAAACATAGATGATTTCAGAGTACGAGATGGAATATGCCAAGAGAATGGCAGGCTTACCATGAAGTAGAGGAACAGGAACATGGACGTGATTGGCAGAGCTGAAAAAGGACAAGAGCAGTGGAGTTGAGAAATCTGTTGAGCTCAAAAGATTCAGAAGAAGCATCAGTATTCAGTAGGTGGCATGGCACAGCCGGCCGGGCCGAGAAGAAAGAATGTGCAACCCAGCAGAAAAGGATGCCAAATCTTATAGAATTTGTTACATATAAATGTAGCGAGAAATAAAGAATATTGAAATCGAACAAGACACTAGCAGTAAAACAAGACCATCTGTCGTCCTTGGATGACATGGTCTTGTCTCTCTCTCCCACATGCTGGCTGGAATGGATCGATAAACAAATGGAGGAGCAGAGCAGGAGGAGCATCAGCATCAGGTTTCAGAGTCGCATGTAGGAGTAGCAGAGTACGACGTATTCGAAGATCTTGATGCTTGCTTTAGCTGCTGCTCTTGTGCTGATCAAGAGTTTCTAATGCAATTTCATTCATTAAAAATGGTATCACACAGTGGAATTGAAGGCAGACTAAAGGCAAAATGCTCAATCATCAAATGCGCAGGTTTCATGGGTGGTTATAGTGATGATACCGTGCTATTGATTTGGGCATCTGAACCTTGTCATTGGACACTGGATAATTGTGTATTATGTTGTGAGTACAGAATGGCAATACAGATTAGAGATTTATTATATCAGTTTTTGAATGCATCGAAATATGATCATATATGTTTGCGTACTACAATGTATTGTTCCTATATACAATTGTATATAGGAATTGACGTGTCAAAAAAAATGCTACTATACATTTGAGTTACCTAGTCCATGCAACTACAAACAGGAACAACACACACTGCTAACAGTAGATATGCGGGAAAACAAAACTCCTAACAGTGGATATTAGTGCGAAAAGACACTGGTAACAATGCATATTCAGGGGCAGGGGGGGGGGGGGGGGGGGGGGGGGGGGGGGGAGGGACACAAAGCTTAGTGTATAGAAATCTCCTTTAGGATCAAGAAGTCAAAACGATTGACTTATCTTACAAACTAAGCAACAGAAGGAAGAAACTTATGTGCTCCCAACAGTTTGAAAATTGATTCCCACTGTAAAGATAACTAGGGCTCAAGACAAGATAACTTTATACGAGGTTAACAGGATGCTCTGACAGTGCAACACTTACCTAGAGAATTTCATCAAACAAATGTGGCAACACAACATGGCTAGCAAATTAGAGCATGAGGTAGACATTACCACTCAGCTGAGGATTTATTTCATTTGACATAATCTTCATTAGTTGACCTCTTCAAGAAAATGGTACTTTTCAGGTAGGGACTTTGCGTGTTTCTTATATTCCTCGCTCGAAAAAAGTGATATTAGCAACGAAGTAGTAGAAGTCTCAAGTGAGAAATTCATTTCATCAATTTTGGAGAGGTAAGCCCCAGCCCTCATTATCTGACCGCCACCCAACAACCTCCTAACTATAGCATTTAGCATGCCAGAGTTTGGAGTGCATCCACTCTTTTCCATTGCTAAAAACAAATTGTCAAACTCATCTAGCAGCCCTTCTTGTATCAGATTTTCCATCATTAAGCGATAGGTCACCACATCCGGAACTAAACCATGGGCAGGGATAGCAGCGAACAAATCCATGGCATTTTTCTTTCTACCACTTTTCAGCAAACAACCAATCATAATATTGAAAGTAATAGTGTCAGGACGAAGATCCTTAGAACACAAACTCTGGAACATTTCAAATGCTTCATCAACACAACTATTTTTGCAAAGCCCATTTAGAACTATGTTGTATGTGTAAATGCTCCACTGTTTTCCACTTCTAATCATATTGTGGTAGAGTTCCTTTGCTTCAGAAAATCTCCCAGTTTGAAATAAACCTTGCAGTATAGTACTGTAAGTCACAGCTCCAGGCGTAACTCCCTTCCACAACATTTCTCGGAAAAGACGATATGCATTGTCTATCCTGCCAACTTTACAGTAGCCATGAAGCAATGTACTATAGGAGATGAAGTCAGGTTTCAAGCCAACTGAGACCATACCATCAAGTAATTTTGTAGCTTCATCAGTTCTACCAACTAAGCAGTGGCCACCTATTAATGTATTATATGAGATAACATTAGGCCTCACGCCCACACGTTCCATCAAGGGAATGAGCCTTAGGGCTTCTGTAACCCGTCCTTCTCTGCATAAGTTACACATTATTGTGTTGAAGAACACGGTGTCAGGATGGATTCCTTGAGCCAACATTTCAAAAAATAATTCTTCGGCTTTCTCCCACCTGTCAACGGTACAGAGTACATAAACCAAGGAGCTAAAGACAACAACGTTAGGAGTCACCCCTTCATTGATCATCTGATTGAATTTAAGCATAGCATCATCCACTCTTCCCAATTTGCAAAGTGCATCTATTAATGTTCCATAATTGACTACATCAGGACTCAATCCTTGCTGACTCATTTTGCTAAATATATGCATTGCCTCATCTATCATTGTCTTTTTAACATATGCATAGAGCACAGTGTTGAAGATGTAATGATTAGGTGAAATACCATTTGCTACCATCAAATCCAGGAGATCAAGCAAATCAGAAAGGGCTCCTTTAGCAGCATACCCATGAAGAAGAATGTCGTAGATAGTAACATTAGGTTTTATGCCCTTCCTAATCATAGAATCAAAACTCTTCCTGGCTTCTGTGCATTTTCCATTCTTGTAGAGATAGTCCAGCAGTAAACCATAAGTAACAACATTTGGGTCAAGACCTCGTGCGTACATTTCTTCGAGCCTTTGAACCACCTCTTTCCACTGCCCTGTAGAGAGGTATCTGTAACACCCCAAGTGTTAGTCATGAGTTAAGCAACAAATTATGATCTGTAGTTCATAATTTTGAAGTGATGATGAAGGTGCTGAAGTCAAACCTATGAAAATGAGCCCCAACTTGGAATTGGACAATACACTTTGCTTACATGCGGACCCTTGTTAAGATTATGCAAGAGTAATATCAAATATGCTTATTTCATGTACATTACATCAACATGCATCCATCTTGACCAGTGGAAAAGTTTCATAAAGTTTGGAGCCAAGAAGTCACATGAGATGATAGGTTATAACCTTTCTTGAATTGCTTCATCAGGTGAATGGGAACATGGGATGTCGATCAAACCTTGCAACCTTGCTCAAACAACTCTACTTAAACTCAGGAACAAAAGTTATAAAGGGTTCATGTTGAGCAAATGTCCAGAAAACGCTTCAATGGATCAAAAAGGACAATTTAAGCTTTATCGTGATGCTGCTTTGACCAAGATGAAACAATGATCTCCGGACCAGATATGAAGTTTGAACGTAAATAAAAGTTGAAGTTTAAGTGGAGTACAACAAACTTTATTTTTGAACCAAGCCCTGATTCAACTCCTAAGTGGCTCAAATAGTGGCCTCAAGTTGGGATACAGTGTTGTTTTGGTCCCTCTAGGGTTTTTCCTAAGTCCCTGATCGATAGCAGCGAGTTGACATGTTTGAGAATTTTTATCTTCTAGAAATATGTGACAACTTAATTGGATTCCTTAATATGAGTTGAAGTACACTTCGTGAAGAAAACAACAGAATAAGTCTCATCACTTATGGAGCACGTTTGTACTTTCAAAAGTCATTACAAAAACAGCAAAAAGTTTCTTGAATTCAGCCCTTAACTGAATTCAGTTTTTAGTTTCGTATACCCTACTTTGGAGGCTTGTATCTTTGTAACCATGCCGAACCAGCCCAATATCCTTTAAGCAAAGTTGTTGATCTCGTGTAGCTCTACAACTTTGGTTACTACAACTTGTGCCACAATTAAACAGATTAGGAGTTGGAAGAGGGAGAAGAATGCCGTTTCAATCGGCCTGAAACCAAAATTCAGAGTTTCCTTTTCGGGTATCCTCCTTTGAAGATCCGTATCTCCAAATCTAGGCCAAGTTAGCTCTAGATCCTTAAATCAATGTTGTTCACCTCACAAAGATCTACAACTTTGCCTCTTGCGTCGTGATCATAGGACAACCGGATCGAGAGATAGAGGATGGGGAAGTTAGCGGTTTCAGTCGATCCCTTGACTGTTTGGATCGGTAGGAAGCAGCACCGTCGTTCGACCGCGCGTAGGCGCCACAGGCCGCGTGGCTCCCTCATGCCCTTGCATGTGCGCCACCTCGCCCCCCCTGCTCGACTAAAAGGGAAAGACCAAGCGCCCTCCCTCCTCTCGCTCGCTGCCTCACTCTTCCTCTCTCCCATTCTCCCTCGCTCTCTCACTCCGTCCCTCTCTGTCTCCTCCGCTCGTCCTCCATGAGACCGAGCAGAGCCCCTCCTCCCCACCGGTCCCTCCTCTAGCCACGTCGCGCCTCTCCTCTAGCCGCTCCAGTACCGCACGGCCGTGTCCCAAGCCATCGCCTGGCCGTTGCCCCGCTAGAGCCGGCCCTCCCCCATCGTCCTGCTCTGTTTCTACGTCGAGTTGAAGAAGAGAGGGAGTGAAAATCGAAATAGAAACTCTTTCTTGGTTCCAGATGCAAAATGCCTAGAGACATCAGTTTACATATATTGGCTTAATTAATTAGAGGAAAGTCCGGTGTTCACTTTGCAAAAATGTTTTTCCTTTTCTTTTTCAGATTATTGCTCTTAATCGGTTGAAATTTTGGAAATTCATAGTAAATCATAGAAAATTTGTAAAATAGCAAATAAACATGTTTTGGAATCCTTGTGAGTAAATCTACACAGTAAAGTCATAATATGATATGTGTTAGTAGAAGGTTTTTGCTATTTTTATTTATCTTTGTTAATTAGGGTTTTCTAGGAATAAATTCATATCTAAAGTTGTGGTGCTCCAATTGCTGTGAAATTTTTATGGTAGGATACTGATGCTATGTGTGTGTCGTGGTAAAAATTTTATGGTCATTGGATGCAGTATGATTGAGTTATTGATTTAACTAGTTTAATGCTTGATAAATGGTTTTAAATGGCTTATAAATAATTTATATATGCAAAAATGTGAAATATGGTTCCTTTGCCCTTGCATAGTGATAATGTGGCCTTAGAAACCCTAATATGGCTATATGTTTGGGCTGCATGTATAGTTTTGGTTAAGCAATTAATTTCGTGGTGATAATGATGTTTTCTGTGGATGTGGTGAATACAAAAGTTGTAGATAACTCCCTTACCTTCCTTGTCCTAAAGTTTCATGACTTTAGGGCTACAGATCTGAGAGTTATAGATTTTACAAGTCCCCTATTAGGTTTTGCATGAGATCTATATAGATCTCAAAGATTGCGTTGTTTGGCTTAGATAAGCTTTGAATCATGTATTGGTGATAATAGAAGAGTTGTAATGATTTTGTTAATATTTTCAAAATGTCCAAGAACACCCTTTTTGGTGGTCTAACTCAAGTTATAGCTGTCCAAAGTGAAATGACAGATTATGTCCCAAGTCTGGACAGAGATGCCTTCTTAGTGTTGTTTGACCTTGTTAGCTGTAGAATCATCTTAAAATGATAATGAGAAAGTTATAGATAACTTAATAAGCTTTTCATAAAGTTAAGAATTATTTTTGCTAAATGTCTAAAACTCCAGTTATGCATCTTTAAAGTTACTGTCAGTTTTCTATCCTTGTCTGTGTAGACCTGAAATATTGGCATATTTGATCATGTTAACCTATGAATTAGCTTTTGGTATGAATAACAAAGTTATAGACAATTTTCTAATCTTTCCAGAAAGTCTAGGATCACACTTTTTGCATTCCTAGAACTCTGGGTATGGTTACAACAAATGAATGTGGTGCTGCTGTTCAGAATCTGTGTTTGTACCTAAAATTGTTTGCTTCACCTTGCTTTGCTTCATGTGTTGCTAAGTGTGGCTCATGCCTTTGATGGTGTTAAGTTAATATACCTAAAACCTTGTGAAACTTGTGTCATGCTTGGTGCTGCCTTCCTTGCTATCCAAGCATGATAGGTTGTGTGATGTTTAATTAAGTAACGTGGAGTGCTTATATATGTTCGGTGTAACCTTGTGCTCATCTTGAATACTTTTATGTGAGGCATCTCATATTGCCATTCTTCGCATTCATGCACTTGCATTGTTGCATCTCATCTAGGTACGCTAGATGCACCACATGAAGGACGTGATGTTGGAGCCGAACCCGAAGATGGAGTTTGGTGAATCCATCCAGATGAAAGGACTAAGAAAGTGCTGAGATGGGAGATGCTCACCAAGCGAGTGTCATCTAACAAACACTGACCTAGTGTTGGATCCTAGGCAAGTCCCGAAGCATTCTAAATCTCCTACCCTCTCTTTTTATAAATGCACATGAGTATAATTTTGGTATGATGCATTAGGTGATAGGAGTTGGATGAAACCGTTGGTGCATATTTCCTACATTGTCCACTATATATAAATACATGTACCCTTACCAGATGCATAGGGCGATCTATGCTTAGCCATACTTAGTCGGTAGAAGTCAGGAGATTTGCTGTCACCTGTGAGATATAGGTGAATATCTAGTCACGGTTGGCTATATTTGCTATCGTGTAAAAGAACCATGTGAAGCCGTGTAATTGGAGACCGGGCGGAATCTTATATGTTGGTGGTGTTATGACTTACAGTGATTCCGTCTGTGTCGGTTAAGGACTGCATCGTTGGAGGCCCTCTTGTCATTTTGAACGCATGCCTCTCACTTAGTTGGTCGGATAACTCGTTCTGATCGTGAAGCCGAGTAGCTCAACTCAGGTCGAGCCTCGTTCTGGAGGTAGTAAGGATGTGCGGGGAGCCGGTGTGAGGCCAAGGGTGGGTTAGACTCCTGATCGACTTGGAATCCGGTAGTGTCTCTAAGAGTGCGGCGTTTATCGAACCCGCGAAATGTGTACCTGAGTTATACCAAAGGTGACCCGACGTGACCCCGATGGGGGAAGTGTGGGTTTGTGTTAGAAATACTGCCTAGCTGGTTGTAATCGATTCGAATCGCCGTCTCTTCCGGATAGTGAGAAACTTGGCGGAGCCCCTTCATCGTAGTAATATTTGATGGAACATGATGGTTATGATGATTATACGATAAACCGGATATGGTTACTATTGTGATGTTTATTAATCAAGTGATTGGTCTAGAATAGGTGCAAATTTAGTCATGATAAGCTTCACTAAACTTGATGCTAAAACTTGACTAAAAGATTGAAAGTAAGGACTCATGATAGTAATGCTCTTTTTGCAAAGCTATGCTATCCAACCAGCTCCACTAAATAAGCCTTGCATGTCCTTGTGAGTCTTTTTATTTCTCTCCTGTCGGGTAAGTCTAGCTGAGTACATTCGAGTACTCAGGGTTTATCTCACCATGTTGCAGGTGAAGTTCTCGGCCTGATGAAGAGAGTGGTGAACCGCCGGTGGGCTCGGCGTCTCTATATTTATTTCTTATCTATATGCTTTTGTCAAAGGATGTCATTTATACTAGCAATATATTTGGAACTTATACTAGTGTAATCATTCGAAAGTTATGTTGTTTTTACCAATCGGTTTTGAAACCCAAACTTGTACCATTATTTGTGAACTCAGTTATAATATTATTCTGCTGCAACTCCATGTATGTGATGTGTATTTGCTTAATCATGCGATCTTGGTTGTGATGTTGATTTACCGAGGTCCTCCGTGACACTCGACGTACTACCGGGTTTATATAAGTGAAAGTATGCATGTGTCAACGTGTTAGCGGGGACATCCGTACTTGATCTTGTATAAATTGGGCGGTTCTGTCACAGTATCTAAGGATCATACAGGTATATATCTTGATGTCTGGCTTAACACCTTTATCAATCATCTACTAAAGGATACCCTCAACCTTGTCAACTGCTTGAGCTTTGCACAGGCCATCAATGACCGTGTTGTATGTCACAACATCCGGTGAAATCCCCTGATCCAGCATTTCAAGAAACATGTTGTAAGCTTTTTCCACCTGACTCTCTCCAAACAAACCGTTAATAACAGTGTTGTAGGATACCATATTTGGTGTGTAGCTTCCACCTCTATCATCAGACATCATGCACAGCAGCTCAAGTGCCTCCTCAGCTCTCTTTACATTGAAGAAACCCATGAGAAGCGTGTTGCAGGAAACTACATTCGGCATGCAGCCAAACTCAGGCATTCGTCGGAGCAATATGTCCATGGCCTCGTCAATCCTCTTGGCATCACAAAGGCCCTTGAGCAGTTGATTGATGGCTATTTCATTCACCCTCCAGCCCGTCTTAAGGATGAGGCTAAAGGCGGCGAAACCATGCTCCATGCGACCCATACGACAAAAACAGCCAATTAGGATGCTGTATGTCCATAGGTCTGGACGGACCTGGGAGCAGGCACGGGCCATCCGATTGAAGACAGAGATGGTGAGTTCGGAGGTTGAAGAGCATCGGGCGCGAGCGAAAACGTTAAGCAGATGGTTGAAAGCACGAACTGAGGCAGCCTGACGTGGGGCAGCAATTCCTCGAACAGCTTGAGCGTGTCGCCGAGGCCGAGGCTCCCCGACTTTGCTTGTCCCGCAATGACGCGCTCCAGCTCCAAGCACCGGTCGCGGGCGGCGCTCGCGTGGCGGGACATGACAACGGAGGGCGCGCACGTGGCTACTGGCCCGACGCGGAGAGGCACGGACGGCGCGGGTGCACGGCGTGCGGCGCCCGCCCCTGGGATCGATGAAGCAGAGCAGCTTACGTGAGGTGGGCGGAGCCACGAGTGCTGCGACGTGGAGGATGTGACTGTATGAGCGTAGAGCTGGAACACGGCACAGTGGCGCCGGCGGCGTGGGGGCCCGCGGGTTGGGCGCCGGGCGCCGGCAAAGTGGAGTATGTGTACAGGTCTGAAATCTGAACACGGTGGGCGCGCAATTGCCCTTGTAGTGTTTCTTTTTTCTTTTTTCTTTTTTTTTGTCATCGCATTCACATGAGGCGTAAGCAATGGTAATCGAAAAAGACTTTTTTTAGAAGCAAGTTGAAAAGTTAGGTATTTTGCTTAAAAAACAAACATTTTTTTGAAAAAGATCGTCTCTTAAAAATGCACTTATTATTTATATAGCTTTTGCCAGAGAATTTTTTTCCCAGCTTCTCAATAAACTCAAACAAACACAGCCAATATCAAGAAATGCTATTTATTTGGTTTAGCATGAAGGTCCAGCAGATAGATGTACTACTCCCGTTCAAATCTGGAATGCACACACACGTAGTTATTTACTAATCTACTATATTTCTAAATAAGAGGAACCCACTAAGAAAATTCTCTGAAATCTCAGCAACCCATTAGCATTGTGTAGGTCAGTAGGTGGCTTGCTAGTGGTAAAAGTAGAGCGAGAGTAAATTGTTATTTCGTCATCTTATTGTCTAACAAGTTGCTCTAGTAAAATTATAGAAATTTTATTAAGCTGTTCACCTCCTCTAGGCATCTAGTATCTCCAAACCGTCCATTAAGGTGGACATCTAATTTCCTCAATACAGGCATAATTGTGAACATAGATGATCTGAAGTTAATATCCCTACGTGGAGTGCCCGTGAGCATCCTTGCTGAGCACAATTTCTTTTACATATAATAACCACAAACTAATCTCCTGCCAATGAAATTGACCACCACAAGAAGCCAACAACGATCGTGTCATGGCCATTGTGGAAATCACCACAGATAACAATCTCCTCGCCAAACATTAGAGATAATTTTGCATGCAGATTTATTTCGACTAAGACCTAGGTGTATGTGTACCTGAAATTTATTAGTTTTATTTACATGAATATTTATAAAATAAGTTTGAATCTCGATTTTTTCTTTAATTTTCACAATTCGAAAAAAATGGTTTGCGCTCAATATTTCTCATTGTGCTGCCTGGGAATGGGCCTTGTCGGTCGAAAGGCTGTACGGGCGCCCAACTGAATGGGCTGTCTTGTATGGATTCAAAAGGATTAGCTGTGGAATTGGGTCGGGTGTGATTGGATTGTATTCTTAAGGGCTGGATCTTGACGTGGCCCATATTCGCGTGCACCGATCGTGACTCGTGAGAGAGGGCCGGATTCGTGGATCGGGAAAAGGATCAGTCCATACCGCCGCTCCAGCTTCCTCCCCATCCCGACGCTCGACCCTCGCGGCCTCCGCCCCAACGCCTCCGCCTCCGCCTCCTCCTCCTCCGCCCCCTACCGCACCGCCTGCTCCGCCCCTACCGATGGGTTAGAGCATCGTGCTGCTGCTGCAGGTGACGAACTCAACCCCTTTCATCGCACAAGAAGCCAGCTCCTCGATTCTCAGTTCACTTCCTCCATTTGCCGACGGCGGAGAGGTGCCCAATCTGAATCTGGTGTCAAAGAGTTCGCCTCAGCCTCCCCTGCCCTACCCCGATGCCATGGATCCAGAGCGGCCGCCGCCGGCCCTAACCAGCGACCTCCTCGAGGAGATCTTGCTCCGCGTCGCCTCCCCTGCGGACCTCGCCCGCGCCTCCACCGCCTGCGTCTCCTTCCGCCGCCTCATCGCTGACCCCGCCTTCCTCCGCCGGTACCGCTCCATTCACCCGCCCTTACTCCTCGGCTTCGTTAGATCCTATGGTTTCGGTCCTGCCGAGGCGCCCCATCCCTCCGCTGCCGTCGCCCGGGCTGTCGCGTTTTCCTTCGACTATCTCCCTCGCACCACATGGGAGGACCACTGGACTCCCGTAAATGCCCGCGACGGCCGCGTCCTCCTCGAGCGCAGTTGCCGCGAAGTCCCCAAGTACTGGGACCTCCTGGTGTGCGACCCGTTGTCCCGGCGATACCTGCTGCTGCCTCCCATAACCGACGACCTACTCGCCTCCATCGGTATCCAAAACAAAGATATTTTCCATTCGGGGGCCTCCTTCATCCGTTCAGGAGGCACAGAGGAGGATACATCATTCAGTGTGATCAGCTGGATGCAATCCAGCTCAAGGTTGGGGGTTTTTATCTTCTCTTCGGGCTCTGGCTGCTGGAGTGTCAGTACGTCTATCAGTTGGGACGATCTAGGCCTGGATGAAATTAATGAGTTCATTCAAGAACAATGTACGTCTGACTGCTTCTATTGGAAATTAAACGACATGAGCACGGTGGTCAAGCTCGACATGAATAGTATGCAGTTTTGCACTATTGGCCTCCCGCCTGGCCATGATAAGCGGCAAATCGTCATTGTGGAGTCAGGGGAAAGTAGGGTTGCAATGTTTAGTACGGTTCATGAAAGCACATCTGTGGATTATTATTACACCTTTTCGCAAAATGGCAGTGAGAAGTCCCATGAGTGGCATTTGAAGAGTACCATCCCCTTGCCTGCCCATTATACTTTTGAAGGCAACATTGGTGGTCCAGCTGAAGGATACATTTTCATAGAATGCATTCCAGATGAAAAGGATACAACATATTCAGCATTTTTTTCACTTGAGATTAAGTCTTTCAATATTGAGAGGGTCGGTAGGACAAGATCCCCTGCTTGTGGTCATGTGGTGCCTATCCATATTTTGGTTTCCCACCATCTATGTCACCAAGGAGGATTTAAGGATATGGAGAGGTATGCTTTTCTATTCCAAGTCTTGCCTCTTGCATTTCAGACCTGTACATTTGGCCACTGGTTGTGTGAATGAGCGATTAGTAAGCACCCATTGCAGTCTGCTTGCATTGTTGGCCTACATCAAGATGGCCTGTTGAGCAGATTGTCCGTGAGAAAAAAACTGGCTCATGAGATAGGCTTAAGATCAGCCAAATAAGCCTTTGTTTATAATGACCTTCAGCCAGTTCTTCTAATGTATGTGCTGGGACTCTAGTCTTGTTCCTTGTTCAGCCTAGCTAGGGTTGGTTGCAGAAGTCAATTTGTTGGAGCTATGCCAGTTCATACTTTTGTCACTTTTTGTAATTGCAAATGATCATAATTCTTACTGCAATCCATTTTGTTGTGTTCCTCATAAAAGTGTCGTGCATCTTTTCTTTGTAGTACTACATTTGTGCAATTCAGTTAAACTTTGCTCTGCATGCTTTCAGAAGTTCAAACTATGTATTGGCCTTTTCAAAAAAAAAAAAAAGAAAGAAAGAAAAGAAAACTACACATTGGCACTGAAAGAGTTTGAAAAGCAACTATTTGGTTGGAACTGTGTGGTCTTTTGGTGATTCTTGCTACAACTGGTGCTTTTTTATTGTTCTATGTTTCTTACTAGGTGCAATCCTGTTGATTTGTTTCCACTGGAGCGTGTTTGAGTCAATGGCACATCACTTGCGCATTCTTGATCTAGTACTCCAATATCTGTATATGTGAACATTTTGATGTAGATGCACCTGGATTCAGATTCTTTCATTTTGCTGTATTTGTAGTCTGTTCTGCAAACTGCAATGCTTACCTTGGTAGCCTACAATCCATGGTGCTGCACTGTATGCATATTTAGAAGGATAATTCTATTCTTGCGGTACAACAAACTAGATAAATATGGACCAGTACAAAAATTATTACCTAATTAATTTGGATTTGGTTCCTCCTAGCGTCATATATTTCTTCATTGACAATAGCCTGTTAACCTGAACCTACAAAGACAAGTTGCATACGTAAGACAAAAATAATGCAAAACAACAGCTAGTTACTGAACTGAACATAAACATCAATGCATGTACAATTTAAGTATTTAACCATTGCACAAGGAATTAAGATAACTTGTCTGGATGAGATATAGGTAGTAGCAATCTTTATCTGGTTCTCCCTCCTAACCTTGTTCAGTTCTCCTTCAGCCTCTGTACGTGAAAGCAGGATAGGTGATATAGGCATATAGCACATATGTACTGTACATGCAGGCAGCTGATTTTTCAGGTAGCAGGCCATATGTAGATGAGACCGTTTGTTTATACACATAATAAATCCGTGAAACCAAAGGACTAAGGAGATTACAAATTAGTACTGTGACAATGTTTCTGTATTATGTGACCACTTCTTTTTCAGAAATGTTATGTGAGCTTTAGCTACAGTTATGCAGTAGAGCTGAAAGTAGCTCTTGGTTTCATTATATCTGAATAGTAAGTTGACAATGTTTCTTGATCATTGCACCTGCTCAGTGCATTTGCTTTTTTTTTGCACGAGCCTGCTAGTTAGTCAAGGTCTGATTTTCATGTGCATGCTGTCAGTGCTCTGTTCACTTATTCAGTGCTCTGCTTGTCAGTGCTCTGTGCGATCCTGCTAGTTTGGTTATACTAGTGTCGAGGAACTGAGAAAGCTTGTATGTGTTGCATATATTAATTTTCTTAAAAAAGTATTTTTCTGTCGTAGCTGAAGCTCGTATCTCAAACCCATTTTGTAACATTAGCATGAATTATAAATTCTGAGTTGGATGTTGGCTGGTTCTGGGGACAGAGGTGTTGTTAATTAGTGTTAGGCGACCTAACAGAATAGCATCTACTACTTTAGTCAGTTCAGAATTTCAGATGCACACTGGCTGGTGCAGTGAGACCTAACAGAACAGCAGCTACTTTAGACGACCTTCTCATCTGCTGGTGCCTCTGAAAATTCTGAACTGACTATATAGTAGCTGTTGTTACTCAGTTAAGCTATTACTCTGTTTTGCTGTTTTATTATGTTTTTCTGGCATGAGGATGCACTGGTTAGTAAGCATTCCTAACATCCTAATTAACAGCACCCGATGCTAGCATAAATGTCACATTGCATTGACTAATAGTGATTTTTCTCATCTAATTGCAGGGTTGAGTCTATATGTTCTGGCCTGCTGGTGCTGGTTGTGAGGGAGATCGTAGTGGATTTATGCCTAGACACTCAAAAACTCTCTTTCATTATGTAGTAAGATTGTTGCAACCTGTCGTTTTGTCGTAAACCTATAGACTCTTGTATGTTTTCTTGGGTTGGTTAACACATTCATCTGAAGCCAATGGTGATGAGTAGCTTTCTGGTAGATCAAAGTTCTATCTGTTTGCTTACCTTATGAGATGAAGGGTTTGTATGCTCTGAAGCCAATGGTGATGAGTAGCTTTCTGTTAGATCAAAGTTCATCTGTTTGGTTACCCTATGAGATGAAGAGTTTGTGTGCTTTGAATTAGTAAATTAATTGATCTTTTCTATCCAATGCGTGTATTGTACTGTTGAAAGATTATTTGGGGGTAGATCAAGATATTTATGTTAACGTACAATTTAGCGGCTATAGTCTGCTGTAGCCCCATTTAATTTCGCTATTAGTTATTTTAGATGTCATTCGCCAAATACCAAGGCTGGAGATTTAAAACGTTGGGAATAACGCATCAAAGGGCCCTTCTGCTGGTTCTAGGTCACTGCCTGCCTGTATTCATTTTTTTTTACCACTCATTATTTTATGCGTGCCGTCTATATAGTCGAGCACATCCAAGTGAGTAATTGACCATCAAAGCTGCTCTCCTGGCCACGGCAGACTATGATCAGGTTCGACTATACTCAGTTTGACAGTATGTAACCTGCGATGACAGTTTCTAAGGCAACACTTGAATTTTCAGTCTTCAATCATTTTCGTCAAGAACACTGATGCTCTATGCAATCAATACTGCTTGATTTTTAAAACTTCTTTCACACGCTAGATGCAAACACAGTCAAAACGCTGAAAGCCGAATTCACTCGTCAGATTGTTCATTTACTGGCGACACTACACAGCAGTTTTGCCCATCGTAGCTGTTGCTTATGACAGTGAACATGGACTGCTAGAACATCTATGCAGACACAGGGTGGTCCTTCAAGAAGCTGACCAGGAGATCATTCACCTTGTCCGGGAACTGCTCCTGAACAAAATGGCTTCCTTCAGGGATATAGGTGATCTTTAGGTCCGGTGCGAATTTCTCCATGATGCCATCTTTCAAAACGGACTCAACCCCAGGGAACTTGAACACATAGTCTTTCTCCCCCATGACAACAAACACTGGGACTTGAAATTTTGGATCTTCAATTGGCTTCCTTTTATGGAGAGACCTGTCAAATGCAGCATATTACACCTTGATTTTTCAAAACCCACAAAACAAATAGTATGGTTGGCCCAGTTGCTATTGTTACCTATATGGCATCTCCATTGGATACCGGAAACCCGATTTCTCATAGAGTGAAGCATACACAGCGAGATCATCCTCAGTGAACCACTCTGGAAGAGGTGTTGACAAGTCCGCAAGGTCCATAATCTCTTGGTCTTCTTTTGCTATTGGGATTTCGCTCCTAGAGAAGAGCACGTAGATGGTCCGAACAACTCTCTTGACATCATACCGGCCAAAATCAGCTTCCGCTCTTCCTGGTTCCTACAAGAACAAGCTTCCCCTGTCATTGTTTTCTGTCGCTCTGCTCAATTTGGCAATGGGGATTATATATATATATATATATATATATATATATATATATATATATATATATATATATATATATATATATATATATATATATATTAGAGAGCAACCCGCCAGCGCAAAATGTAGAAGCCTTCTGGCAAGCTGGTGTGGGATGAGCCACCGTTAAGGAAGGGGATCCCCAAACACATAACACCGCATGTGCGGCTAGGGTGACGAAGAGCAAACTCATAGGCTGGCCTGGCCCCGAAATCCTTCGCCACAAGGAAAGCCTGCACGACTCACAAGGTAAGATTCTTTTCTCAAGAAATTATACTGTGATTGGAAATTATTTGATTCAACTGAACTAATGACTTAATAGAAGCTTGGCAGATAAGCACACAATATGCAAAGCTTAGTCTGTTGGACAATAGAACTGCCAAGAAGGTTTCTCTAAGAAATACACAGGAATTTCTATCTTTTTTTTTCTTCAATTTCCCACATTATTCTGAATAAAATAAAACTGCCAAGAGGTTGGATTGAAAATGTTCCTCTTATTTTCTTCAATCTAAATATACACACTAAGTATGTTTACCCGACAAATCATATCGTCACATGAGATGGAAAACTGTGGTGAAGGGATTCTACATGCTGTAACTTTCTGCTGGTAAACATGCCCTTAGAATTGCACAAACTCGACAGTAATTTTCCTTAAGAACCTACTTCATCCACGGTATTTTTTTTAAAAAAAAAATCCTTGTTTGAGAAATTCATTCCAAATCTTCCAAAACATATAATAGGCATGTCAGAACATTCTTACATGGTTCCTGTCCACCCATCATTACCAATCGCAGTATCATATTTCATATCAGATAAGCTAACAGTAACAAGTCGCACTGAAGTACTGAACCAACAAGTACCAAGAAAAAAATTCCCCAATCAAGACCAAACCCAAGAACTTACCACAGCGATTCTAAAAAAAAAGCAGTATTACCTTGGGAACGGAGAGGGCATCGAGGATTGCGAGGAGATCCTCCACCAGGTCGTCGTACGACGCGGCCTCCGGCTCCGGCGGCTGGTCCGAGAGCCCGTACCCTCGCCAGTCCGGCGCGACGGCGCGGTACCCGGCGGCGGCCACGGCCAGCATCTGGTGGCGCCACGAGTACCATATCTCCGGGAATCCGTGCAGGAACACCACCGTGGCCAGCTCGCCTGCAGCAAAAACGAGACGGCGACAGGAGAGGTGTCGCTATGCTTCAATCTCGAGCGCATGCGCACCGGCCTTCAACAGAGGAAGCTTGAGCCCGCCGGCGAGCAAGAGAGCAGATGCGAACCTTTGCCTGCTTGGGCCACGTGGAGGCTGAGGCCTCGGATTGGGAGATGGCTGTGCTCGACTTGCTGCTCCATGTTCATGGCCACTTCTTTGCAGATTTGTGAGGTTGGACTTTTGGAGAGAAGGCTGAAGGCACTTCAGAGTTCAGACTTCAGAGCAAGCAAGTGTGCACATAAGGCTTATGTGAGGGGCAAAATTGCCCTTTCGGTTTCTTTTTCTTTTTGATAGCTACACTACATGTTGTGATTGTGGCACATATGTTTCTATTTTATTTTTCTCTGCAATATACATGTCGTTTTTAATATCACCGGCCTGTTTACTTTCTCTCACAACAAACCAGCATCAGCCGAGCTTATCAGCCTAGAAACCAACCAGCGAACAGGCTGCATGTCTCTACTCTTGTTACTATGTATCTCTCTCTTATAAGCATGTGCTTCTATAATTTGATGAGCGAGCTATCAATGTCCTTGCAGGCTATTCCTGTGAAGCAACATGCGCACATGACATGATGGCTTAGTGCTTATGTAGATTTGGGTATATATCCACACCGGTGCATTGAGGAAACCCTCTTACTATAACCATAGGGATCTGGTCGCATGGAGTACGAGAGCACAATGGACACAAATGGCAGCAATACCTGATAGAATTAGGAGATGACTATAGCGAAGTTAGAGCAAATTAAAATGACATAAGTATGTTATAAGGGTGCGTATATGGTGAGATTTTAATATGTTTTTCTAATCTTTTAGAGGTACATTTGCACAGTCTAACGACAATATAGCTCCATGCTAATAATGGAGAAAACCAATATCAAGCCTACGACGTTTTCGCAATTTGGTGTAATCGATATCTATTGATAGGATGCTTCCGAGATATATCATCATCATTCATATTTACGGTCTCCACAAATATGCCCCGAGCCACCCACCAGGTGCACCATGTTCGGGGTAACGAATGTTGTTCCGCAACTCAACCTGACTATGAAAGAAAAAAAAATCTTACGTTGTTTATTCATCGCAATTTCTTCATAAATAGGAAACCAACCGTACGTATATGGAACAACCTTGAACTCTTTTGGATGGATCCATCATTCCTCTTTGGGATTGGAGGCGATTAAAAGAGAAATTAGTTCATTCCTCCCTCAATCCCTTCCAATCCCTATGAGAAATGGGTGTTTTCAAAGGAGCACAAAATATATATATCATTCCTGTCACAATGGCTTTGAAAAGAAAGAATACGGAGTTACAGACATAATTGATAAAAAGATTGTGATATGAAAAATGACCAACTTAAACAAAATAGACAAGGTCATATAGTTTTGGAATTTGATCATTTGGAATGAAAACTAAGGTTTTTGCTATTTATCTAGGGTCCTTTTGCAACCTGTACATCTGGGATTTATGCAGTTTGTTATTATTTGGTCCATATAGTCTCTCCCGCTCAACTCAGAAAGACAATTTAAGGTTAAATAAAGTAGTTGTTGTGCTTACTAAAATTAGACATTTATCATACCAATGCACTCAGAAATGTGAAGATCCTTCCTGATCCCAGACTCCTTATATTATTTTATCACATTAAAAGGTATCCAATGATTTAAAAGAAGATTTTTTTTTCTTATTTGGCCACGATTAAAACTTGTCTTTCTTCCTTGGTCTGAAACAAACTTTCTTATTTATTTAGCCTCGCTTGAACTTTTGATTACCAATCTGGCCTTACCGTCGTATTTAGCCTCTAACATAATTAAGTGGCACGTGAAATGATCAATTTACCCTTGAGACATTATGAGGAACAAAAGGGCACATAGGCAACATACCAACATAATTTTGAGCACTCTGGTTCCTCGTACAATTTGGAGATCAATTTATTTTGATTAGATTAATGACAAACTCTTCAAAATTTGAAAACCCAATACTAAAATCAAAATTTTATCATGGTTTTAGCTTAAATTTTCACACCTATAAGACTAATGCATCACCCTCTAATTTGTTCTAGGGTCGCCACTGCTCTAGTCTAGAAAAGGAAATAGAAAAAGAAAAAAAGAGTAGGAAACGACGGGCGGAATGGAAAGGAAAAAAAGGGATACAGACGCTCGTACAAAAGCAGACGTAAGGGAAAATGAAAAAAAAGAACGCGGACACTCTACGGAAATACAACCTGTTCGCTGGTTGGTTTCTGGGCTGATAAGCCCGGCTGATGCTGGTTTGTTGTGAGAGGAAAACACTGTATCATGTCTAATAAACCCTGGCTGAAACCAACAAGCGAACAGGCTCATAAACAGACACAAGGAAACAAAAAATATGAACGTGGTGACCGGATGGGAACGGAAAGAAAAAAACAGAGGCGGTTACGGAATACGGATACGGGAACCTTCGCTGGTGATAATGTTGGTATGCTGCCTGGTGCCCTTTGGTTCTCATAATTTCTCAAAGGTAAATTGGTCATTCACTACTACACAAAGACTTTTACAAGGTGTTTTCAAAATGGGCTCCGAGGCGGGCGGCCTGGTTGCCCGCCTCGGTTATTCGAGGCAGGGTAGCCTAGCCAGCAATCGTCTCGGTTAATGCTTAATCGAGGTGGGCAATGTAAGAAAACCGCCTCGCTTATTAACCGAGGTGGTTGCCCTAACGCAACCGCCTTGGTTAGGTCCAAATCAACCGCCTCGGTTAATCGTTATTAACCGAGAACAACCGTCTCGGTTAATCCATTTTCGAAGGCGGTCACTCTATGAGGCCCGCCTCGGTAAATAGTAGCCCAACAGGCAGCTCATCTTGGGCCATATCCCGCTCATTGTATATATACAAGATTAGGGTTTCATTCTTCAGTTATCCTAGATCTCTCTCTCAACTTCTCCCACTCCCTCTCTCCCGACGGCGCACGAGGGCTCCGTGCTCTCCTCTCCCTCCCTTCTTGCTATCCCTCCCTCACTCCCAGGGCTCCATCGACCTTGTGGCGTCCTTGAGCACGTGCCCGGTGGTGGGCATTGTGCGCCCCGGCAGCAGGGGGCCGTGCCCGCGACGACAATGGCCCTACAGCGGCGGCGCCTCCCAAGCCCGAGCAGCGGTCCTAGCAGCGCGTGGGGAGGCCCGTAATGGCGGCGGCGGCGTGTGGCGCTGCCCGCACAGGCGCCCGTGGCGGACGAGGTGACCCCCCGGCGGTGGCCGCGCCGCTCGACGGATCTAGGGCGGCGGATCTTGGCGACCGCGCCTCTCCTCCGAGCACGACATGGCGATCCCTCCCTCTCCTCCGAGCACGGCGCCCCCTCCCTTTCCCCCGTGCGTCGGCCACTAGATCCGGCCTCCAACCGTCCACCGGTGGCCGATCCGATCACTGGAGGCGGTGGGGGCGCGGATCCGGCCACCACCGAGCGGATCCGACCACCGGCGGCTGCGGGGGCGTAGATCCTACCACGGGCAACAGCGGCGCATGGTATCGGCCTCGGCGGGCTACCAGGCTCGGTGGGCTTTTTTATTTCATGAAATTAGTAACCGAGGCGAGCTACTTAACTCAACCGCCTCCGTTAATAGCATTAACCGAGGCGGCTGCGTTTAGGCGCCCGCCTCCAATAATTGATTAACCGAGGCGGGTTAGCCGTGACCTTCTTGACGGAGACGGTTGGCTTGTCCGCCTCTGTTAAGTTTTGTGCAGTAGTGATTTTCACATACTATTTAACGGTGTTAAAGACAAAATACAACGGTAGGGCCAGATTGGTAATCAAAAGTTTCAGCCGAGGCTCAATATGTAAGAAAATTTACTTCAAGGCCAAGGAAGCCAGGCAAGTTTCAATCAGGGCCAAATAAGAAATTTTCCCTTAAAACAATTATAGTTTTCTAGCATTTAGTGTTCCTTTCCTCTGTCTCCTACTTTCTTTATACATTTTTTCAGAGATCCTGAGTTGACAAGAGCAAATTAAGGTACTGGCGCTGCCTCATGGTGTGAGTCCGCCCCCCCCCCCCCCCCCCCCCCCCCCCCCCCCTCTCTCTAATTTTGCTATTCAAAACATTTTAAAATGTTAGAATTGCACAACCATATGTCATATGTTTCAGCAACAGTGCGGTTGGGCAAACATTCAGGTCAAAACGAAACAACATTAGTGCGGGTAGATGATGACCTGCTAAGAATGAAGAATGCTTATGAATGCATCACGATCAGCTCATCATTTGAGTGATTGAGAGATATTTTAAGAAAACGATCACGAGGTTTTATTAACAAGATGATTTAGAAACGACATATTATTGTAATAAGAAGTTGACTGACAAAATAATTCAGAAAACAGACATTATAATAAGAAGTCGACTATCATAACCATAGATACGTGTACACACATGTGCATTGCTACTAGTAAATAACAAACTCATCAATATTCCCAGCTTGAACCTTATTCGGATGTAGTTGGATTCACATCAATCCACGTATGTTGAGGTGGATTGGAGTAAAACTTAAACTAAATAAATTCCACCTCAATACATGTGAATTGGGGTGAATCCGACGACGTCCTTAGAGTACAAATTCGATGGTAACTTCGTGGTTTTTTGCCAACATATAGCGTTTGCTCTTGTGAACAATCATCCGAAGGTCCCCTGCACCGTCGCCGTCGGCACTGCCATTGCCGACTTGCTCATTGCCATCCTTACCACCACCGCCGCCACAGCGCACCACCTCCACCCCAGTGAACACAGCAAACTTGTTGACGACATCTTCGCACTGCCATTGCCCACACTTGATGCAGGCTTCCTCCCTGGTCTCGAAGAACTGGACGAGGCAGAACTTGCCTGAGCCAAGGCTGACAAGCTTGGGCAGGAAATGCTAGTCCTGGTACCACTCGTACGGCGGTTCCAGGTCTTTGCCGCCGTAGCCACACAGCCGCGCCGCATCAGCGTCGTTACCCGGCGTCTCTCTGTGGCAGAGAAGAGGTCGGCGGTGACGCACAGATGTTGGACCTCGTCCTTCCTGGAATAGTGCAAAAAGCCAACCCAGATGCCAAGGTCCATGTCGTGCTGGATCTTGCCGCAGAAGGAGAAGAGAAAATTGGCTATTTGCCATTGCAAACAATGGGCTTCGTAAAATTGCCATTCAAAAAATTGACTTCGCAAAATTGCCAGTATAAACATATACATTTTGTTTTTGTTGCCATAATCCCTATTTAGCTCCTTTGTTTCTGTTTTTTGGGATTGTCCTCCACACAAAAAGACATTGCTGCCCTTGGCTGCTGGGAGACGTCCGTTTGCATCACCGTTCGTGCCTTGGCTGCATCGGACGTCAAAAAGATCAGCGTCATGTTTCTGGAAGGGAACGAGATTATAGAGCAATATATTTTATAATGTAATTGTACTACAGGAACGCGAAATTTTCTTCATATGTTCAACAACAGTGACGCTGACAACAATAAGCGTGTCATTTTCGGCGCACAGGAGGGAAGCCATCAGCCATCGGATGATCAGGTACACCTAGCCTACTGCCTACCCTATAGCACGTACTATACATGAAATCGCTCGCTTATCTGACGCGATGCGATCTGCGGGTCGGTGATCCGGTGCGTGCTGCGGTGCAGTTGCGGCCTGCGGGCGTATTTTCTCGAGCGGGGCCCGGGGTGCGCATGTACATTGGCCTGGGGCAGCATTTGTTGCGGCCTTGGCCCTGTTCCGGCTCGCGGCTGCGCGCTTTCCGGGGACTCGCTCGGGAGAGGAGGGCAGGCGTCAGACGTCGGAAGGATAGATCAAATCCGTATCCACTCGCAAACTGCATCGGACGACGTCAGAAAGATAGTTCAATTCCGTATCCACTCGCAAACGAAGAACGCTCGCGTGCCCTAGACGTCCATGATGCAGGGCGGCCGTGACGCGGCACCGCCGGCGGACGCGCTCGCCGCCGCCACACAATCACCCGTGCTCAGCGCCGCCACGTCGTCACCCGCGCTTGCAGCGGCCACGATGGCCGTCGGCATGACCATGGAGGAACTCGCAGCGACCTCGGCAGCCGTTGGCACGACCACGGTGGAACTCGGAGTGACCTCACCGCCCCTCGTCGTGGCCCCGACAGCAGGCGCGCTCAGCTTGCTGCAAGTGGCCGACGCGCTCGGCAGGCTAGATGCAGCCCCAACGTCGTCACGTGCCCTGCCGGATCCTAGTTCGTCCCTCGTGGTGGATGCGCCCTCGCTGACCGGCGTTGACGCGGCTTCGCTGGCACCTGCGCTCGACGGAGACTCTGCGCCCTCGACGCTGCCTGACATGGTGCAACGTGCACTGCCTCCGAGGTGTGGTGATGTAGCCTTTACGCTTTTTTGTTTCTTTTTTTCAAAAAAATTTTGTGTAAACCGTAAACTGCAAACGATATTTGGTTTAGGTTTGATATGGAGGTTGATGATCCTATACCACAAGTTGACTGGGACAACTTGCAGATAGTAGAGTCACACGATGAGGAAGGAAGAATTGAACTTTTGAGTGAAAATCAAATATATGTGCTTTTAGGGCTTAGAGATGAGGAGAGTGCACACGTGGCTGCACCAAATGATCGATCAATGGATATGCAGAGTGTCGATAATGATAATGATAATGATGTTGTAATTCCTACTAGTGATGTTATACCAAGTGAGTTGATAATTTCATATGATAAGGACCACCCCAAGATGGACCTTGGCACTATCTACCCATCTATGAAAGAGTTTAGGATGGCAGTGCGGCAATTTGCCATCAACGAAGAGTTTGATTTGGGAACTGAGAAGTCTGATCCGACCAGGTTTAGAGGTTTCTGCAAGTCCACTGGTGACTGCCCTTGGAAAATCAATGGTTCGAAGCATAAGGGCGCAAGTACTGTAGAGGTGAAAATATTTTTATGTAGTTTAGATTTAGATTACTTAATTTGTTGAATTTATTTCATGTAGTTCTCACAAATTGTGTAATTGCAGGTCACAGTTTTAACTGATCACCATACATGTGTTTCCACGATGAGGGTGAAAACTATTACACCATCTCGTAACTGGGTAGCTAGCAAGGCTGTTAGTATCCTCAGGGATTATCCTCATATGGGTGCTAAAGAGTTGCAGAAAGAGCACTCTGTTACAATTTCATATGACACGGTCTGGAGGGGTAGAGAAATAGCTCTCACGGAGGTTTATGGTAGCTGGGAAGAGAGTTTTGAGCTACTGTATAGATGGAAGGCTGAGGTATTGAAGAGGTCACCTGGGAGTGTGGTGGAAATTGAGGTGCTTGAAGTGGATGGTAAAGTTTATTTCCATTGTTTTTTCTGTGCTCTTAAACCTTGTATTGATGGTTTCTTGGAAGGATGTAGGCCTTACTTGAGCATAGATTCTACAGCACTTAATGGAAGGTGGAATGGCCATTTAGCCTCAGCGGTAGCAGTTGATGGTCACGATTGGATGTACCCACTTGCTTTCGGGTTTATAGCTTCTGAAACAGAGGACAACTGGACTTGGTTTATGACCCAACTAAAGAAGGCCATAGGTGATCCTCCACTCCTTGCAGTGTGCACAGATGCGTGCAAGGGTTTAGAGAATGCAGTGAAGCGTGTGTTCCCAAAGGCAGAGCAAAGAGAATGCTTTCTTCATCTTATGAAAAATTTTCAGAAAAAGTTTAGAGGGTTTGGAAGGATGTATCCTGCAGCAAGGGCATACGATCAAGATATATTCTTTGAGCATATGGCTGCAATCAAATGTGAATCACAAGAAGTGGTGAAATGGTTAACTGACTACCATAACCTGTTGTGGTATAGGTGTGGCTTTAATCCAGATATCAAGTGTGACTACATCACTAATAATGTAGCTGAGGTTTTTAATAATTGGATACGAGACATTAAGGACTTACCTGTTGCTGAACTTGCTGATAAGGTTCGAGAGATGATTATGAGATTGTGGAACAAGAGGAGAAATATTGCAGATAGACTGCCAGTTGGGAGGATACTTCCAGGTGTTATGGTTCAACTAAAGGCCAACACTAGAGGATTGGGACACTTGAAAGTTGTGTCAGCTGCTAATTGGAGTGCAGAGATTTGGGACCACAGTAAGAATATTGCTGAAAGGCATATTGTCAAGTTGCATCAAAGGACTTGTACTTGTCTTGAATGGCAGCACACTGGTAAGCCATGTCAACATGTATTGGCCTTTGTAACCTCACGACGGGGAGTGGACCTTGAACAATTTGTGCATGACTACTACTTAGTGGATAGATTCAAGGCTGCATATGGTAGAGAGATTGAGCCAATGACAGGTAGATCACAATGGCCACATGTGCAGCTGCCATTTGTTGTTGGTGCACCTCTTAATCCTAGAGAAAGTGGAAGACAAAGAAAACTTAGGATAAAAGGATGTCTTGAAGGTGGACACAAGAAGAGAGGTAGGAAAGATGGTGAGGGTACCAGTAGTGCTACCAATGCATGTGACAATGCTACTAATGCAGGTGACACTGCTCCAACCAACGCTAAGGGAAAGAAAATGATTAGAGGCCCAATGACTTGTAAGAGATGCGGTGAAAAGGGTCATAGGCAAGCTAGTTCCAAGTGCCCACTCAATGGGACAAAGAAAAAAAAGTAAACCTTTGTTTTTACATTCAATCCTATAATTATAATGTCATTATAAAATTTAATTTCCTTTTTCTTGTAGAAAGAGACAGCCTAGAAAGAATGTCACAAAGGCTAAGTCAGATGAGGTTAGCACCCCACAGAGACCAACTAGAGAGCAAATACTACGGGATAGTCCTGGAAGGGTGACTAGAAGGTAAAAAACAGTCATAGAAATAATCTATGTCATTTTGATGTACAAATCTAGTCCAAAAAAATTTATCTAAGTGTAGTACTATCTGTGTGTAGCCGTCTTGCTTACTTGCTGGGAGAGGACGGTTCAGCACAATCTATGACCACTACTCCAGAGAGAATGCCTACTACAGCTGCACCAAAGAAGTTGACGCCAAAAAGAAGGCTACATATTGGATGAACTCGTTTAGACTTAAATTATAGATTTACAAGATGAACTCATTTAGGCTCAATTTATGCATGTGTGAGATGAACTCATTTATACTCAGCTTATGGATTCGGATGTGAACTCATTTTATTTTTAATTTATGAATTGGTGTGACAGAATATGCGTGAACGGAGGTGGAGTGCATGCAGTTGGTACTTGGTAGCTTGTTCGGGAACGTCGTACATGCAGGTGGAGTGCCGTGGCCTTGATTGTTGGAGGGCTTTCTTTCGGTGGCTGCCATGCATTTCAGAGAATGAGGTACGCCTCCTGCTCCTGCTGTCCTGCAGAGCAGATAAGCGAGCGATTTCATGTATAGTACGTGCTATAGGGTAGGCAGTAGGCTAGGCATACCTGATCATCCGATGGCTGATGGCTTCCCTCCTATGCGCCGAAAATGACATGCTTGTTGTTGTCAGCGTCACTGTTGCTGAACATATGAAGAAAATTTCACGTTTCTGTAGTACAATTACATTATAAAATATATTGCTCCGTATTCTCGTTCCCTTCCAGAAACATGACGCTGATCTTTCTGACGTCCGACGCAGCCAAGGCGTGAACGGTGATGCAAACGGACGTCTCCAAGTAGCCAAGGGCAGCAATGTCTTTTCGTATGGAGGACAATCCCAAAATTCAGAAACAAAGGAGCTAAATAGGGATTATGGCAACAAAAACAAAGTGTATATATTTACACTGGCAATTTTACGAAGTCAATTTTTTAAATGGCAATTTTGCGAAGCCTTTGCGATGGCAAATAGCCAATTTTCTCGAAGGACAAAGCCCAGTCGCCGGCCTTGCTCCACGTGCGGCTCGCCGTGTCCAAGCAGCGGCACCATCCGTGGACACGCAGATCACGTCGGACGCGCTGCCGACCAGTGCGTGGGAGCAGATAAAGTTGCGCCGATCGTCGTCGCCGTTGGTGACGTAGGGTGGCGGCGGGAGCTCGTCGCAGCGCCAGTCATCTTTGTAGAAAATCCTGTTGTGCACCTTGTGGTGGACCAAGGCCTGGAGCTGGATGGTGTCTCCGGTCGGCGGCGGCGGCGCCGACCGATCCATGACGTAGATGGTGTCGTCTCTGGAGTCGTTACCGGCGCTGGTGACGGAGAGGCAGACGGGGAACGTACCGCTTGCTCTCGTGCAGGTTCGGCAGCGTGACGACGCACCGTTCGTCGGCGTCGTAGAGGAAGGCGCCGCGCGAGTTGCAGTCCAGGAACAACGTCTCGCTCTCCGACAGCGCGACGCAGCAGACTGGGCCGGTGTCGTAGGCCGACGACGGAACCTGCCGGCGCAGGAAGCTCTGTGCCGCCGCCGGCACCCGTATCTGCGGCACCTCGTTTAGCGCTACATGCCTCCGTATCCCGCCGAACAGTGCGCTCGGATCCTGCGCCGCCGCCGCTTCCTCCGCAGGCGCCGCCGTTGGGTAGAAAAGGTTGTTGTGA
The DNA here is from genome assembly GCF_019320115.1 of Miscanthus floridulus. NCBI lineage: Eukaryota > Viridiplantae > Streptophyta > Magnoliopsida > Poales > Poaceae > Miscanthus > Miscanthus floridulus. Next base: position 26,397,874 of record NC_089589.1, on the reverse strand, counting down.
CTAGAGTGGAGGTCGATGCGGTGCAGGGAGTACACGCCGGTGATCCAGTTACGCATCACCAGATTCAGGAAACGCCGCCGGTGGCTCATGGTCAACCCACGACGAGGGCACGCACACCGCAGAGAATATGCTGTGCGTCCAATTCCAGTCCACGGCCCGCTCACGGCCCATGGGCCGTCTGACCTCAATCCACACGTTTATTCCCTTGGAAAAAGTCCATATTATCTCCTTCAACTTTCGCGAAAGTCCGCTTTTCCTCCCTGAACTCCAAAACCTAGCAAAACACCTCCCTTAACTTTTAAAACCGTTCATCTTACCTCCCTGACCCCGTATAAAAAGTTTTGAATGCGGTTTTGTCTTTTTCTTTTTTTTTATTTTGGCTGAATTTTCGAAAAATCATAGTAAATCACAGAAAAATCATAAAATACAAAATTCAATTTTGTTGGACTCCACATGAGTAGATCTACGCATTAAATATATAATATGGCATGCTTTAGTACAAAGTTTTTGCTATGGCTTTAGATCTATGCTTTCTATAATTAATTGGAATAATTCATAGCTGTAGTTTCGATGGTCCAATTGTGATAAAATTTTTATGGTGGGCTAATTATTGTATGATTGAACTGTAGTAAAAATTTCATATTCATTGGATCATGTATAGCTTAGTTATAGATTTATTTATATTTAACAAGCATAAACCTAAATAAAATCTATAACTAAGTTATACATAATGCAATAAGTATGAAATTTTTACTGCAGTTTAAGCATACAATAATTAGCTCACCATAAAAATTTTACCACAATTGGACAATTAAAACTGCTGCTATGAATTATTCCATTTAATTACAGAAAAGCATAGATCTAAAGCTACAACAAAAACTTTTTACTAAAGCATACCATATTATATGTTCACCGTGTAGATATACTCATGTAGAGTCCAACAAAATTAGAATTTTCATTTTATAATTTTTCTTTAATTTATTATGATTTTCAAAATTTTAACCGAAATAAATAAAAAAGAAAAAGACAAAACTGCCTTTAAAACTGCTTATAACAGGACCACTGCCGTCGCTGCCGCTGGTGGCCTCCATCCACGCCGCGGTGCTCCGGCGCGGGGTCCCCGCCCTCCTCGCGGCGTCCCTCATCCAGGGCTACTCGGCCTGCGGGGACCTCGTCTCCGCGCGCGCCCTGTTCGACGAAACGCCCCCGACGCTCTCGTCCCGCACCGCGCTCGCCGGGGCGCTCTCGGCGCACGGCCAGTGCGCGGAGGCGCTGGCGCTGCTCGCCGTCCCGGAGGCGGAGGCGGACGACAGGGCGGTGACGGTGCTCCTGGCGGCGTGCGCGCGCGCCGGGATGGTGGCCGAGGGGAGGCGCGTGTTCGTGAGGGTGCCCCGCCCCGCGCTGCAGCACTACACGTGCATGGTGGAGATGCTGGGGCGCGCCGGGGAGGTGGAGGAGGCGGAGCGGCTCGTGGCCGGGGTGGAGGCGCGCCCTGACAGGGTCATCTTCGCCGCGCTGCTCGCCGCGTGCCGTGTGCACGGCCGCGTCGACGTCGCCGAGCGGGTGGCCGGGCTCATGCGCCGGTATGGCATTGCGTGAAAACTTGCGGTCTGACTAATGCATCAGCAGTTGTAGACTTGAAGTGCAGTTAAGACTTGAAGTGCAGTTCATGCAGCAAGGGCCCCTCCTGGCTGGTAAATTCAGAAATCTGTTGAGACATTGTCTGCTGTTGGTGGCAAGGTCTTCAGGTCAGTTCTGGCATCGCATGACATTGCGCCTGAATGTGACAAATGCCTCTAACCGATGCCCATGTGGTGTGTGAATGTAGATTGTCATGCCAATTTTCTTGTCTCAGACTGTAAATTCTCACATCAACTTGCTGGAGCCAGCAGTGCAGTCATAGAACTTGTGAAACATGGATGCTCGGTTACAAAGTTTAACTTTCAGTCAAGTTTTGTGCAACAAAGGTCTGACTGAGACTTCCATGAAACTGATAAATTTGGTGTTGCTGTCATGTCTGAGAACTTGTGGTGAGGAAAGCTATAAATTTATGTCTAGAAGCTGCTGAGTTTCCAACATGTTCCGTGGTAGGGAATGTATTTGCTTACATTGTTGGAAATGGAATGGCCACTCATGCTTAGAAAGCCATTACTCGGTATTGTGCTATAATGGAGACATTCCTGAAGTAAGAATCTTAGCATCCAGATTTATTCGGTACCATACTTCCTGAGTTAGGTCCCGTTTGGTTTCTACTGGCGCTCCTAAAATTTCTGTCATATCGAATGTTTAGACACATGCATGGAGTATTAAATATAGACTAATTACGAAACTAATTACACAACTTGCGACTAATTTGCGAGACGAATCTTTTAAGCCTAATTAGTCAATGATTCGACAGCGTGGTGCTACAGTAAACATGTGCTAATGACAGATTAATTAGGCTTAAAAAATCGTCTCGCAAATTAGTCTCCATCTATGTAATTGTTTTTGTAATTAATCTATATTTAATACTCTTTATTAGTATCTAAACATTCGATGTGACATGAATTTTATGAGCGACTAAGAACCAAACACCTCTTAACATGAAGAATGCCATCTGACTGGAGCTGTAAAGATCCTTCTAATAATTAGGATATGGCTGTGAGTCTGACAGAATCCAAAGTTGGGCCTAGGAATTTCAAAGATTCTGATACTGTTGCCGACAAAAAAACAACTCAAATAGCAAGCTTGAAACTTGGACCACAGTAGCAGGGGAGACAGGTACTGCACATATGCTTGGAGTGTAGCAATCTTACCGGTCGACGCTGCTGTGTCATGTTGAGTTGACATTAAGCCTGGCCTATGATTGGAGCACTTCCGACTTCACATCGTTTGGATAACTCACGTACTTTTCGGTTTCAAAATAGAAGTTATTCTCGAGAAGTTATTTTTTTTAACTTTGACTAATTATATATAAAAGAATATTAATTTTTATAATATATAATTAGTATCATTAGATAAATCGTTGAATATACTTTCATAATAAACTTATTTAAAGATATAAATGCTGCACGCATTTTCTACGAATCTAGTTAAAATTGAGAAAGTTTAATTTGCACGTATCTCATAACGTCCTTCTTTTTTGGAGGGAGGGAGTATCTGTAATAGACTTGAAGAAAGTTGGGCCAGGGTATTTCACAGATTCTGACACTGATCCTGAATTCCTGACTGAAGACAAATCAACTGAGGGCTGGAACAAATTAGCAGGTAAGGCACAAGAAACGGATAGATGAGTAAGCATCAGCATCTTTACCCTTCTTCCTTGCATCCAAAGCAACTCACGAAGGGAATTTTCATGGCATTCTTCGTGTCCAGCAATGATAAATCGACATTTCCACGGCTGGCACGGCGGCTCTCCCCCGTGCCAAACATTTGTACGCTGATGCTGATCCCTGACAGGGAGAGGCACCCAGAGTCAGAGGTTGGCGGCCATCTGAAGCAAGACTGAAGGCGAGCCTGACCACCATGGTGGCATCTGACGAAGAACCTGTCCCCGTGCACTTGTACAGGCTTAGGTGACTGATTTTCCCTCCTAATTTTTTTTAGTCTCTATCACATCGAATATTTAATATTAATTTGTAATATTAAATATAGACTAATTACGAAACTAAATGCATAGATTAAGGCTAATTTACGAGACGAATCTATTAAGCCTAATTAGTCCACGATTTGACAATGTTTGTGCTACAGTAACATGTGCTAATGGCGAATTAATTAGGCTTAATAGATTTATCTTGTGGATTACCGACGACTTCTGTAATTTATTTTATTATTACTATCCCAACACTTAACGTGACAACTTATACTTATACTTTAGTTCCTGCATTAAACACCACGCGCGTTTGCTTCACGGCGGGCTGTCTGGCAAGAACAGCGCATGTCCGTTACTTTCGGTCTTTTACTAGGGCAGCACTGCCAAGCGTGCAAGGCTCCAACTCATCTGCCGTGCCCACTCCAATGACCGTCGCTTTCAGTCTTGGTTCTATGCTAATCTGCCTGTACATGCCAAGATAAGTGCACTTCTGTCTTGGTCTCCTGCTGTATGCTCATAGATAAAAGAGTTGTTCTATGCTATCGTTGGTGCCAAATTTGTAGGCCCCCTTTGGTTCACGGACGAAACGTAGGAATTTCATTGAGGATTCCTTTGAAATGGCACTGTTTATGCTTTTGGTTCATGGGAACGAAGCAGATGAAATTCATAGGAATACTGTGCCAACCCCATGAAAACGGAGAAAACTTAACATCCAATTGGACCTCGTTTTTTGTGCGAAGACCGAGGCAACTCTCCTTGTTACTCGTACCAAGCAAGAATAAAAAAAGGTATAATGCTGATGACTAGATGACTAAGAATAAATTACTGTTGCAAGCTTATGTTCTTCCTTTCCTATGTTCTAAAGAATCATTTCTATTCATATCCTATGTTTTCTAATCCTCTATTTTTCACCTGCAATTTTATCCTATCCCTGCGTTTCTCCTATTCCTACGTTTCTCCAAACCCGCGTTCCAAACGAGCCCGTAGAGTTAGTATGCCAAATTCTGTTGTAAATTACGGGCGGGAAGTTTCATGATTTCTATGTTTTTCATATGAAGTTGAACAAATTCCTGATTCCCGCGTTTCAAATGGATCCTTAAGAAGAAGAGGAACTCAACATTTGTATTTTGTAAACCCATCTGTTCCGATTTTCAAAAGAAATTCATGGCCGTGGCTCGTGGTCCGTGGAGCAGCCGACAGTCCTTGCCGCGAGTGCCAACCATTCGTTCAGGGGCGAAGACCAAATGCCAGGTGGAAGCATCCCGCACCGTCGATTTTCTCACGACCTTCATCTGAGCCGTTGCTTTCGCGTGTGGCCTTCACGCTGGCGCCCGACAGGGTCCACCTCACCTCCTCCGTGCCGCCACCTCAGCCGGCGCCGGGGCCGGGGCCCGCGAAATATCCTCGACCGCTACTTTCTCTTCCTCCTCTCCTCCTCCGGTCCTCCCCCATCCTTTCCACCCATCATCCACCGCCGCCACCGCCTCCCTCCTCCCGCAGCGCGCAAAGCCCTATCCTATCCCTATCGCCACTCGCCGCCGCCCGTCCACATGGCCAGCTTCGGCGTCGACACCCGCCCGCCCGCCGCGGCCTCCGGTGGCGGCGGCGGCGGTAGCGGTGGCGGCGTGGCGGGGACGACAGGCCAAGGCGCGCTCTCGTTCCTCTCCCGCGGGCTGCGGGAGGACCTCCGCCTCATCCGTGCGCGGGCCGGGGAGCTCGAGACCTTCCTGAGCGCGCCGGTGCCGGAGCCCGAGCTGTTCGCGCGCCTCCGCCGCGCCTACTCCTCCTCATCGTCCTCGGCGCGGACGCGGCTCGACCTGTCCGCGTTCGGGAAGGCGTTCGAGGCCGACGCGTGGAGGGACGCCAGGGCCGCCAGGTGGAGGTGGGAGGCGGAGGAGGCCGAGGAGTGGGAGCCCGTCAGGATGGTCAAGGCCCGCCTCAGGGAGCTCGAGCGGAGGAGGCAGGGGCAGGCCCAGTCGCCCAGCGACATGCTGCACAAGCTCAAGCTCAGCTTGGTAAGCTTCCTAGAAACATTTGGTATAGTCAGAATAGGACTGTTGATTAGGATAGTTTACTAAACCTCGAGAAGCAAGCAACACAACCCAAAATCCAACACGGCTCGAATTGAGCAGGACTGTCAACTTACTTGAGCGTGTGTTCCCTTGGGTGTCAAATGGAGATGTTTGTTTGAATTTGGATGTTTGTCTTTCAATCGGAAGAAGTTGATTGTGGAAATTGTGCAGTTCCCTTGGGTGTCAAATGGAGATGTTTGTTTGAATTTGGATGGGAATAAACTCTCATGCTATTCAAACTGAATTGCTTCGTGGACACAAAACATGCATACTTTTTTAGCAGCTTTGCTAAAAAATAGTTTTTATGATCAAGAGTACTTGAGAATTTGAAAAAACAAGGTGTAAAAAATCAAGATTTTGGATAGTACTTTCCATATTTGGAAGAAATGAGTTTAGAAGGAGCACTCTGTGACTGTAGCTGCTCAATAGATTTGATATTTCTGTTATGTGCCATGCTAAATAATAGAATTTGGGTAGAATTGAAATTGCGGATCGTGTACTGAATGAGTTAAGGAAAATAGTAATGTTAAACAATTGGAGGTTCAAAGCTCATGGAGATGTTCTTCTGTGAAGCCTACAAGTCTAGCCAATTTTATTTTCTTCATGTTTAGATTTATATAAACAGAACTTATAGACATTGAGGGCTAGAATTCAACAATGAAAAGTCAGAAGTTGGAAATTTAGTCATAGTCTTCACTCTTCAATAGATTTAGTATCTGCATAATCATGTAATTTACACTCGCTTGGAATGTGTCAATCCTAGTGAAGCTTATCTCGGGATATACATGATGCAGACTGCTCTTGTTCCTGTAGCAGATTAATTGACGCACCATTGCACTTCTTATTGCAGAAATCAATCAGCTTTGCGCCTGATGCATCTGAGGTTAGTCCTCTTGATTCAATTCTTGTTGCACAGTGCTGTCAAGGAGATTCACTTCTGAAATCTTTTGCTCATAGTGGCATCTTTTATTTGCTTATATTTAATTACTGACTTCTGAGAGTGACTTTTGCAAGAAATGTTCAATCTAAGTAAAAATGATTGTGTTAAATGTTGCTTTCAATACATTACTTATGTAAAGTAATATGGTCACTATGTAACATTTTTCTGAAATCCTGGTACAACTAATCTCTTTTGTATATCTTTGTAAACCCTTATTAAGCAAAAGATGAACATTCCATCTTGTTAGAACACAGTCTAATCAATCTTGTCCACTTTTGCATTTTCATAACCAGTATCGCACTTGTGCAGGATGTTCCACCACTGGATTTAGGAGAACTTCTTGCTTATTTTGTAAAGCAATCTGTACCACTATTCGACCAACTTGGTATAAAAAGAGGTAAGATGCTTGATTTTTTATTACAATAGCTATAATGTTTAGCTTGCATTGAGCTGATTATTCTTTCTCATCTGCTTTAGATGTATGTGACAAGTTGGTGGAGTCTCTATGCAGCAAGCGCAAGGACCACCCTGCATATAGGTTTTTGTCAGCAAGTGAACCATCTTCATTGAGAAATGACAATGTTGGGGATGAACTCGACCTAAGAATAGCTAGTGTCCTACAGAGTACAGGACACCATTATGAAGGTGGATTTTGGAGTGATGGCCCTAAGTCTGACTTATCTAGCAAGAGACATGTTGCCATAGTCACCACTGCCAGTCTTCCCTGGATGACTGGAACAGCTGTGAATCCTTTGTTTCGAGCTGCATACTTGGCTAAATCTTCCAAGCAAGATGTAACTTTGGTAGTGCCCTGGCTTTGTAAGTCGGATCAAGAACTTGTGTACCCCAATAGCATGACTTTTAATTCACCACAAGAGCAAGAAACTTATATGAGGAATTGGCTGGAGGAAAGAGTTGGTTTCAAGACAGACTTCAAAATATCGTTTTATCCTGGAAAGGTAACTTTTCCTTTTCAGCACAATGTTTGAACACTATGTGCAATAGCTCATGTAGTCGCAATTTTTTCTAACTACAGTTTCAAAAAGAAAGGAGAAGCATAATTCCTGCTGGGGACACTTCACAGTTTATACCATCAAAGGAAGCTGATATTGCAATCTTGGAAGAGCCTGAGCACCTCAACTGGTATCATCATGGGAAACGTTGGACAGACAAATTCAATCATGTGGTCGGTGTGGTGCATACAAATTATTTGGAGTACATCAAGAGGGAGAAGAATGGTGCTATTCAGGCCTTTTTTGTTAAGCACATTAATAACTTGGTCGCCAGAGCTTATTGCCATAAGGTACTCAACACATTATATTATTCCTCTGATGTTTGAGCCATCCGCGTGATGTGTGGTTGTAGGCTATATTACAGGCTGTTTATCGTTTGTGGTCTGATCAGTTGGTGTCTATGCTATGTAGATCTTGCGGCTGTCAGGTGCTACTCAAGATCTGCCCAAGTCGATGATCTGCAATGTGCATGGTGTGAACCCCAAGTTTCTGGAGGTCGGAGAGAGAATAGCAGCAGAACGGGAGTCTGGCCAGCAATCCTTCTCTAAGGGAGCTTATTTTCTGGGGAAGATGGTCTGGGCCAAGGGTTACAGAGAGTTAATAGATTTGTTCGCGAAGCACAAGAGTGATTTGGAAGGCTTCAAGCTGGACATCTATGGAAACGGTGAGGATTCACACGAGGTGCAATCGGCTGCCAGGAAGTTGAATCTGAACCTCAACTTTCATAAAGGCCGGGACCACGCGGATGATTCTCTTCATGGGTAAAAGACCAGAACTACTCAGTTGCCTTTTGTAGACATTCTCTGCCTATATGTGATGATGTTATATCATTATTCTCTTGTCAATTTGAATGTCTGTCCTACTGTTCCATTTTCAGGTACAAGGTTTTCATAAACCCGAGCATCAGCGACGTCCTCTGCACCGCGACCGCGGAGGCACTAGCAATGGGCAAGTTCGTGGTGTGCGCCGACCACCCGTCCAACGACTTCTTCCGGTCGTTCCCCAACTGCCTGACCTACAAAACATCCGAGGACTTCGTCGCCAGAGTGAAGGAAGCCATGACCCGCGACCCGCAGCCCCTGACCCCCGAGCAGCGGTACAACCTGTCCTGGGAGGCCGCCACCCAGCGGTTCATGGAGCACTCCGAGCTCGACAAGGTCCTGAACTGCGACAGCAGCGAATGCGCCAGCGAATCCAGCAAGAGCGCGAACACAAGGATGAGGAGATCCGCCTCGGCACCGAACATGTCGGACGTCGTGGACGGCGGCCTGGCGTTCGTGCACTACTGCTTCACCGGCAGCGAGCTCCTGAGGCTGTCGACCGGCGCTGTCCCGGGAACCCGGAACTTCGACAAGCAGCATAGCTTGGACCTCCACCTCCCGCCGCCCCAGGTACAGAACCCGGTCTACGGCTGGTAATTCCTAGCGCGTTAGCAGTATACAGGTGTAGCCGTATATTTATATATAGCTCTGCAGTGTGTAACACGAGCGTTTTCATCTGTGCTGCCAAAGGCAAGCCATGTTCATTTTTTTTTGGAAATAAACGAGGGGAGAGTTTCCCCACCTGGAATTTTATTTGATTTCAAGAGAGCTCCATGTCAAGCCACGGAGTTTTGGGCAGATTTACGGGATAGGAGATACATGCGCCAATGTCTAAGACCACTATGTTTTTTTTTGAACTTAAGACTACTAGTATGTTTTCGTAACACACTAACACTAGTGCTAGCTAGATAAAGAGGCGAGCATTTCTTCTTAAAGAAAAAAAGATGAAGAGGCGACAACCAGGCAGGCCCTCTGTTTCCAAAACTTTTTGATGCCATTGCAGCCTCGTTGGGCAGAAGTGTTGGCCTGTTGGGGCTCCTCAGGATTGAGGTGTACTCCTACTGTGCTGTAGGTCCTGTTTAGTTCTAAAAAGTTTTCTAAAAAGTGCTATAGTAGTCATCACATTGAATTTTGCGATACGTGCATGAAGCATTAAATGTAGACGAAAAAAAACTAATTGCACAGTTTGGTTGGAAATCATGAGACGAACGTTTTGAGCCTAATTAGTTCATGATTGAACACTAATTGCTAAATAAAAACAAAAGTGCTACGGTAGCCAAACTTCCGAATTTCGCAAACTATGAAACATGCTGCTGCTGGTGCTGGTCTCGCTTCCGTGTCTGGTAGTAGCTGTAGCTACTATGCATGCCATAATACAGCACATCAAAGGTGGCTGATGGCAGTTGCATTGGAACCCACACGACGACCGTGTCCCTGTGTATGTTTGCACCCAAGAGAGCCAAAGGGCATATGGCCGGGCCTCGCGTGCGCGTAGGGCACTGTTGCTACCCTGCACCGCACCGCATTGCATTGTCCAATTCACAAGTGCTGCTATGCTACTGGTGTACTGGTACTACTAATGTTGCTGCTAATGTTCAGTTTATTGGTTAGTTTCTGAGCTGATAAATTTAGTTGGGTACTGATTTATTGTACGAGAGAACAAGCTCGCTGCCCTTTGTTCTACTTTACGTAGGCTCCTAGCGGTGGTGGTGGTGTGCACTGTTTAGGGGCAGTGTACCATCGACTGTCACGATTGGTGAGCCATGGCTCTGGGAGAGTGGAGCGTGGAATGTCCGTGTGACCGTGCCTGGTACTGGTAGGAGTATGGGGTTCAGTGCAGTGGCCAGTGGGTAGAGAGAGAACCCAACCTAGAGAGGGGATGAGAAGAGAGAGCTCTAGAGCTTAGCCCTACACTACACTACCAGCTAGAGTAGTATGCGATGCGCCACGTCACGTCACTCTTTGCTGGGCCTTCTTGTGTGGTCCGCCGTGCCCTGCCCCTGTGGGTATCTCGTTCTCTCAAACAGGCAGGGGTGCAGGGCAGCCGCGCAGCGCAGCCTGTACTGGGCCCTTTCTCCTGTCCCTGTTGCCATTGCCACCGAGCACTGCCAGGGTAGGGTGGCGCCGCCCTATCTCAACTTTGAAGGTGATGCAGTGTATTTGTACGCCCTTGTGAGTTGTGAGTGAAGAGGTAAGGAGGTCAGGAGTGAGGAGTGAGGAGTGATTTTCAGGCAAAGGAGTACTCTCTTTTTCTACAAAACATACGCCCAACCATCCCTTACTGAAATTTTCCCTTGTTCTAAAAAAGAAGAGACCATCCCTTATTATACTTTGGGCCAGACCTCACGAACGGGATCAGTGTAGATATAAGGTCTTTCCTGTTTTCACTTCAAAACGAAATCGAATCGACAAGGCGGAAAACGGGAGCAAAAAAGAACTAATGATAACGACCGGGATCCGAAAAACATTGTGGGAATGCTAACACATGTTGATCTTACCGACCCCACATATGCCAACATTGTCAAGACATGATTAACTGTAATTCTTACCATAATGTTCTTACAATGACAAAGAGTACAAGAAAGCAGCATCATAACTCCACAACACTGCGGCCCAATGATCAGTCGGACATGGACTGGGCTACTGCAGTATGGTGTGTCTCGCTGCGCTGCATTATTGGACTTACTAAGAAGGGATATCTAGTGTGGATAAAAATGGGATGTCTCGCTCGGTGAAAAACGAGAAACGCGAAAACTGTGGGAAAAAATTAAAATTTTCCAAAAACAAACAAGTGAAAACGGTCGAATGAGATGGAATTTGTCTCAACCATTGTCACCCCTAGTTGTCTGGGTAGGCAGGTTTTTCATGATCCAATCTAAACATGATCTTTGTAGCCTCGGCTGTTGAAAGCGTCGTAGGTAGTGGAAAAAGGTGACCATAACAACAGGTCCATAAATAAAACTTAAGCAAAACGTGAAAGAGAAATGGGAACACTAAGGCCAGGAGCTACAACAGCTCCAGATAATAAAAAAACTCCACACCTAATTTTCCAAGCCAAATACATCTAGTTCCACCTGCTCTAGATAAAATAGACATGCATCCTGTTCGTTTGTTGGTGTCAGTCAGGCTTATTCAACCAGTCAACAGTGTTTTTTCTCTCACAACAAACCAACACCAGCCAGCTCAAACCAGCCAGAAACCAACCAGCGAACACGCCGATGGATCTACTTCTCAAATCCATAGATTTTACAGAGGTCCTAAAGAGGTGCTATGAAACTTCAAGATGTATAGAGTTGACAAAAATTACCCACCATGGCCCTGTTCGCTTCTCTTATAATCCGTTTTTTCAGTTTTTTTTTAGCGGGAACAGTATTTTTCTCTCACAACAAATCAGCTAGAACAATATTTCGGCTTGTTTTTTCAGCGAAGCGAACAGGGCCCGTATCACTAGTTACACACCCCGTACCAGTTCATTTCTTTCTTTTCCGAACACCTCGCCAATGCTCCTGACTATTGCTGCGCACGCTAAGAGCCCCGCCGCCTCGCCGCGCCCTGAGCCTGTCGAGGCCTCAGAGGAGGCCGACCTCGTTGGACCCCCTCCCCTACCATGCCACCCCGTCACACCTTCCTCCCTGCCTGGTCCCACACGATGAGCTCCATGCCCCTGGCCGAGGTGCTTCGACGACCGCACGCCGACGCCCTCCCAGGCCCAGCCGACACTGCTCGGGGCCTATCGTTAAACCTCCACTCACAATCGACGACTCTTGTGGCTCTGTTCGACTTACCTTATAATCCGCACTATTCTGTTTGTTTTTTCAACCGAAACAGTATTTTTCTCAAACAACAAGTTCCAGCTAAGCCGAACGGCCTCTATATGACCGTGGTTTTTAGAGTACGGCATACTCGTTTCCATCCTTGCCCTGTCAGCCTGTGCATTTCCTTTTGCAGCAACGCTCGCTTGTTCAGGACAAGGATCGGACAGCAAGCTGTGACAGACAGTGTGACTGTGTGAGTGATCGATTGGAACCCCACCCAGGTCATGCTTTGATCTGGTTGGGTACAGTGTGGTCGGGTGGGCCCGAGAATCTTGCCCTAGTGGAGTGGTGCTGGTGCCCATCCGCCCATCCGATCCGCAACATGATCATGAACCCTGTTTCGCTAAGCCGTCGTCGTTATGGTGCTAATAAACTCACTCACTGCAGGTCGTGTACTAGAGACAGCAGTGTCATTTGCAATATTGCAGGGATACATCCTGTGGGCTCTCGAACGAAACGACCACACATCTGCCCTTGCTACCTGTAGCCCTGTATAGGTGCATTGCATTGCACTAATGCACTGTTCGGAGTAGTAGATCCTGATGCAGTAAACCTAGCGGCAGAGCAGTAACAGAAGCAGGAACAGAGTACCAGCAGTAGGAGCAAGAGCGTAGGGTCGTCGATGGTACACGCCGTGCCGGATCGGAGGGTGAAGACTGGCGACTGGACTGAAGACCCGGCGGGGGACAGCTGACAGGTTGATGCATGATAGAGTGGTGACCTAGGGCAGGGCTACGCTACGACGGCAGCAGCCGGAGCAGCAGCAGCAATGAGTGGTGGGCTAGCTGTGCGTGGTTATCTTCTCCTTCCTCGAGCGAGCAGCCGAGCACAGAGGCAGATGCTGCGTCGCCGGCTTTTGACGCCCACGGGATAAAGGTGCCGCCTTTTTCACCGCGCCACAGCAAGGAAAATACTCCAAAGGCCATGTTCAGTTCCTAAAAAAAATACATCCTATCCCTCGAATGTTTAGATAAATATATAAAATATTAAATATAGACTAAAAAATAACAAATTACACAGATTACGACTACTTTGCGAGACGAATCTTTTAAGCCTAATTAGGTCATGATTTGACAATGTGGTGCTACAGTAATACATATGCTAATGACGAATTAATTATGCTTAGTAAATTCGTCTCGCGGTTTACTGATGGATTTTATAATTTATTTTTTTATTAGTATTCAAATACCCATACAATACCTCCACCGGATTTAAGGCCCAGGAAATCAACCGTTGTCGCTCGCTGCTGTAGCTGGAGTAGCATAGTAGCAGCTGCGACCTGCGACCCGAGTTGCTTTGCCTTGACCCGACCTGCGACCGGAGGCTTTGTTTAGATGTCATCCAAATTTTAAGTTTTTTTACTCTCTCTTCATCATATCAATTTTTAGTCATTTATATGGAGTATTAAATGTAGGTAAAAAAAATAACTAATTACACAGTTTAGTTGGAAATCACGAGATGAATTTTTTAAGCCTAGTTGATCCACGATTGGACAATATTTACCAAATAAGACGAAAGTGGTACTATTCATCGAATTAAAAAAATTTGCAAAGTGATCCAGGCCTCCGTTTCTCCGTGCTTGAGCCTGTCTGTGTGTGTGTCATGAACACAGATTCAGATCCTGCGGGTAAAGTTTTAGGGTATTATATTAGATATTGATGTCAGCGTGTTCGAATACTAATAAAAAAACAAATTACAGAATTCGTCGATAAACCGCGGAGTAAATTTATTAAACTTAATTAATCTGTCATTAACATATGTATTACTGTAGAACCACATTGTCAAATCATGAACTAATTAGATTTAAAAGATTAATCTTGAAATGAAAAGTAGTCATCGTCTATATAATTAATTATTTTTTAATTTATATCTAATACTCTACGTATCTAAACATTTGAAGTGACATAACTTAACTAAACGGGGGCTCGTTCTGTCTCTTCTGCGATCCCTGCCCGCTTCTGTCCTGCTAGACAGCTATGGTCGACGTGTGTGTGTGAGAGAGAGACAGTGAGAAGGGTGCAGCGCAGTGCAGCAGCACGACGACGTACTCCGTAGGAGTAGCTGGTACTACCAGTAGGTGCTAGTGCTACCAGCCAGAGGCCATGCCGTGCCCGGCCTCCGTCCGCCTTTGCATCTCTCCGTCTCGGTCTCCGTTTATCGTAAAGGATCATAAATTTTTAATCGAAATAATATTTTTCTCTTACATAAATTAGTCAACAGTATTTCTTTACAGACCAACAGCAATATAAATCAGTCAACCAAACAGGCTGCATGTCCTGCTGCCGGCAGCTGCATGCCTTTGTGTTGTGTCACGGCCAGCCTTTCCTGTCGCCCATGATTAGGCCTGTTCGGAAGACCGTAAACGATCGTAGATTATTTACTGCTGGTTAATTTTGTGTGAGAAAAAAATACTATTTCTGATTAGAAATTTATGATCGTTTACAAACAAGCGAACAGACTGTAGGGCTTTAATCGAGGCGAATAACTTACCAAAACGAAGCCAGCAAGACCCACAGCAGCAGCCACGAGCACAATACTACAGGACACGCGAAACTAGGGCGCACACATGGTCGCTATCAGCACGAGCACCGTATCTCCAGGCCACATGGAGCCATCCATCAGAAAAAGGCCGAGGGAGAATCCGATGACAATTACAGTACTAGAGAGGAACTAAAGATTTTTAGGATATATATATGCCGCAAAAAACAAATTTCAAATACGCTTGGTAAAACTATTTGCTAATTCCTCAAAATTGTAAAATTGCAATGAAATTTGGTATACATGTACTGTAATCCAAAGATTAAGTTAGGATCAATTCTCACCTGTTCCTTATTCAATTTCCACTAAAGTCACTCCACCTAAGAATCAGAAGTAGAGCTCTGCCCTAATAATAATGGTACAATTTTGTTCCTAGCTTCTTCGGAGCGGATTCAGTGAAGTTCTAGATATAGTTAAAATGCAAATTAGGTACCGGTGAGGAACCAATAAAGATACTTTTCTATTTACACTGCAAGCTAAGAGCTCAAAAACCCGCTCTCCATAGCTCCTCGTTCAATCACCGCTAGAATCATTTAGGAATCACTTCTCACATACTATCCACCTTGCTCCTCACTAGAATCACTTCGTCAAAAAATCAAAAAGGGAAGCTTAAAAATTAGGAAAGAAAGTTGTAACAAGCTGACCCTGAGTACTCCCTCCATCTTAAAATAAGTGTCATTCTAACTTCCTAATAAGTCAAATATTTTTAACTTTGACCAAATATATATAGAAAAATATCAGTATTTATGGTGCACGGTTAGTATCATTAGATGAATTGTTGAATATATTTTCATAATAAACTTATTTAAAGATATAAATGTAAATATTTTCTATAAATCTAGTAAAATTTAATAAACTTCGATTAACATGCATCCCATAGTGACATTTATTTTTGGAAGGAGGGGGGATGATAAATATCTTTTTATATAAACTAGATATATGCCCGTGAGTTGCACAGGATCCACGTTTCTTCTTTTTACTAAACCTCAGTATTTGGACACAGACGTGTGTGCTCTGAGGATTTCGTGCGGACACGTGGATTCGGTCTTTGTATTGAAACCGATGATTTGTATCGGACGTGGACGTATGTGCAGGAATCGAGATTTGGTCCTGAGTAGATTTTGGTAAAATAACATATATTCTCTATGTCCCTAAATAAGTGTCGTTCTTATTTTCCAAGGAGTAAAACACTTTTAACTTTGACTAAACATATATAAAAAAATTATAATACATAATTAGTATCATTATATAGATTGTTGAATCTATTTTAATAGTAAACTTTTTTTTTATATAGATATAAACTTAAGAAAGTTTCTTCGCCATGCAACAACTCTTATTTTAGAACGGATGTAGTATAAAATATGCCTGGTAGAGTCGAGTTAAACAAACACCAGTTAAACAAACACCTCGTTCCTTCCTCGTGGAGTTAAACCTGCATCCAGAGGAACACTACTGCTCCCTCCGTTTTTTTGGCTGCGCGTAGTTTGCATGGAGCCATGCAGGGAAGGCTGCCGATACGCGCGCACCCAACCAATTTCGTGAATCCGAGGCCGAGCCAGGTACGTTTAGGCACGTACACGGAGGCGAAGTGCGTACGTGTCCAGATCGAGCCAGCCGCGTACACGTACAGAGGCTGTGAAGGCGCGTACACGAGGGAGTTCACTACTAGAGAACAGACTTTAGAACGATGTTCCAATTTGGCATTAGCCTCGGCATTTTTTACCCCTGAGACTAAAGGTCCCTGTCCAACGGTCGTCCGCGGGGCAGGGGCCTTTAGTCCCGGCTGGTATTACCAACCAGGACTAAAGGTAAACCTTTAGTCCCGGCTGGTAATACCAGCCGGGACTAAAGCTTTTAGTCCCGGTTTGGGTGATGCCCCGAGAATAAATATTAATCTTTAGTCCCGGTTTGGACACCTAACCGGGACTAATAATCCCGGCCTATAATTCAGCTCATTTCTTCCTCCCCGAGCCCGAGTCATTCCATTCAAACTCACTGCCTCTGTTTTTTAGCTTGCTGTTGTTCTTGCTCTCTCCCCCTCCATTGGTGTTGCTCTTTGATTTTGGAGGTAACAAACTTAATCCTCTTATGTTTTATCAGTAGCTTATCTCATTTTGCGATGTAGATGCATGTGTAACTTTATATGTTGGACTTTATTATGATTTTATATGTAAACTTAGAAAATTGTAGAAAATCCGTACTAGTTGAACTTGCGGACCGTGTTCAAGTCGGCGAGCATGTTCTCTGCCGAGCGGTAACGGACGTCAAGGAGGAGCTTTGATTCTATGAGGGAGAGCGGCAATGGTCGTGGAAGACCGTGTTCCCTTTCTCGTAGAATCGGAGCTCTTCCTTGGCCAAGTACAGTGCCGTCCGGTGGAGAAATGCTCGCCGAGTTGATCACGTAAACAAGGTCAACTAGTACGGATGGTTATTTATTGAAACATGTTTTTGAGCTATAATTTGATGGATATTTGATAACTTCAGACCTACAAATGTCATCTACAAATGTTACTATCCTCGGCAACCTAAACGTCCGCGAGCTCGCCGATATCGAGCAGGTCACTTAGAATTATTTTTTCCATGAAATGAACTACTTAGAAATCATGCCTTTTTTTAGAATTAAATTTTCCATGAAATAAAAAACTTAGTAAATAGTTAGAAAATTATAGAAAATCCGTACTAGTTGAACTTGCGGACCGTGTTCAGCTCGGCCAACATGTTCTCTGCCGAGCGGTAACGGACGTCAAGGAGGAACTTTGATGCTACGAGGGAGAGCTGCAACGGTCGTGGAAGACCGTGTTCCCTTTCTCGTAGAATCGGAGCTCTTCCTTGGCCAAGTACGGTGCCGTCCGATGGAGAAATGCTGGCCGAGATGATCACGTAAGCAAGGTCAACTAGTACGGGTGGTGGTTATTTATTGAAACATGTGAAATCCGTACTAGTTTTGTTTAAATATATCATTTTAGAAAATATGAAATTTACACTAGTTTGCAAAAATAAGTATAGAAAGTAGATAACAACTGGTACCGGATCATCGGCCTCTTGTTCGGTTGCGAAACGACTGAGGCCAGAACTCCCTCTCATTATCTGCGGCAAGTGTAAGCAGAAGATTGTGATGGAGCCTCTTGTTCGGTTGCGAAACGACTGAGGCCAGAACTCCCTCTCATTATCTGCGGCAAGTGTAAGCAGAAGATTGTGATGGAGTACCGAGTCAAGAGACAGGGACCCAACAAGGGCCGTGTTTTCTACAAGTGCCCGGATCGCGATGTGAGTTTCTTCCGCATTTTATCTTTATGGCTAATTGACCTGCTTTTTTTGAATATTTTTGACTAAATATTTTTTGGCTTTAATTACAGTGGGAGGGCAATGGATGCGATGGTTGGTACTGGGAGGAAGATTATGCTACATACGTGCAGAATTTGGGTGCGCTTGAGGTAGCGGCTGCTGCTGATGAGGCAGTGAGCCAGCAGGAGAAGCTTATTGGTATTCAACAGAAGAATGATTTGTCTGTTTTAGTTGCGTACGATCACGAAATAATTATGTTACTGAAGTGCATTGTAGTTTTAGTTTGTTTAGTGATAGTTGGGATTGCTTACGTTGTAGCCAGACTTAGTTAATTAATCAACCGTGTGTGTGTCATTTATGTTGTGTAATAAAATACTAAATTATGTTCAAGGTTTTCATAATTTGTCGTGTAATACAGATTATGTCACGCCATTGGATGTACAATGCCGATCGCCGCTCCCAAGACTTTATTGAGGGCTTGCACTATTTCTTAGGTGTGGCCGAGGCAAATAAGCGGGATGGTTTCATGTGCTGTCCATGTGCCCTATGTAAGAATTTAAAGGAATATTCAAGCTCAATGAGTCTTCATTCACATTTGCTTAAGCCAGGTTTCATGTCAAACTATATATGTTGGACTAAGCATGGAGAAAGCGGGGTCATGATGGAAGAAGGTGAAGGAGAAGATTTAGACATTGATGACATTATTGCTCAGTATGGTGCCTTTGATGATACTACAATGGGGGGAGATGAAGAAGAGGTAGCGGTAGAAGATGATCTCGATGATGCTCTTGGCGATGTCATTCGTGATGCACAACAAGAATGCAAAAGTGAAAAAGAGAAAGTTAAGTTCGAGCGCATGCTTGAGGATCATAGGAAGTTGCTATACCCGACGGCCGAAGAGGGGCAAAAAAAAACTGGGTACAACACTGGAATTGCTACAATGGAAGGCAAAGAATGGTATATCCGACAAGGCATTTGGGAATTTATTGAACCTCATAAAAAAGATGCTTCCGAAGCCAAATGAATTGCCCACCACTATGTATGAAGCAAAAAAGGTTGTCTGCCCATTGAGATTAAAAATCCAGAAGATACATGCATGTCCTAATGACTGCATCCTCTACCATGGCAATGAATACGAGAATTTGGATGAATACCCGATATGTAAAGCATCGCGGTATAAGATCAAGCGCGATGATCCTGGTGACGTCAAGGGTGAACAACATCCTAGAAAGAAAATCCCTGCCAAGGTTATGTGGTATGCTCCTATAATATCACGCTTAAAACGTTTGTTCAGAAATAAAGACCATGCAAAGTTGTTGCGGTGGTATAAAGAAGACCGTAAGGTAGACAATATGCTGAGACACCCAGCTGATGGGTCCCAGTGGAGAGCGATAGACAGGGAATTTCCAGAGTTTGCAAATGAGGCTAGAAACTTAAGGTTCGCCTTAAGTACAGATGGTATGAATCCTTTTGGAGAGCAGAGCACTAGTCATAGCACTTGGCCAGTTACTCTATGTATCTACAACCTTCCTCCATGGTTATGTATGAAGCGGAAGTTCATTATGATGCCGATCCTCATCCAAGGTCCGAGGCAACCTGGCAACGATATTGATGTCTATCTGAAGCCATTAGTTGAAGAACTTCTAGTTTTATGGAACAAACCAGGTGTACGTGTCTGGGATGAGTACAAACAAGAACACTTTGACCTACGAGCAATGTTGTTCGTAACAATCAATGATTGGCCTGCTTTAAGTAATCTTTCAGGTCAGACAAACAAAGGATATAATGCATGCACACATTGTTTTGATGACCTTGACAGTATATATTTGAAAAGATGTCAAAAGGTCGTGTACCTTGGCCATCGTCGATTCCTTCCGTTGAATCACCAAGTAAGAAAGAAAGGGAAGCATTTTAAAGGTAAGCCAGACCATCGGAAGAAGCCTCATAACCGAACCGGGGAAGATGTACTCGCAATGGTCAAGGATGTGAAAGTAGTATTTGAAAAGGGACAAGGCAGTGAATCTGTTCCCAAAGATGCTAAGGGACACGCACCCATGTGGAAGAAGAAGTCCATCTTTTGGGAGCTACCCTATTAGCAAGTCCTAGAGGTCCGCAACGCAATCGACATGATGCACCTAATAAAGAATCTTTGTGTGAACCTGTTAGGATTCATGGGTGTGTACGGGAAGCCAAAGGATTCACTTGAAGCATGCCAGGACTTGCAGGGCATGAAAGAACGAGACAATCTTCATCCAGAGAAGACAGATGATGGACGTCATTACTTAAGTCCTGCTAGCTACACGCTTAGCAAAGAAGAGAGGGACAACATGTTCGAATGTCTAAGCAGCATCAAGGTCCCATCGGGATTCTCCTCCAATATAAAGGGTATAATAAATATGCCAGATAAGAAATTCCTAAACTTAAAGTCCCATGACTGCCACGTGCTTATGACGCAATTGCTTCCAGTTGCTTTAAGAGGAATTCTACCTCCACATGTACGTCTAGCCACCGTGAAGCTATGTGCATTCCTCAATGCAATTTCTCAGAAGGCAATCAATCCAGTGGAACTAGCTACTCTATAGAATGATGTGGTTCAATGTCTTGTCAGCTTTGAGTTGGTGTTCCCTCCATCCTTCTTTAATATCATGACACACATCCTAGTTCATTTGGTGAAGGAGATTAGTATTCTTGGACCTGTGTTCTTACATAACATGTTCCCCTTCGAGAGGTTTATGGGAGTCTTGAAGAAATATATGAAAGTCCGTTCTAAGCCTGAAGGAAGCATCGCCCAGGGCTATGGAACAGAGGAGGTCATTGAGTTCTGTGTTGACTTTATTCCTGACCTTGCCCCGATTGGTGTTCCCGAATCACGACACGAGGGGCGACTCAGTGGTAAAGGAACTTTAGGGAAGAAAACATATATCGGCATGGAAGACGATTATTTCAATAAAGCACACTACATAGTTCTTCAGAACTCGTCATTGGTGCATCCGTACATCGAGATACATAAGGAGTTCTTACGATCCAAATTTCCAGGGAAGACTGAAGCTTGGATTAGGCGTCAGCACATGGAAAGTTTCAGTGGTTGGTTGCGAAAAGAATGTCAAGGCGATGACAATATTGATGAGCAACTATATTTGTTGGCTAGGCAGCCATCGTGGCATATCCTCACGTACCAAGGGTACGAGATAAATGGGAATATATTTTACACAGTTGTCCAAGATAAAAGGAGCACCAATCAAAATAGTGGTGTTCGCATAGATGGAACAGATCTAAATGGGAATATACAAACATATTATGGCCGCATAGAAGAGATATGGGAACTAGACTACGCACCTAATTTTAAAGTCCCTTTGTTCCGGTGCCAATGGGTGAAGCTGACCGGAGGAGGGGTAACAGTCGACAAAGAGTATGGAATGACAACAGTGGACCTCAACAATATTGGGTATAAAGAGGAACCATTCGTCCTTGCTGCCGATGTGAGTCAGGTGTTCTATGTGAAAGACATGTCTACAAAATCAAAGAGAGGAAAAAACAAAGACATCAACTCAATGATCAATGAGCCAAAGCGCCACATAATTCTTTCTAGGAAAATAAATATAGTGGGAATTGAAGATAAGTCAGACATGTCAGAAGATTACGAAAGAAATATCCGAATTCCACCCTTCATAGTGAAGAAAGATCCAAGCATCATGTTAAATGATGAAGACACTCCATGGTTACGACAAGATCATAACCAAGGGTCATACGTCAAGAAGAAATTCACTGTTGTGCCCACATGATACAACGATGCATGTTTAATATATTATGTTTTAGAGACGAATATTATGTAATATGTTATGACTTCACAATTGTAGATCTTGCTGAGATGATCAAACTTGATATTCAGAGTTTTCGGGACCCTAGATTGACTTCAAATTGAAAAGTTTTGAATACCAAGTTTGTTAAACTCAAAAAGATCTACAATTGTTGTTTGGGTCAACTTTGCATTTGAGAAAGTTTGGACGGTTCAAATTTGTGATTTTTAAATTTTGACGCCTACAAACTAGTTTTCGGGACCCTAGATTGTCTCAAATTGAAAAGTTTTGAATACTGAGTTTGTTAAGCTCATCAATATATACAATCCTTATATAGGCCATTTTTTCATTTGAGAAAGCTTGAACAAAATGTAGTTCAAATTTCACAAGTGTGTGACATAGTTTTAGAAAGTATATATGAGATTCAAGAAGTTATGACTAGTGTTTGATAAAAATTTCTCAAATGGGAAAATAAGCTATGTAACAATTGTAGATCTTTCTGAGATGATCAAACTTGGTATTCAGAGTTTTTTCATCTGAGATCATTTAGTGTCTCATTTGAGCAAGTTTGACCAAGTCAAATTTGGTCAAATAAAAAAACAACACTTTGACTCTAGTATTATGAACTCTAAATGACTTCAAATTGAAAAGTTTTGAATACCAAGTTTGTTAAAATCAAAAAGATCTACAATTGTTGTTTTGGTCAACTTTCCATTTGAGAAAGTTTGGACGGTTCAAATTTGTGATTTTTAAATTTCGACGCCTACAAACTAGTTTTCGGGACCCTAGATTGTCTCAAATTGAAAAGTTTTGAATACTGAGTTTGTTAAGCTCATCAATATATACAATCCTTATATAGGCCATTTTTTCATTTGAGAAAGCTTGAACAAAATGTAGTTTAAATTTCACAAGTGTGTGACATAGTTTTAGAAAGTATATATGAGATTCAAGAAGTTGTGACTAGTGTTTGATAAAAATTTCTCAAATAGGAAAATGAGCTATGTAACAATTGTAGATCTTTCTGAGATGATCAAACTTGGTATTCAGAGTTTTTTCATCTGAGGTCATTTAGTGTCTCATTTGAGCAAGTTTGACCAAGTCAAATTTGGTCAAATAAAAAAACAACACTTTGACTCTAGTATTATGAACTCTAAATGACTTCAAATTGAAAAGTTTTGAATACCAAGTTTGTTAAACTCAAAAAGATCTACAATTGTTGTTTTGGTCAACTTTCCATTTGAGAAAGTTTGGACGGTTCAAATTTGTGATTTTTAAATTTTGACGCCTACAAACTAGTTTTCGGGACCCTAGATTGTCTCAAATTGAAAAGTTTTGAATATCAAGTTTGTTAAGATCATCAATATATACAATCCTTATATAGGCCATTTTTTCATTTGAGAAAGTTTAAACAAAATGTAGTTCAAATTTCACAAGTGTGTGACATAGTTTTAGAAAGTATATATGGGATTCAAGAAGTTGTGACTAGTGTTTGATAAAAATTTCTCAAATGGGAAAATGAGCTATGTAACAATTGTAGATCTTTCTGAGATGATCAAACTTGGTATTCAGAGTTTTTTCATCTGAGATCATTTAGTGTCTCATTTGAGCAAGTTTGACCAAGTCAAATTTGGTCAAATAAAAAAACAACACTTTGACTCTAGTATTATGAACTCTAAATGACTTCAAATTGAAAAGTTTTGAATACCAAGTTTGTTAAACTCAAAAAGATCTACAATTGTTGTTTTGGTCAACTTTCCATTTGAGAAAGTTTGGATGGTTCCAATTTGTGATTTTTAAATTTCGACGCCTACAAACTAGTTTTCGGGACCCTAGATTGTCTCAAATTGAAAAGTTTTGAATACCGAGTTTGTTAAGCTCATCAATATATACAATCCTTATATAGGCCATTTTTCATTTGAGAAAGCTGTAGAACAAAAAATACTACATTTTCTCTATTTTTATAGGTTCAACAAAAAAATCCTGTCAATTTTGGTCAAAAACCGAGAAAAAATTGAAACATTGACGTTACAATAATGTGATAATAAATTTCCTATCAAATAATATTAGTTTTATTAATTTTAAGTTAGAAATATATTTTTGCATTAACAAAATACTTAGTATTAGTAACATTTATATTCTATATTCATAAAAGAAATTAAAAACTTTAGGTTACAAAATTTTCCTATTTACAATGAATAATTAGTTAATCAATAGTATTTTTTAAAATAAATATTGCAAAGTATTGAAGTTGCTATGGAATTAATTGATTAACCTAGTATTAAACAAAAACAAAATCCCAGGCCTTTCCAATTATGCTGGCGGGTTGGCAAATTTTTCAGGGCTTCAGTCCCGGCCCAGACCAAGAACCGGGACTAAAGGGTGGGCGGCAATTTCGGTGCCCGCCAAAAAATACCTTTAGTCCCGGCTGGCAACACGAGCCGGGACTAAAGGACATTTAGTCCCGGCTGGTAAGATCAACCGGGACTAAAGGGTTGGACCTTTAGTCCCGGTTGGTATTACCAGCCGGGACTAAATGCCCTTTAGTCCCGGCTGGTGTTACCAGCCGGGACTAAAGGGTCGCAGGCTATATATATCGAATGTCTGTTCTGTTCATCTTCAATCTCGCCTCCGTCGCTCAGCCGCCCGCCTGGCCGCGCCATCCGCCGTCGTCGAGCTCGTCTCTGCCGCGCCGCCGTCGTCGTCTACCCCCGCCCGGCCGCGCCATTCTCCAGGCCCGCATCGCCGCATCCCGTCTCCGCTGCCGCACCCGACCCCACCATCCGTCGCCGACGCTTCCCGCGCGCCCACGCCGTACGGCCTCCGTCGTCGATCGAACTCGATATGATCTGCTGCTCTCGATCGGCTTTTTTTTAGATTTTTTTTACAAAGTCTCGGCTGTATGTTAGATTAAAATAAGTACATGTAGTTTATTGTTAGTTTTTTAGTTATTTTTAGATAGTTTTTGATATATTAGATTTAAATGTATTAAAATTTAATTAGTATTTTATTTAGATAGTTTTTTAGATAGTTTTTTATTATAGTTTTTGATATATGTTAGATTAAAATGTATTATCTTACTAGTTTATCTAATTTCATGTTAGATTTATTTAATTGGATTTAGTAATTATATATTCTATCTCTCTATATATATTATATCTAGAGATAGATTCTATATGTATACATATGTACTTAATTATTTCTATATGTATATATATATGTACTTATTTTCATGTGTTGAGAGAGAGAAAATTGTATCTAGAGAGACATTCTATGTGTATCACATGCATATCTAGAGATATAGACATATGCACTTATTTCTATGTGTTAAGAGAGAGAGAAAATATATTGTATCATTCTATGTGTATATATATACATGTACTTATTTCCATGTTGATGAAATATTATGTGTTATTATATTTAATTGGATTTAGTAATTCTATATGTGTTATCACATGTACTTATATTATGTACCATAGTAATTCTATCTATGTGTTATCTTGAAGATACAAATGGCTGCTCCGAATGATAACTTGAGTGATGACATAATGGCGGATATTATCAACGCCGGCACCAATGTGGATGTAGATGACACGAGTCAGTACTTTGCTGATTATGAGGATATCCTGAATATGCCGGTGGTTGAAGATCAACAAATTGTCGCGCAAGAAAATACTGGCGAGGTATATTCGATTATCTATCATCTCTTATAGATGCATGCGTACGTATATTTGTTGTTAATCGTTGTGTTTCTACTCATGTAGCCGGTCTCTGGATCTACATCAACCACCGACAAAAGTAGGAAAGTCCGAGGGCCAAAAAAGCTATTAGAGGGCCGTTTCATAATATCAGAATTCGACACCGACACCGGCAAACCATTGGGACCACATGCTCAGACATATGTCAATCAATGTGGGTTCGTTGTAAGGGATAGGATCCCAGTTAATGCTCGTGAATGGAAGCAGAAGATATCCGCTCCTAATGTTAGTTTTGTATCTGATCGTGACAAGAACCTAGCTTGGAGAGATATCACTCAACATTTCACATTACAAGCAGATGATGCTTTGAAGGAGCTAGTGAGGGATTGGACAATGAAGAAGATGGCAACATTGTTCCAGAGTTGGAAGAAAACATTGTATAAAAAGTTTATCTTGAAGAATGCTACGCCAAATTTCAATGCTAAGGCGTTTATCAAGTTGGAGTCCCATTGGGATGCCTTCGTAGAATACAAGACATCCCAAGACAGTGAGGAACGTGTGATGAGGAATCGGCAGAATGCCCGACAGAAGCAATACCATCATCGCATGGGATCAGGTGGTTATAAGAGTGCTATTCCCAAGTGGCAGAACCTAGAAGCAGAGATTACTGCCAAGAGAATCATACCTGAAACAATAGAGAAGAACTGGCCTCAACGCACGAAGAATTGGTTCTACGCTCATGGGGGAAGCCTAGACCTAGACACTGGCAAGCTAATTTTTGGCCAAAAAATTGAGAGAGCAACACAGAGACTAGCTCGTGCTAGGGAAGAAACTGATAGTGGTGTTTTCAAGCCCAACAGAGAGAATGATGAATTGACATATGCACTAGAGAATCTCGAACACGGTGGTCGAACAAGAGGCTATGGGGCGGTTCCGTGGCTACACGCATTCCCAGCAGACAAGGATACCTACAGAAGCCGCCAAAGAAAGAAAGATGAGGAGGCAGAACGAATCCGTGCATTGGAGCAATTTGTTGACGAGTCACGACAAGCATTGCTTGAATCACGTGAACGAGAAAAATCTCTTGAGGCAAGAATGCAGGAGGAGATAAGAGGCAAGTGCAGCTAGTAATGAGTCAAATGCAATCGCAATCAACGCCGGGAGTCACCATTAGCCCCGTTGGTCAGATGAAAAGTAGTTGTGCTTCTACGGAGCTGCCAGTTATTCAAGACGACGCTGGGTTGCGCTTCCCTGTTGATGACATTACCGAGCCTCTAACAACATGTGAGCTGCACATTCTAGATGGTAATAATGCATCAATCATGGTGGCTGTCGGGGTTGTATCTCCAATAGACCGAACGAAGACACCAAGAATCCATGGGTCAGTTATTCAACCTGGATATGCTAGCGTCTCGGTCGATAGAGTGCTCAAAGGTTACAGCAATGTTCCTCTTGACATTGAAGGCGGTGATGGGGAGAAGACACTAGGAGAAGCAGAAAAGACATTTATTCAATGGCGCAAACGCTTCATCATCATTCCTGGGGCGCCACCGCTTCCCCTACCTCACCCTAGGTACGAATGAAAGTGAATGAAATATTATTTTCCATTAATTTTCTATTGGCTTAAAAAATAATTGACACACAACTTGTTTTTGTAGTAGGGTCTCTCCCCAGCCTAGCCTAATCATTCATTCCCCATCTCATCACAGTGTCGCAGGGGGCGAGACGACTTCATCCCCATGGCGATCGCCAACTCCTACACCGGCCCCATCGCCTCCACGACGATCTCCAACTCCTACACCGGCCCCACCGCCTCCACAACGATCTCCAACGCCTCCACGCCGGTCTCCACCAACACCGGCCACATCGCCTCCACGCCGGTCTCCAACACCGCCCCCACCCCCTCCACAGCGACGCACTACAAAGACGTCTAAGGTCCCGGCGGCAAAGAAGATCCCGAGAAAAAGAGTTATTTCTCAAGAAATACTTTCTGAAAAAACTGATGAGCAAATAGCAGCTGAAGAAGACAAAAAAGTGAAAGATTTTTTTATAGATACCAAAAAGAAGAGTCAAGCGAAGCTTAAGGAGAAGCCGTACTTTTACCTACCACGAGAGGTGCTGAGGCAGAAGGTCGATGCTCACAAGAAAAAGATGATTGAACTTCATAAGCCTTCGCCACTATCAGACTATGACCGCTCCCTCGTGAAGTCACATGATGCAGATAAGAAAAGGAAAAGAGCATCAGGGAAGGATGTCCCACAGCTCGGACAACAGAAGCAACCAATGCAAAATCTTGTTGTTGCTAATCAATATGGTTCCAACATAGAAGTCTATCGACCAGACAACTCTGGAGAAGTGTCGGTTCAAGCCCTTAATGCTTTTTTTCAAGATACTGGTTTAACCTTGGATCAATTGACGGGCAAAGCTCCAATCCAGAACCTGGAAGTTGATACCTGGAAGACTTATAAATATGACAAAAGTCTGTACAACCCTGCGGCTCTGAATGAATTGGGTACGCAAATATACTTGCTCAACAAGTGGTACATGCAGGCGTGTGGCAGGGGTGAGCAGTGGATCTTTGTCAGATTTAGAGACCATCATTACTTCCGTGGCGATGACATCTTACATATTAGTTTTGAAGAATTGCATCAACTATACCACATGGACGCTCTGGACAAATCAATCATTAGCTCCTTTTGTTTGTAAGTGATTCTTACTTTTATTTAATAAACTCACTTCCATGCGTATGTGTATATAATTATCCTCAC
Source organism: Miscanthus floridulus (assembly GCF_019320115.1). Lineage (NCBI taxonomy): Eukaryota > Viridiplantae > Streptophyta > Magnoliopsida > Poales > Poaceae > Miscanthus > Miscanthus floridulus. Next base: position 26,369,559 of record NC_089589.1, on the reverse strand, counting down.
ATGTAACTTATATTTATATACAGATTCCAGATGTCAGAGCTCCAAAGAATACAAGACACCAGTGTTGGCTTCATTGATCCTTATATCGTATTCAAAACCGGTATTATTGTCAAGGAGCGATGGGTATCTGAAGCACATGAGAATATCATGATGTTCTTCGTGAAGCAGCACGACAAGACAACAATACTTTTCCCGTACAACTTTGAGTAAGTGTTAATAATAATGTAGTCTACACATTTTATGTAATATCAATACAACTTATATGTATGTACGTGTGTGTATAAACCAATGCAGTTTTCACTGGATACTCATTGTCATTGAGTTAAACTCAAGTCGGTTACTAATCTTTGACTCGTTGAGAAAAGAACGGGCACTATACCAAGATATGATAGACATTATCCAGGGGTAATTTCGATCTCTCGCGCACAACTATTATTGAATAGACTTTGCCATAATTTATTAACGATCGTACATTATTGGTCGCACAGGGTTTGGAAAGAGTTTATTCGGCAACATCATAAGGATTGCAAGACACCACTTAATGTAGTTGAAGTACCAGTAAGTTGTACTATATACACTTCCCCACGTGTTTAATTACTATATCGTACTTCAATTTATGTGTGAGATGATGAGAATAATCTTCTTCTCGTACAGTGGTGTTTGCGGCAGGAACCAGGTAATAACTTGTGTGGATACTACGTTTGTGAATTTATCACTGCGCACATAAGAAGAACTCCTGAAGATATCCTCAGAGTACGTATATATATCAATTTTTATTTATTTTTAAATGAATATATATACATATATGTGTATTAATACTTTTTCTTTTATTTCAAATGCAAGACTGAATGGTTGAAACGAAGGGTCATGCAAAAAAACCATCTGAAAGCAGTTCAAGAGTCAATAGCAGGATATCTTCTAGAAAAAGTGCTAAATCCCAACGGCGAGTTCTACTTTGATCTTAAGGAATAAATGATGTAAATTAAATGTTTATTGATATCGTTATTTTTGAGAACAAGATTATGAAAGTGTTGTATATATACATATATATATATCTATAATATATATAGTTTCATACTTTATTCGAATATAATAATGCTCAAGATGAGAATTAGATGTAATTATACGCATGCGTGTATTTATATTAGCAGCGTAGAATACGTACATAAAAACATATTATATATTAAACAAATACGTGTAACTGAACTGAAAACAAATTAAACAAAAAAAGAAAAGAAAAAGAAAAGGAACCTTTAGTCCTGGTTGGGGTTACCAACCGGGACTAAAGGGTGAACCGTTAGTCCCGGTTGGTGTTACCAACCGGGACTAAAGGATGCGCCAGGTTCGCTCGGCTGGAGGGCCTTTAGTCCCGGTTGGTATTACCAACCGGGACTAAAGGTCCCTCTTTAGTTCCGGCTCGATGACCCGGGACTGAAGGTTCCACCTTTAGTCCCGGGATCGTTGTCCCGGCGCGGTAACCGGGACTAAAGGCTGTTACCGCCCAGGACAACAAGTCCATTCTATAGTAGTGGTTTGACGAAACCCCTTCACGTGCGTTGCACCGGGTCAATACAGCAGAAACGTTTAAGCTGACGGTGAAGCCCGGCAAGAAGTACAAGCTCCGGCTCATCAACGCCCTCAACAACGACGAGCTCTTCTTGTCCATTGCCAACCACAAGTTCACCGTCGTCGACGTCGACGTGCTCTATGTCAAGCCCTTTACTGTGGACACCCTCGTCATCGCGCCGGGCCGGGCAGACCCACAACGTTCTGCTCATGACCACACGCAGGGCACGTTCGACGCCACCATCGTCGGCGTCCTTCGGCCCGTTCACTTGGTCGTATTTAACTTATAAACCATGACCTATCAGCCAACGAATAGTATTTTTCTCTCACATCAAACCAGCTAACAGTACTTTCAGCCATAACTTATCAGCCAAACAAGCCTAAACGAACAGGGCGCTTGAGTACGAGGAGCCGAACCCCTCCGGATTGTCTTCTCTAGCCCAGAACAACCTCCAGGTCTTCGCGCCAACCCTGCTGCAGATCAAATCACGAAACTCTGCGGCCTTGCAAGCGCGGAATACAAGGCCACCGCGCCGCGGAACATTGACCGGTGCTTCTTCACCGTGGGGCTCGGCTCGCACGCGCACGCTGTCAACAGGACTTGCTAGGGCCAAACAGGCCCAGTTCGCGGCATCCATCAACATCGTCTTGACCAAATATATATAGAAAAATATCAGTATTTATGGTGCATAATTAGTATCACTAGATGAATTGTTGGATATATTTTCATAATAAACTTATGTAAAGATATAAATATAAATATTTTATATGAATCTAGTCAAATTTAATAAACTTTGATTAGCATGCATTCCATAGTGACATTTATTTTTGGACGTAGTGGGGGGGGGGGGGGGTGGGGTTGTTGAGGGGAGCATGATAAATATCCTTTTATATAAATTTCGGATAGAGGGAGTACGCGCGGCAATGACAACGAGCTATGTGTGATGCCTTTTCTTTTGGTCGGAATGTGCAGCTCAATGTCCAAGCTTCGAGGCCTGGTCGAGTTGATACGTGCTCTCCAAAAACAGAGCCAAAGTGAACTCATAACCAAAAAGTTGCATTGCTACCATAGATAGGAAAATCTCGCTACAAGTAGTACAACTAGATCTCACAGCCCAAGGACGTAGCATCCATCGGGAGTGTTCATGACCTGCCACATCGAAATTTATAATTTAGGCATGTCGCCATTTCTGATTCTCTATTGTCAGTAGTAGAGAAACGACATTTGATCCAGTTTAAAATTTGGCTTTAGTTCCGATATTTTATGCGTTCGGGACTAGAGAGACCTTTAGTTCTGGTTTATAGATCCAGCCGGGACTAAAGGTCCCTGTCCAACGGCTACTGCGCTAGGCTTTTACTGAAGGAGACCTTTAGTCCCGGTTGGAGCTACCAACCGGAACTAAAGGTTAATTTTTACTCCCGGTTGGTGCCTCCAACCGGGAGTAAAAGTCTACTCTCGGCTGGAGGCTCCGTCCGAGACTATAAAGGGACCTTTAGTCCTGGTTTCTGTCTCCAACTAGGACTAAAGGTACCCTCCTATATAGCCCTTGTTCCTCCCCGAGCCCGAGCCATTTCGAGCTCAGTGTTCTCTTGCTATCGCCGGCCTCTCTTCTTCCGCATCATCGGTCACAAGATTTCTTCCATTCCTCCATCGGTTCTAAAGGTTACCAACTTTATACTCTCGTGTTTCATCTGTAGCTTATTTTATTTTATGGACTAGATATATGTGGTTTTTATGGTAGATTTTTTTTATTTGTAAGCCATTTAAGCTCAAAATCACTTTAAAGTTTGCGTATTTGAATGAAGGAAGGTTAAAGTAGTTATTCAAAACTAGTATTGAGCTTTCATTTCTAGCATGCATAGCACACTTTATGCTTTAGAGATATAGAGAATTTTAGAGTTTTTTTATTTTATTTGTTTATAAAATGAGAAATTTATATTATATTAAAATTGAGTATAGAGAGTAGATGGCAACTGCTTTTGAGTCATCGGCCTCTCATCGGGTTATAAAGCGACTGAGGCCGGACCTTCCTCTCATTACATGCCGCAAGTGTGAGGAGAAGATTGTGATGGAGTACCGGGTGAGGAAGGAGTGTCCCAACAAGGGCCGTATCTTCTATAAGTGTCCGGATCGCAATGTGAGTTATTTTGTCGTATTTGATGATTATGGTTAATTTATACTTATTTTCATGATGATTGTAATTAAAGTTCTAATTTTTTATTTTAATTTTAGTGGGATGGCACTGGATGTTCAGGCTGGTACTAGGAGGAAGAGTATGTTGAACACGTGCAAAACTCTCTTGCACAAGCGGCTACGGCGGCTGATGAGGCAGTGATCCTGCGGAAGAAGCCCATAGATGTTGAACAAACGCATGACCTGTCTGTTTTAGTTGGGATTGGTCGCGAAATTCTTATGCTGCTGAAGTGTATTTTAGCTTTAGTTTTTTTAGTGTTAGTTGGGATTATCTACATTATAGCGAGACTTTCATAAATTAATACCTTGTGTGGTGGCATGCATGTCGTATAATTAACTAATTATGTTTTAGGTTTTAATATGGTATGTATGTCATGAAATGCAGATGAGCCGGCATTGGATGTACAATGCTGATCGCCGCTCCCAAAAGTTCATTGAGGGCGTGCATTCTTTCTTACGTGTGGCCGAGGCAAACAAACGCGATGGTTTCATGTGCTGCCCATGTGTCATATGTAAGAATTTGAAGGAATATGCTAGCTCAAGAAGTCTTCATTCACACTTGTTGAAGTCGGGTTTCATGCAAAACTATATTTGTTGAACGAAGTACGGAGAAACCGGGGTTGTAATAGAAGAAGGTGAAGAAGAACAATGGGACGATGATGACATTATTGCTGAATATGGTGCCTTCAATGATACTGTAATGGAGAAAGCTGAAGAAGAGGTAGTGGCAGAAGATGAGCCCGCTGATGATCTTGGTCAGGCCATTCATGACGCACAAAGAGAATGTGAAAGTAAAAAGGAGAAGATCAAGTTCGAGCGCATACTAGAGGATCACAAGAAATTGCTATACCCAACTTGTAATGCGGGACAGAAAAAGTTAGGTACCACACTGGAATTGCTGCAATGGAAGGCAAAGAATGGTGTATCTGACAAGGGATTTGGGGAGTTACTGAAAATCCAAAAAAAGATGCTTCCAAAGGATAATGAATTGCCCATCACTACGTACGAAGCAAAACAGGTAGTCTGCCCTTTGGGATTAGAAATCTAGAAGATACATACATGTCCTAATGACTGCATCCTCTACCGTAGCGAGGAGTACGAGAAGTTAGATGTATGCCCGGTATGTCATGCATCGCGGTATAAGATCAGGCGAGATGACCCTGGTGATGTTGAGGGCGAACGTCCCACGAAGAAAATCCTTGCCAAGATTATGTGGTATGCTCCTATAATACCACGCTTAAAATATCTGTTCAGAAACAAAGACCATGCAAAGTTATTGTGATGACACAAAGAAGACCGTAAGGTAGACAATATGTTGAGACACCCTGCTGATGGGTCCCAGTGGAGAGCAATCGATAGAGAATTCTCGGAGTTTGCAAATGACGCAAGAAACTTAAGGTTTGCTTTAAGTATGGATGGTATGAATCTTTTCGGGGAGCAGAGCAGTAGTCATAGCACTTGGCCTGTTACTCTATGTATCTACAACCTACCTCCCTGGTTATGCATGAAGCATAAGTTTATTATGATGCCAGTGCTCATCTAAGGTCCAAGCAACCTGGCAATGACATCGATGTGTACCTGAGGCCACTAGTTGAAGAACTTCTACTTTTGTGAAATAGACCAGGTGTACGTGTGTGGGATGAGCACAAACAGGAGCACTTTGACCTACGAGCATTATTGTTTGTAACAATCAATGATTAGCCTGCTCTAAGTAATCTTTCAGGACAATCAAACAAGGGATATAATGCATGCACGCACTGTTTCGATGACATTAAAGGTATATTCTTGAAAAAATGTCAAAAGATCATGTACCTTGGCCGTCGTCGATTTGTTCCTGCGAATCACCCCCTAAGAAAGAAAGGCAAGCATTTTAAAGGTAAGGCAGACCACCAGTCCAAGCCGAGAACTGAACTGGTGAGGATGTACTCAATATGGTCAAGGATGTGAAAGTAGTATTTGAAAAGGCACATGGTAGCGAACCTGTTCCGAATGACGCCGACGGTCATGCACCCATGTGGAAGAAGAAGTCCATATTTTAGGAGCTACCCTATTAGCAAGTCCTAGAGGTCCATAGCGCGATCGACGTGATGCACCTAACGAAGAATCTTTGTGTGAACCTGCTAGGCTTCATGGGTGTGTGTGGGAAGCCTAAGGACACACTTGAAGCACGACAGGACCTACGATGTTTGAAAGAACAAGACAACCTACATCCAGAGAAGACAGATGATGAACGCCATTACTTAAGTCCTATCAGCTACACTCTTAGCAAAGAAGAGAAGGAAAGCATGTTTGAATGCCTAGCAAGCATCAAGGTACCATCTGGATTCTCCTCGAATATAAAGGGTATAATAAATATGCCAGAGAAGAAATTCCTAAACTTAAAGTCCCATGACTGTCACGTGCTCATGACGCAATCGCTTCCAGTTGCATTAAGAGGAATTCTACCTCCAAATGTACGTCTAGCCACCGTGAAGCTATGTGCATTCCTCAATGCAATTTCTCAGAAGGCAATCGATCCAATGGATCTAGCTAAACTATAGAATGATGTGGTTCAATGTCTTGTCAGCTTTGAGTTGGTGTTCCCTCCTTCCTTCTTTAATATCATGACACACCCCCTAGTTCACCTGGTAAAGGAGATTAGCATTCTCGGTCCTGTGTTCCTGCACAACATGTTCCCCTTTGAGAGGTTCATGGGAGTTCTAAAGAAATATGTTCACAACCGTGCTCGGCCAGAAGGAAGCATCGCCAAGGGCTATGGAACAGAGGAGGTCATTGAGTTTTGTGTTGACTTTATTCCTGACCTTGACCCGGTTGGTGTTCCTGAATTGCGACATGAGAGGAGACTAAGTGGAAAGGGGACACTAGGGAAGAAAACATATATTGGTACGCAGGATAATTATTTTAATAAAGCACACTACACAGTTCTACAAAACTCATTCTTGGTGGATCCGTATATCGAGACACATAAAGAGTTGCTCCGATCCGAGTTTCTAGGGAAGTCTGAAGCTTGGATTACGCGTCAGCACATGGAAACTTTCAGCGACTGGTTGCGAAAAGAATGTCAGGGTAATTGGTTCGTGAGTCATGGGAGGCGTTGCTTCAAGCACAGGAGCGCGAAAAAGACATGCAAGCTAGAATGTAGGACGAAATCATAAAGCAAGTGCAAATAGCAATGAGTGCCCAAAGGCAGGCATCAGATCCAGGAATGAACATTAATATTAGCCCCCCTGATTAGTTGAAAAGCAGCTGCACTTCCACGGAGTTGCCAAATCAAGATGACGCAATGCTACGTTTCCCCGTGAATGACATCACTGCACCGTTTACATCATGTGAGCTACATATTCCAAAAGAGAATGCCATAATCATGGTGGCTCTCGGTGTTTTTTCTCCTCCAGATCCTACCAAGACACCAAGAATCCATGGGACAATAATACCACCTGGATATGTTAGCGTCTCAGTTGATAGAGTTAACAAAGGTTTTAGTGACCTGCCTCTTGACATTCCAGGAGGTGATGGGGAGAAGACTCTAGAAGAAGCAGAGAAAACATTCATACTATGGCGCAAGTGCTATATCATTATTCCCAGGGTCTCTAGTCCACCGCCGCTTCCTCAACTGCCAGACAATAGGTGCGAACAAAAGTGAACGAAACAATTTTTTCATAAAATTTCTATTGACATGCATGATTAATAATAATAATTTCTTATACCTAATTATTCTTTTTTGTAATCACACAGCAGGGCCTCTGCCAACCTAAGTCCAATTATTCAATCTCCAGATCATCATAGTGCTCCAGGCAATCAGGTGGCAATACCGCCATCGCCGCCACCTCCAAGGAGGTCTTCAACGCCTCTAATGAGGTCTCCAACGCCTGCCCCGCCTCCCTTGATGACTAAGAGGAAGCCAGCTCCTAAGAGGTCCGCCCCGCAAACAAAGTCGTTGTCCCACCAGCCGGCAAAGAAGAAAGCCTCATCTAATCCAGTTATTCCCCAAAAACTGTCTTTCGAGAAAAGTGAAAAGGAATTAAAAGCTGTAGTAAAAAAAGATGTAGACAGTTTCTTCGAAAAAGTAAAAAAGCAACGAGAAGAGAGGGAGAACCCGGAGAAATCATACTTCTACCTACCTCCAGATCTTCTAAGAAATAAGGTGAACCAGAAAAAGCGGGAATCTCAAAAGACCCGGCCAAAATCGGACTACGACCGCTCTCTCACCAAGTTATTTGAGGCGGCGTAGAAAAAGACTAGACCAGGGAAAGGTGTTGCACAACTTGGACAACAATCGCAACCATCAGTCCCCCCTCTTGTCGTTCGTAATGAATATGGTTCGAACTTAGACTTAGACGTCGATTTTGAGGAGCTGGCTCGGTTTTACGAGGAAACTGGTTTGGACCTTGCCCAAGTGCTCGCTGAAGGACCATCTGCTCCGAAAGTGGATCCTTGGAAGAAATTTGAACGTGAAAAGAGTCTATACAACCCTGAGGCCTTAGGTGAACTGGGTACGCAAATGTACCTGCTAAACAAGTGGTATATGGCGGCGTGTGAACGGGGAGAGGCCTTTGTTACTGTCAGAGTTAGAAACCAATATTACTTCCGTGACGATGACGTTATATATGTCGAGTTTGAAGAATTACACCAACTATGCCACCTGGACTCTCTCGACAAAAGTCTCATTAGCTGCTATTGTCTGTAAGTGTGATTATTTTCTACTATTAAAGTGTGTATATATAAAGCTACATGTATATATATACATTATATATCCTCACACTATATTTTTATATATGCAGATATGAGATGACAGAACTCAGAAAGAGAAAGGATAATGATGTTGGTTTCGTTGATCCAAATGTTGTATTCAAACACCCTAATCCCCCGCCTCAATGAAAAGCTGAACTCGAGAAAAATCTCATGAGGTTCTTAGTGAACCAACAAAACAAGGACACATTCTTCCCCTACAACTTCAAGTGAGTGTTAAATAATTAATGTTGATCATTTGGACATTTGTTCAATTATTTGCTTACTAGCTAAGCTATCTCCCATATATATATATATACACACACACATATATGTTGACTCTAGTTAATGTTGATCATATTTGTGTAAAAAAACATATGCAGCAATCACTGGATATTGATGGTCATCGATATGGCCAATAGTCGGTTGAGAATCTTAGACTTGTTAAGAAAAGAGCAAACAGAGTACCAAGACATGATAGATATTATCCAAGGGTAATATGGTCTCTCTAGCAACTATATATATCCCGATCTCTTAACTGCAACAATTATTAAAGACCAAATTAATGTTTTATTTTATTAGGTGCAGTGTTTGGAAAAGTTTCATTGAGAATCACCACATGAAACATTGCAAAGCGCCACTGGATGTAATCGCACACAAAGTAAGTACTATCTACATTTATATATATAATTCAATTAACACCATTCCTGCTTTCAATTCACCAGATCTTTTTTCTCGTAAAAGTGGGTTCTGAGACAAGAACAGGGGAACAACTACTGCGGATACTATGTTTGTGAGTTTATCGGGGCGTACACAAAAAGAACTCCTGAAGAGATCCTCAAAGTATGTTATATAAATATATTCATATATTCACAATTTCTTTTGTTGCTCATATATATAAGTAATCAAGTGACCAACATATATATATATATATATATATATATATATATATATATATATATATATATATATATATATATATATATTAATACTTTTCCTTTAACTTTTATTGAAGACTCTATGGTTGAAGGAAAAAGTCATACGACGTGACCAACTAAAAGCAATTCAAGAGACCATAGCAGGATTTCTTAATGACCAGGTCCTCAATCCCGCCGGCGAATTCTACAATGACGTCAACAAAACATGGAAGCCAAACTAGATGGAGTGATTTTATTATCCCAAGGATATGATAGAATATACAATGCAACCTTTATTTGTAATATATATATATATATATATATATATATATACATACATATTATATGTACATAAAATAACGTACAATATATGTATATGCATGTAATATATACGTTAGTTTCATACTTTAGTTTGTACAAAATGTTCGAACATTATAAACGTGTAGAATATGTATATTATTAGCAGCGTAGAATGCGTATTCGAAAACCTATCCGAAAACCAAAACGAATCATCAATTGAAAATAGAAACAAAAAAAAGAAAAAAAGAAAACCTTTAGTCCCGGTTGATAATACCAACCGGGACTAAAGAGCCGCCCCACGTGGCCAGGCCGGGAGGCCCTTTAGTCCCGGTTGGTCTTACCAACCGGGACTAAAGGTGCACCTTTAGTCGCGGGCGCGAAACCGGGACTAAAGGAGGGGACCTTTAGTCCCGATTTCATACTCCCGGTTTCAAAACCGGGACTGAAGGTGGTTGAGAACCGGGAGTATAACCTGTTTCTCACTAGTGTCTTAAGAAAAATTCTCGAGAACAAATGTCTTTTTTTGAAAAAAACCGTGGGGCAAAGCCCCCCGGAGCACAAAAAAAACTTAAATTAACCAGAACCAAGTTACAAAGGAGAGCTATCAAGAAGATAGCTCAGAAAAGTGGGGAACCCCGCCACTCAACACAAAGAAAGAAGAAGAAAACAAGAGAGAAAAGACAAACAAAGCCTAATCTAAACAAGGAACAGACCACTAAGCAAACTGCCAATTATAAGAAATCTAACCAAGCCATAATACTTTTGTGCAAGGAGGGCCGAAATCTGACCAAACGAAGAAGCACTTCCTTTTTGAAACTAGTCTTCCAGAGACTAACACTAGGAATTTTTCCATCAAAGATTAGACTATTTCTCTCTTTCCTAGCTTAGCAGCCATGTGCTTGGTTGTCCACATCATCGTGCCTTATTGTATATTTTTTAGTTCAATAATGTTCCACATGTAATAGACTCGCACTTTTGCAAACCCACCCCCCCCCCCCCCCCCCCCCTTTTTTTTTGCTTATAAGAATGGTGAAATAATTGTTAGCGACATTTTAGGCGTGATTTGGCAAAAAGAAGTGTGGCAATTTGAGCGCTGAACATGCCTTGATGGTTCACTAAGGGCCATTGTGGAACGCAGGTTTGTCAAACACACGACAGTAGGAGAAACGCAGGATTAGATTGAGGTACCAACGTACGGAGTATGCCTTTGTCACTTCTCTGTGTATCTTGACGTCATGATAGAATTCTAGAGGTCTTTGGTCCATAAAGCTATATATAGGAACCTATGGATAATCCTATGAAATTTCTTCATTTTCCTTTGTTTCAAGGGAGTCTGAGTGCCCATAATAATCATATAGAATTACACATGCTATGTGACTCTTTCTTATTTAGCCATATCAGTTAACAATGCTGCTCTCTCTGATAAAAAAAAGGAAAAACTACAAAAACCCACCTAAAAGTTAGGGCTTTTCCAAATACTAACATGCATCTTACTTGAAAGATGGCACCTGCAAATTTTATGTGTTTCGAATGCCCCACGTGCTTGGTGACAAATTTATTGAAGATTCGGTGGCTTTGCTTTGGCAAGTCATGCCGTAACTTTACTCCTTCAATCCATCCTCCAATAAGGAATCAACGTGGGAGATCAACTAGAGGCCAATGACTTGTTTTTTTTTTCACCGGTGTGAGCGCTCCCGTTCATGGCATGGGACTTCCGCGTGCACACCTTGCCAGAGCCCACCCCAACCAAAACCAAAGCCCCAGCTTCGTCCGCCCATTGTTGTCTTGCCTCACCTGCAGGTGCTGACCCAGTACACAAGGAGTGGAGGCATATACCCCCACTCAAATTTTGGGTTTTCAAACAAAATATATATTCTTTCGTGTAGAAGGTCCATCGGTAATAGGTTGCCACCCAATTTTTATGCTAGTTTTGCTCCTGCCAGGGGACCCGATTTTAGGCTAACCTGCGACGACACCACTCGCCCCCAAGCTTTTCTTGGCAGATGGCATCACCGAGGTTGTCGACTACAACATGGACGTTGTCTTCGACAGACCCTTAGAATTCAATCAAGACCTCCATTTGGCGTGTCATAACCATGGAGTCGGGCGTCCGTGTGTACAACATATTACTAGAGCCCCTTTGCAGGTCCTTCTCGCGTACCAATACTCGTCTAAACATCACTGGCTGTGACTTGGATGTGTACTGGGTCAACCAGGTAGCTGGGAAAACCACTTGGATTTGCTCCACTTGGTGCCACGACCAAGAAGAAATCACGGAGATGGCGGCTAGGCACAACTACATAGGCATCGGATGTTGCCATGTTGAGGTGGAGATTGATGGCAAGAATCGATCACAAACACACAAGAATATCAGTGGCTAGCCTAATGAATCGAGCACAGATCAAATCGGGTGGAAGAACAGCAAGAACATGTGGTAACCGCCACCAGGACAACAGGGTGACTGCGCCCCTTTTCGCTCTCTACCACGACGAGTACAACACACGGATACAAGTGTCTGAGACTCTTACCAAGACCTCTTACATCAGGGAGCATACATCAGCTCCTAACTCACACACTCACACAGAGAATAAAACTGCTAGACGCGATACAAGACGCTCCAAAACACACTCTTCAGGCAACTGCATGTCAGTGGACGCGGTGACCGCGAACTGCCGTTCCCGCTTGACTTGGCACAATTCAAACTTGAATTCTCCCGCCTTCTCCACCTTGCCTTCGACTGAATTAGGCTTTGAGCATCGACACTGACAGGTTTACACTAACATTCTCCCCCTTAAACCTGTCAAGCAGTAGCACCAAGATCTCTGACACCTAACAAGTGCCTCATCACCACCAGTTTCCCCACCGGCAATGCCTTGGTCAAAGCATCAGCTTTTTGTTCATCAGTACTAACTCTCTTCACAATGATCTGACCCCTCTCCACACACTGTCTGATGAAATGATATTTGATATCAATGTGTTTACTCCTTCCATGAAACACTGGATTGTTCATCAGAGCCCTTGCTGAATTGTTGTCAACATAGAGAGTTACTGCACTTGGTTTTTCTTCAGTGATTTCACTCAGCAGATTTCTCAGCCATAGTGCTTGCCTTGCTGCAGCAGTGGCTGCCATGAATTCTGCTTCACAGGATGACAGAGCAACTAGTCTTCTACTTCTGGGAACACCAGCTCACCAAATTCTCACCTAGGTAGAAAGCCATTCCACCAGTGCTAGTTCTCTCCACTTGGTCAGCTCCATGATCACTGTCAGTGTATCCCACCAACATCCCTGTTCCACCACCTTGAACATACACCAGTCCAAACTCAGTGGTTCCTCTCAGGTATCTCATGATCTGTTTGACTACCCCAGCATGCAACACTGTTGGTTTTTCCATAAACCTGCTAGCTAGCCCAACTGAGTATGACAGGTCAGGCCTAGTATGCAGCAGATACCTAAGACAAGCCAATCATCTTTCTGTAATCTGTTGCATCAACCATCTTTCCTCCCTTGTCTGCATTCAGTTTGTTTCTAGGTTCCATTGGAAATTTACTAGCATTGCATTCTGCCATGCCAAACTGCCCCAACACCTTTCTAGCATAGCATGTCTGTTTCAGAGTGATATGGTCATCTTTCTGATCAACTTCTATACCAAGATAGAATGAAAGAAGACCAAGATCAGTCATCTCAAACTCACTCATCATCTGTTGCTTGAATAACTTGATATTTTCTGGATTCCCTCCTGTGACTATCAAGTCATCAACATATATACCCAACAGCACTGCATCTGTCCCATGCCCTCTAGTGTAAACTGCTTGTTCACTGAAACATCTCCTGAAGTTCAGCTTTTTCAGGCTTCTGTCTAACCTGACATTCCAAGCCCTTGGTGCTTGTTTAAGTCCATACAGTGCTTTGCTCAGTTTGAGTACACACTGTTCCTTCCCTTTCACAATGTATCCTTCAGGTTGTGAAACATAGACTTCCTCCTCCAACTCACCATGTAAAAAGGCTGACTTCACATCTAAGTGATGAACCTTCCATCCTTGATTAGCTGCTAGAGCCAACAGTACCCTTACTGTATCTAATCTGGCCACAGGTGCAAATACTTCTTCATAATCCACACCAAATTTTTGCACATAGCCTTTAGCAACCAATCTGGCTTTATGTTTCACCACTTCCCCATCAGATTTTTTTTTCAGTTTGAACACCCATTTCAAATCAATGGGCTTTTTCCCTGCAGGTAGCTTGACTAACTTCCAGGTATTGTTCTTTTCTATGGACTGCATCTCCCTGTCCATTGCATCAACCCAATCTTGATTGTCAGCTGCATCTCTGAAACAAGTTGGCTCTTCCATTTCAACTAGAAGTGCTTCAACATTTTCATCCATTAGCTCCACCTCATAGGAATCATTATAGACTTCATTTAGATCCCTAAACCTGATTGGGCCACTGTCCAAGTCAATGGTGTCATCTACTTCCATACTGTCAGAGCCAAGGCCTGACAGATGTGGTGAATTTATGGAGTCACTGGCTCCTGCTCTGTTGTCGGATTTTCTTCAGACGCTGACTGACTGTCAATGTCATCATCATTTCCATTTCCTCCAACTGCAGATTCCTCTCCACCACTACTTGCTCCCCCTGTCTCACTGACATCCTGAGCATCATGTCCATCACCAACACCACCATCAAGATAGTTATAATCACCAGAGAAGAATTGACCATCCTTCTCATCTCTGTTTTCAGAAAAATTTTCATCATTAACAGCTTCCCAGCTCCATTTCACTGTCTCCTCAAACACAACATCCCTGCTAACCACAATCTTGTTTGTTTTTGGATTGAACATTCTATGAGCTTTGCTGCCTTCTTCTATACCAAAATAGACCATTGGTATGCTTCTATCATCAAGTTTTTTTAGATGTGTCCCCACAACTTTCACATGTCCTTTGCAACAAAAAATTCTTACATGCCCCAGATGAGGTTTTCTTCCATTCCAACCCTCATATGGTGTTCTGTACCCCATGGACTTTGTTGGAAGTCTGTTTAGCAGGTACACTGAATGCCTAACAGCTTCTGCCCAGAATATCCCAGGGATTTCCATGCTCTTCAACAGGGATCTAGCCATCTCCATCACAGACCTGTTCTTCCTCTCAACCACTCCATTTTGCTGTGGAGTGTAAGGTGCTGTAAACTGATGTTTGATCCTAGCCTATTCACACACATTTTGGAAGGAACTAGCTAGAAATTCTCCACCTCTATCTGATCTAAGAATCTTGATCTCATGGCTAGAGCTCTTCTCTACCTCTGCTCTGAACTTGATGAAAGCATCAACAGCCTGATCCTTTGACTTCAGCATGTACACTGTAGTCCATCTAGTGCAGTCATCCACTAGAAGCATGAAATATTTGTTGCCTGCTAATGTGGATGGAGTAATGGGCCCACAAAGATCTACATGCACAAGCTGAAGTGGTTCATCTGCTTTCCACAAGCACTGACCTTGGAAAAGGCTTCCTGGTTTGTTTGGCTGTCAGACAAGACTGACAGACCTGATCTGGATGTTGAATCAGTGGCACACCCCCAACCATATCCTTGTCAACAATTTGCTTCAATGCATGAAAATTAACATGACCAAGACGACCATGCCATAACCAAGCATCATCACTAGTATGACTCAAAAAACAGGTTGGCTCTACTGACACTAACTCAATTTTATACAATCTGTTTCCTGTTCTCTGAACTTTCATGATCAATCTCCATGGGTTTTTCTCTGACACCTCAATGACATCGTCATCCATCACTACCCAGTGCCCAATTTCAGTTAGTTGACCCAAACTAATCAAATTGCTTTTTAACTTAGGAATGTAGTAAACATCTCTAAGCACCCATTGATCACCTAGTCCTCCCTTGAAACAAAATTGAGCCCTTTCCCATTATCTCTACTGATGAGCCATCACCAAACCGTACCTTGCCAGTAGCAGTCTGGTCCATGTCCCTGAACTTGTGGTGATCTCCAGTCATGTGATTGCTGGCACCATTGTCTAGGTACCAGACATCGTTCATGACCTCCCCCTCGCCGACAAAGTACAGCTCCGGCAACACTTTCTTCTCCTCCAGCATCACTTCAGTATGCAGGTTAGTGCACAGTGCAGGCTCGAGCGGTCCCTGCTCCTCAGTTTCCGCGAGCAGCACTGCTGGCTCCATCACCACCGTCCTCGCATGGTGCGCCTCCTCGTCCTTCTTCTTCTCACCGGGACAGCGGTTGGCATAGTGCCCATAGCAATGGCACTTAAAACACTTGATGTGACTTTTGTCACGCTTCTCAGTGCTTTCCTTCCCCGCATCGCCGCGTCCACCACTGACCTCCCCAGCCGCCACCACGACCACGTCCACGACCTCGGCCGCCATTGCTCGGAGACCTCCCGCCTCCAGAACCTTCTCCACTCGACTTCTTCTGGCGTGACTCCCACTCAGCTTGAGTGAGTAATGCCTGCCCATCACCAGAACACAACCCACCAGCTCCCCGCCTGGTTCGCTCCTCGAATGCCTTTAGTCGGCCAACAGCTTCGTCAAACGCCAAAGTTTTGAGATCATAGAACTGTTCGATCCCGGCTATGACATGAATGAATCTGTCAGGCACGGTGTCGAACAACTTCTTCACCATGGCCAAGTCCTCCAATGTCCCGCCTAGGTTCCCATACTTGACTGACATAACTGTCAGTTTTCCGGTGAACTCATCGATAGTCTCCTCCTCCTTCATCTTCAGCGCATCAAACTCTGCCTTGAGGGTCTGCAGGCGCGCGTCCTTGACACACTTAGCGCCCACAAACCTCGCCTTCAGAGAGTCCCATACTTCCTTCCCCATCTTCTTCTTTGCCACTTGCATCAGTAGCTCATCCGACAGGCACTAGAAGAGATGTGCTCGCACTTCTTATCCTTCGCCGTCTGCGCCTCCGTCAGGGCTCCCACCGAATTCCCCTCCGGCTGGCTCCATCACTTCCCACCACCCCTGCTCCTCCATGATCGCCTACACCCTGAATACTCCTAGCTGGTGTAGTTGGTCGCCATCAGCATCGGGAACACCTGCCGGTGCCCACCATCGCCGCTCCCCTGACCTCCATCAGCAACCGTCAGCGACATGGCGAAGCTCTCGGTGGATCTTGCGTGTTTTACCGGCTCTGATACCAAATGATGGCAAGAATCGATCACAAACACACAAGGAATATCAGTGGCTAGCCTAATGAATCGAGCACAGATCAAATCGGGTGGAAGAACAGCAAGAACATGTGGTAACCGCCACCAGGACAACAGGGTGACTATCGCCCCTTTTCGCTCTCTACCATGACGAGTATAACACACGGATACAAGTGTCTGAGACTCTTACCAAGACCTCTTACATCAGGGAGCATACATCAGCTCCTAACTCACACACTCACACAGAGAATAAAACTGCTAGACGCGATACAAGACGCTCCAAAACACACTCTTCAGGCAATGGCATGTCAGTGGACGTGGTGACCTGCGAACTGCCGTTCCCGCTTGACTTGGCACAATTCAAACTTGAATTCTCCCACCTTCTCCACCTTGCCTTCGACTGAATTAGGCTTTGAGCATCGACACTGATAGGTTTACACTAACAGAGATCGTCCAGAAAAATGTCTAGCTTATTAGTTTCGTTCATGGCCACCACCAAAGTTGCGGCAGCAATGGCACCTCTAGATTATTGATCAACCAAACCTCTCTATTGCAGGATAGAATCACCGTATCCAGTGACACCACCATGCTCCAGTGGAGCATCATCGATGAGCCTAGGGGCACATCCAGAACACAAGGAGGGGGGGGGGGCACGTGCCCCGACTCAAATTCTTAGTTTCCAAAGAAAATATGCCTTCTTTCGTATAGGATTTATGGTTTAGGTTTAGGCCACCACTCAAATTTCACCCACCTCCGCTGCCCAATCTGATCTTGCTCAGCAATGCCGCTACTAAGCCTGCTCCAACAGAGCGCATCCACCACCAACGCTTTCGACGTGGGGCGTCCGTTGGAAGATGCCTTTGCAGACTCAACTAACTTGTCTGCAGTAGCGGACTCAAGAAGGAAGCTAATCTATGACACTGAAAATATAGTATGACAATATATTCCTTGTTGTATTTAACTATACTAATTTTATGTCCTAAATATTAGTATTTTTTCTATAAATTTTTGTCAAACTCAAATAAAAATGACTCAGCACAACTCTGAAAGTTAATTTATTCATTGACGATTAAGCACTACTGGATTTAGGTTCTTTGCCGAGTGTCTGAGGCACTCGGCAAAGGCCAAATTGCACTCGACAAAGCCTTTGCCGAGTGTGGCACTCGGCAAAGAACACACGGCAAAAATTTGATCGACAAAGCCCTCTTTGCCGAGTGTCTTTTATCGGGCACTCGACAAAGGCTTTGCCGAGTGCCCCGGGGACACTCGGCAAAGAAAAGCGACCGTCACTGGCGCCGGTCCCGTTGACGGTCACTTTGCCGAGTGCCAACCCTGTAGGCACTCGGACAAAGATTTTTATTTTTTAAAAAAAATTCTTTGCCGAGTGCCAACCCGTAAGGCACTCGGCAAAGATTTTTTTATTTTTTTAAAAAAAATTCTTTGCCGAGTGCCAACCCGGAAGGGCACTCGGCAAAGAGCTTTTATTTTTTTGAAAAATTTCTTTGCCGAGTGCCAACCCTACAAGCACTCGGCAAAGTGTTTTTATTTTTTTAAAACAAAATTCTTTGCCGAGTGCCAGCCATAGGGCACTCGGACAAATATTTTTTATTTTTTTTTAAAAAAAATTCTTTGCCGAGTGTCAACCCGGAAGGACACTCGGCCAAGATTTTTTGTTTTTTTAAAAAATTTCTTTGCCGAGTGCCCTGTGGATGGCACTCGGCAAAGTTTTGAATTTAAAAAAAAAATTCTTTGCCGAGTGCCCTATGGCCGACACTCGGCAAAGTTTGAATTTTTTTTTAAAAAAAATTCTTTGCCGAGTGTTATGGTCATAGCACTCGGCAAAGCTAGAAAAATCTATTTTCTGGTCGCCCATTTTTCCAGCTTTGTCGAGTGCTGTGACCATTGCACTCGGCAAAGGGGTCCTTTGCCGAGTGCAACACTCGGCAAAGTGACCCAAAACGACAAATTTTAATTTTTTTTATATTCCATCATGACAAATAAATTCATACAAACATATATCACATATATATCTCATCCATCACATATATATCTCATCCATCCACACATCCATCCGCCCATATCACATCTATCACAATATATATCACATATATAATAATAAGTGCTCAAGTCCATCCAAATAAATCCACAAGTCCATCAAAGTCCACAAGTGCATCAATAGTTATCACAAGTCCATCACCAAGTGAACAACAAATGTAAAAAATACAACATGCACTCATCTCGGCCACTACGACTGTGGTGAAAGCCCAGATGCATCATTCGGAGGTGCATGAGGTGGATTATTCAAACCACCGTCAGATGGAGACTGCACAAAGGAGAAAAGATTGCATGTGAGACAAGATTATTTTGATAGCTAATCTAGGACGATAGAGGCCATACAAGCAAAGCACAAGCGAAAGTAAAAACTTTGATACTCACAGGAGTAGCTGCAGCTACAGGACGCGGAGGCGGAGGTGGAACCAACAGCCCAAGTGACAGAGACAAGCCCATACGTTGCCCAAGCCCTTGTAGGAACTCCGTAATGTCCATCAGCCTCTGTGCCTAGGCCTGCCACTCGGCCTGCTCGGCCTCTAGCTGGGCCCCCAGCTCCTGACGTTCCTTCATTTCTTGTTCCAGCCGGACCTGTAATATTTCACTCCAATGTTTCAGTAATGCAAAGCTAATTAAGGTATGTAAAGATCAATGTATGATGAGTAAAACAGGAATAACCTCGTGTGCATCGACCCGATGCTGTGTAGCGGTCGACCGTGTGCGAATGGCTAGGCTCTCGCTCGTGCTCCGTGCTCGAATCTAGGAGAGAGAGAGGGAGTAGAGGCCATGTCGATGACGTCGTCGCCAAGCCAGAACCGCCCATGCTTCTTGCCTTGCCCCACCCTCATGACGACCTCTCCATCGAAGTCCTAGGTGCTCGGATCGTGGTCTAACCCATGGAGCGACCTCGCCACCTCAGTGTACTCACTAATGCGGGAGTGGACGCTCAGGTTCGTGTATGCCTCGGGTGGGTCCTCCAAGTTGAAGGAGACGTCGGACGTCGCCTTGCCCTTATGGGCCATACACCATGCCTGGAAGTCCAAGCAAGCCTGACCACTATGTGACGCCGACTGCGAGAAAGACCGCATGATGATTACAAATCAGGCAGAACTGAGCATCATAATAGATAAATGAATTCGCATACCCATGCTTGTTTGTATTCGGTGAGGCTGCGGCTGCCTTGATGGTGTGCTAGACCTTGCATCTACAAATGATGTGTCGGGTACCTTGGAATGGGGTACCCCAAGCAAAACATCAAATGGGTTGCCTAAGTCCCATCTAAAAATAATAAAAGCAAAAAGGTAAGTCGTGGGCCCTTCCCCGTCGTGACCGAGCCCACTGGGTCCTCCCCCTCCCCGCCTCAAGCCTCAAGCAGGGGGTCTCGGCATCCTGACACCAACTCCGCTTCGCGCGAGGCCCCCCCAGGGAAGGCCTCAACAGGGAACACCATCTCCACCCCACCCGAGGCTCTCCACGAAAGGCCTCGGCAGGAGGCGCATTCTCTGTCTCACGCGAGGCCTCGAAAAGGAGCCTGGTCTCCGTCTCACGCGAGGCCTCATTCTCTGTGTCGCTCGAGGCCAGCTCGTCCACGGTCCGTCGCCCCCCGCCTCGGCCGACCCTCCCGACAGCGCGTCACGTCACATTAATGCTTCAACCACTCCCACAATCTCAGCCGCACGGTGGCTCAACGCCACAGGACAGCCGACGTGACCCGAGGTCGCATCAGCGCCATACCGGCCAGGACAGGGCACGGCGGGGATTACCGGCCACTGTGTCCTACCACTGTGTCCACGATCAGCGCCATACCAGCCAAGACAGGGCACGACGGGGATTATCGGCCACTGTGTCCTATCACTGTGACCACGATCTGCGCCTGGGACAGGATATGACGGGGGTTACTGGCCACTGTGCCCTACCACTGTGTCCGCGATCAGCCGCCCGCTCAAGGCCTCGACGCTGTACACCAGGGCCTCGGCACTGTACACCAAGGCCTCGGCGATATTGGGGTCCGAGCCCGCCAAGAGCCCCCATCGCAGTACCAGCCTCGGCACCGACCAAGTTTTGGCCTCGTGCATAGTCCGTCCACAGTGGCTATGTTCGCCGCCACGTCCACTCCGAGGCATTCTGGGGGCTCCCACGATGCACAGGATCTGATGGGACGACCACGCTGCCCCAGTACTCCAAGGAAGGACCACTTTGATGACCACGCTGCCACAGGAACAAGCCACAGGGCTCGGACATGCCGCCCCTGTCGGCACGACACCGCATAGTAATACATGTACTGCCCTTGTCCTCCCTTCAACTATAAAAGGAGAGGACTTGGGCCACTTAGAGGGAGAGAGGATCAGAGAACACACACACACATTCCCGCCGCTTGAGAGCAACGTCTCAGACGGCCCACACGACACCCTGCCGAGACCTGGGACTAGCTCCCTCTCTCCCTTAGCTTGTAACCCCCTACTACGAGCACTCTGGTGCAAGGAATACAAGTTCGATCTCTCAGACTAGACGTAGGGCGCCGATTGCCCGAACCAGTATAAACCTTGTGTCTCTTTGCATCACCATCCAGAATCGGGAGCACGCAGAACAAATTCACTAGTCGGTCGAGGACCCCCCGGTCTGGAACACCGACAGTTGGCGCGCCAGGTAGGGGCCACTGCGTGTCAGTTTTGTCATCCCAGCAGGTTCTGGATGGCAGACCCTGGACGACCATTGCGTCTCGGCACCGTAGTTTGGTTCGGGAGCCTAGAATTCATGTCTCTAGGGCATGAATACGACATGGTACTCCTCACTCCCCGAGCCCCACCGTTCGATGATGAAGTTACGCACCAGCAGCCCAGGCGTAGGCGGCACCCAGGCGGCTGCACTCGCTGTGCTCGCCAGGCACGACGCGAGCAAGGCCACCCCGATGCTACGCGAACTTAGGGCGGCATGCCACTCCCCGCCGATATCCTACGACCAGCTGTTGGTACGGGGTTCCTGGCCAGGGACCTATCTGGCCTGAGCTTGGACAAAGGGAAAACGCCGGTGGCTTGCGATGGTGCCCAGTCGTCAAGCTCCGCTCCACCACTCCCTGAAGAACCGACCCCGGCGGAGCAGAATCTGGCGACGGCGCCATCCCCATACCCCTTTGGGTTGAGAAATGCCACTGCTTCTTATGCCTACGCATACGCTGCCGCTCATGAGGATCCCTCAGAGCGCTGCCAGCGCTTCCGTCTTGACCTAAGCACCCATGCCGACTCCACGGATGAGGACGAGGCATGGCCCGGAGTGGATTTCTCCGGGCTCCGCGACCCTGGGGCTTTGCGCCAGTTCTTGGCCGCAAGCGACTACTGCTTCGGTTACTCCGACTCTGACGACGAAGGCACTTATGACCCCACTCGCGAGTGCTTCCACATCGGGCTCGGGATGCCGAGGGCATGCGAAGAGGATGAGGGGGCAGGTAGCCACTCCCCACTTCATCCAGGGGCGGGCGCCGTCACGCCCCCACGCAATGCCCTGCCGGCCGCACGAAATGAGAACGTCGCTCTTGCATGACCTCAGCGCCCAGACCTAGAGCAGCTCCATGAGCTCTAGGCCAAGGTTGAGCAAGACCAACTCCTTCTGCAGCAGCTTCGAGACTCTCTCGAACAGGAACAGTGAGGCTGCGGCGAAGGCGGGGGAGCCCGACGAAGAGCCCGCGATGTGCATCACCGCATCCATGACGACGAAGGGAGCGAGCAACCCCCAGTCTTCAATCGTGCCAGCCAGAACGTCGCGGCTGTGGCAATGCTGGTCCGCGCAATGCCTGAGCCTTCTACCACAGAGGGGCGGTGGGTCCGCGGCGAGCTCCGCGATCTCCTAGAGACCGCTGCGGTTCAGCAGGCCGAGAGTTCCACCTCCTGACGGCGCGGGGGCACCTTGAATCTTCTCACGGCACCGCCTCGGTAGGATAGGGAAGCCCCGGCTCGTCCCGAGCCCGACCGAGCGCCAATAGCCCACAGGGTCCCTGTGCTTCTAGACCGCCTCGGCAATCGACGCGAGGTGCAAGGAGACCATGAGGTGGTCAGCCGCCGACGATGCCACGATAACGAAGGGCCCGCTCAGGGCTACCACCCACACCGAGGTGGACGCTATGACAGCGGTGAGGACCGTAGTCCTTCCCCTAAGCCGCCAGGCCCTCGGGTCTTCAGCAGGGCCATCCGCGCTGCTCCTTTCCCCGCTCGGTTTCGACAGCCGGCCAATCTCGCGAAGTACAGCGGCGAGACTAACCCAGAACTCTGGCTCACCGATTACCGCCTGGCATGCCAGCTAGGTGGCACGGACGATGACCTGCTCATCATCCGCAATCTCCCTTTGCTCTTGTTGGACTCGGCACGAGCCTGGCTCGAGCATCTCCCTCCCTCGCAGATCCATGACTGGCGCGACTTGGTTAGGATCTTCATCAGGAACTTCCAGGGCACATACGTGCGCCCTAGGAATTCCTAGGACCTTAAGAGCTATCGCCAGAAGCCGGACGAGTCTCTCCGAGACTTCATCCGACGCTTCTCCAAACAGTGCACCGAGCTACCCAGCGTCGGTGACTCGGAGATCGTCCAGGCTTTCCTCTCTGGCACCACTTGTTGGGACTTGGTCCGAGAGTTAGGTCGCAACGTCCCGCGCTCTGCTGCCACGCTCCTCGACATCGCCACTAGCTTCGCCTCAGGTGAAGAGGCTGTCGGAGCCATCTTCCCCGACGCCGACACCAAGGGTAAGCGGAGGGAAGAGGCCCCCGAGGCCTCAGCCTCCCACCTCCCTAAGAAAAAGAAAAAGGGGCGCCTGAGGAAGCAGGAGGTCCTGGAGGCTGATCTGGTCACGGCCACAGAGCGCAAGAATCCCTGAGGCTCCAAAGGCCCTAGGCCCTTCGACGACATGCTCAAGAAACCCTGCCCTTACCACCAGAGCCCGGTCAGGCACGCTCTCGAAGATTGCACCATGCTACGGCGCTACTACGCCAGGCTCGGGCTCCCCGACGATGACACCAAGCAGAAGGGGGCCGGCGGTTGGGACGAAGACAAGGACAACGGGTTCCCCGAGGTACGCAACACTTTCATGATCTTCGGTGGGCCCTCGGCATGCCTTACGGCGTGTCAGCGCAAGAGGGAACATCGAGAGGTCTTCTTGGTCAAGGTGGCCACCCCCCAGTACCTCGACTGGTCTCGAGAGGCGATCACCTTCGATCGAGATGATCACCCCGACCGTATTCTAAATCTCGGGCAGTACCCACTAGTCATCGACCCGATCATCGACAACACCCGCCTCTCCAAGGTGTTGATGGATGGAGGCAGCGGCCTCAACATCCTCTATGCCAACACCCTGGAGCTCTTGGAGATCGACCGGTTGAGGCTCCGAGGCAACGTCGCACCCTTCCACGGCATTGTGCCAGGGAAGCGCACGTGACCCCTCGGGCGCATCGACCTTCCTGTCTGCTTCGGCACCCCTTCCAACTACCGTAAGGAAGTCCTCACCTTCGAGGTAGTCGGGTTTGGGGGAGCCTACCACGCCATTCTGGGATGGCCGTGCTACGCCAAGTTCATGGCAGTGCCCAACTATACCTACCTCAAGCTCAAGATGCCAGGCCGTAATGGTGTCATCACGATTGAGTCCACGTACGAACATGCATACGACTGCGACGTCGAGTGCATCGAGTACGCCGAGGCTCTTGCGGAGGCCGAGACCCTCATCGCCCACCTCGACCAACTCAGTGGCGAGGTGCCTAACTCCAAGCGTCGCGCGGGGGCGTTCGAGCCCGCTGAAACCATCAAGCTCATCCCAGTCGACCTCGCCTGCCCCGACGACCGAGCGCTGAGGATCAGCGCCACCTTCGACATCAAATAGGAAGCCGTGCTCATCGACTTTCTCCGTGCGAACACCGACGTATTCGCATGGAGTCCCTCGGACATGCCGGGCATACCAAGGGAAGTCGCCGAGCACGCCCTAGACATCCGGGCTAGATCTAGACTGGCGAGGCAACGCCTGCGCCGCTTCGACGAAGAAAAGCGTAGGGCCATCGGAGAGGAGGTACAGAGACTCTTGGCGGCCGAGTTCATCAAGGAGGTATCCCACCTAGAGTGGTTGGCCAACCCCGTTCTAGTCAAGAAGAAAAATGGAAAATGGAGGATGTGTGTAGACTACACCAGTCTGAACAAAGCCTATCCAAAGGTCCCCTTCCCATTACCTCGAATCGATCAAATCATTGATTCCACCGCAGGGTGTGAGACCATATCCTTCCTCGATGCGTACTCTGGTTACCATCAGATCAAGATGAAAGAGTCCGACCAGCTCGCGACTTCTTTTATCACACCGTTTGGCATGTACTGCTACGTGACGATGCCCTTCGGCCTCAGAAACGTAGGTGCCACATACCAGCGGTGCATGACCCAGGTCTTTGGCGACAACATCGGGCAGACCGTCGAGGCCTACATAGATGACATCATGGTCAAAACCAGAAGAGCTGAGAATCTCGTGAATGACTTGAGGGTAACCTTCAAATGCCTTAGAGAGAAGGGCATCAAGCTCAACCCCGAGAAGTGTGTGTTCGGGGTCCCCCGAGGCATGCTCTTGGGATTCATAGTCTCGGAACGCGGCATTGAGGCCAACCCAGAGAAGGTCTCAGCTATAACCAGCATGGGACCTATCAGAGACCTCAAGGGAGTGCAGAGGGTCATGGGATGCCTGCGGCCTAGCGCTTCATCTCGTGCCTTGGCGAAAAAGGTTTGCCTCTGTACCGACTCTTGAGAAAGTCCGAGCATTTTTCTTGGACCCCCGAGGCCAAGGAAGCCCTCAACAGACTCAAGAGGCTGCTCACCAATCCTTCCGTTCTGATACCCCTAGCCATGGACGAGGCCCTCTTACTCTACGTCGCCGCAACAACCCAAGTGGTCAGCGCCACTGTAGTAGTAGAGAGGCAGGAAGAAGGGCATACTCTACCCACCCAGTGACCTGTCTATTTCATCAGTGAGGTGCTCTCTAAGACCAAGGCACGCTACCCCCACATCCAGAAGCTAGTCTATGCTGTGGTCCTGGCCTGGTGCAAACTGCGCCACTACTTCGAGTCGCACCCGGTGACTGTGGTATCATCCTTCCCCCTAGGCGAGATAGTTCATAACCGAGAGGCCTCGGGCAGGATAGCCAAGTGGGCTGTCAAGCTTATGGGGGAAACCCTGACCTTTGCGCCTCGAAAAGCGATCAAGTCTCAGGTCTTGGCTGATTTCGTGGCTGAATGGATAGATACCCAACTACCACCTGCTCAAATCTAGACGGAGTGCTGGACCCTGTACTTCGACGGATCCCTTATGAAGACTGGGGCAGGCGCGGATCTGCTCTTCGTTTCGCCCCTTGGAGTACACATGCGCTACATGGTGCGGCTCCACTTCGCCGCCTCCAACAACGTGGCCGAATACAAGGCCCTCGTCAATGGCTTACAAGTCGCCATCGAGCTTGGGGCACGACGCCTCGACGTCCGAGGCGACTCGCGGCTCGTCATAGATCAGGTGATGAAGGAGTCAAACTACCTTGACCCTAAAATGGAGGCTTACTGCAAGATGGTACGACGCCTAGAAGACAAGTTCGACGGCCTTGAACTAAATCATGTCGCGCGAAAGTACAATAAGGCCGCCGACGAGCTGGCAAAGATGGCCTCGGCACGGGCCCCGGTCCCCCCAAACGTCTTCGCCAGAGACCTCCACAAACCCTCCATCGGCTGCACCTCGACAGCAGAGGAGGGCCCACCTGAGGAACCCATGGCAAAGCCCGACGCCCCCTCTGCTGCCGAGACCCCCTCGACCAAGCCCGAGGTCATGGAAGTCAACGCCGAGCCTCCGTAGAATGATCAGGACGCGGATTGGCGAGCCCCGTTCCTCGATTGGCTTGATCGGGGGGAGCTTCCCGACGACCGAACTGAAGCACGACGGCTTGCACGCCGAGCCAAAACCTACGCCCTCTATAATGGCGAATTATACAGGCGAAGTCCCTCAGGTGTCCTTCAACGATGCATCAGTTCCGAGGCAGGCCAAGCCCTGCTTTGGGACTTACACGCAGGCGCCTGCGGGCACCATGCGGTGCCTTGGACGCTCGTAGGGAACGCTTTCCGCCAAGGGTTCTACTGGCCGACGGTGGTCGCCGACGCTACCAAGCTAGTATGCTCCTGTGAAGGATGCCAGTACTACGCTCGGCAGACACATCTCCTGGCCCTGGCCTTGCAAACCATCCCCATCACATGGCCGTTCGCCGTGTGGGGGCTCGACATGGTCGGGCCTCTGCAAAAGGCCCCCAGGGGCTACACCCATCTACTAGTATCAATCGACAAGTTCTCCAAATGGATCGAAGCCCGTCCGATCAATCGAATCAAATCCGAGCAGGCAGTGCTGTTCTGCACTGACATTATTCACCGGTTTGGGGTCCCCAACACCATCATCACCGACAACGGGACGCAGTTCACCGGCAAAAAGTTCCTGACATTTTGCGACAACCACCACATCCGTGTAGCCTGGTCGGCCATAGGACACCCAAGGACCAACGGCCAAGTAGAGCGTGCCAATGGCATGATCCTACAAGGCCTCAAGCCAAGAATTCAGAACCGGTTGAAAAAGTTTGGCAAGAAATGGCTCGCCGAACTCCCCTCGGTCATCTGGAGCCTGAGGAACACTCCAAGCCGAGCCACGGGGTTCATGCCTTTCTTCCTAGTCTATGGGGCTGAGGCCATCCTCCCCACCGACCTAGAATATGGTTCCCCGAGGCTGCAAGCCTATAACGAACAAAGCAACCGCACCACCCGAGAGGACGCCCTCGATCAGCTGGAGGAAGCCCGAGACGTTGCGCTACTACACTCGGCCAAGTACCAGCAGAGCCTACGGCGCTACCAGGCCCGACGCGTCCGAGGCAGAGACTTGAAGGTAGGCGACTTGGTGTTGAGGCTAGCACAGAGCAACAAGGGTCGCCACAAGCTGACCCCACCATGGGAAGGACCGTACATCATCGCCCAAGTACTGAAGCCCGGGACCTACAAGCTGGCCAACGAGAAGGGTGAAGTCTTCACCAATGCTTGGAACATAGAACAACTACGTCGCTTTTATCCCTAAATTTCCAAGCATTGTATATGTTGTTTCTCGAAATACAATTACTAAGCGTTCTTTAATTGGTCTTATTTTTCGAGAAACCCCCCGGGCCCATCGTAGGTCTCGGCAGTACAATAAACACAACAAGGGAGACTTGGCTCTGCCTCAGCAGAACCAAGCCTCCCTTGGGGGCTAGATGGGGGACTCCCCCTAGGTCCCACACACCATTTTTAGTTGCTTTTCGAAAAAATTCCTATGCCAAGTCTCTAGCAGGCTCTGACGAATCATTTGTAGAGACTCCTCGGATCAAGGTCTGTTCTAAGCAAGAGGCCGGTAGAGTCGCAAGACGGCCTATGCCCCTAGGCTACGGCACTCCCTCACTACCTCTCGCTCAAGGGACGGCTTAGGCCCCAGAGGGGTGTTTTGCAAACGAAGTCTGATCAGGAGCAACAGAGAGCAAAGGCTCGGAAACATGAGAAAAACAACTAAGAAACACAAATACGTCAGAAATAAAGGCCTCGACGGCCACAAATGTTATGATACAAAAATAACCCCTATTCTATCTTTACATAGCCCCCAGGGCACAGATTAAGGCTCAGGGCCCCTAGCACCGGCAGAGGGTAGGGGAGGAACCACCTCATCTTCAAAGAGCGTCGCCAGCGCCGTGCCAGGGCCTTCCGCCGCCTCCAGCAGCTTCGTGACCACCGCGTGGGCCTCCTCGTCATCATCAGGCAGAACGTAGCCATCACTGATGGCCGAGAGGTCAACGCCAAGATAGTGAGAGGAGATGACGGCCATCGCCCGCTTGACACCCGTGTGCAGAGCCCCTCGGAGCCGCTCGCGCATCTGGCTGCTTAGCGCAATCAAGCGGCTCCCAAGGGAGCTACCCGACTGAACCCCCTGGACTTTCAGGGCCTGGCAGGCGGAAAGGGCAGCACGCTTTAGCGCCTCATGCTCCCCGATCTCGGTCTTGAGCACCGTCTGCACCGCGCTGGAAGCCTCGATGGCCCGAACGATCTCTGCCTCTGACTCTGCACCATGGAAAATGAAATAAGGTCAAGCTAGAGAAAAAACAACCTAAGTTAGGGACGGGAGCCCACGGAGCTCACCCTTGGCCTTCAGCTCCCAGCGTCGGGTCTCGGCCTGACAGGCCTCGGCTTTCTCCTTCAACCGCTGGGCCTCGACTCGAGAGGCCTCGGCCACCCTGGAGGCTTCACTCCCCAGCTCTGTGACATACAAGGAAGTTAGGAAGCGAACATAAGGGGAAGTTAGAAAACAAAATAAGGGACTCAAACTCACCCTCGACCGTCCCCCTCAAAACCACAGCCTCGATTTGCGAGGCCTCAACCGCAGCAAGGGCCTCGTTCAGAGCGCCTTTGGTCAGCCGGTGCGCACTCTCCTCTGCCCCCAGCTGCCCAGCGAGGGCTTTGCCCAAGGCCATCGCTTCTTCAGTCCGGGACCTGAAGGCATCCTGATCACTAACAGCGTGGGTAAGCTCCTCCTCTAGCTCCTTGATCCGCGCCGCCAAGGGGGTGAGCTGCGTCTGGGCTGTGGCCGCCTCGACCTTCGCATCGGCACAGCGAAGGCGGAGGTCCTCCACCTCCGCGCTTCGTGCCGACAGAAGCTCGTTAGCATCGGCAAGAAGACCCCTCTGCCTCTGAAGCTGGTCCCAGATTCCCCTCTCCCGCCAGAGGAAGACCGACTTCTTGAGGGACCGGGTCTCGAGCTCCTGAGGAGGCAGAGTAGAGGTCGTCGATTGCGACAAAACCAAGGAAAGAACAACGTCGCGCGAGAAAGGAAAACATGAACCTGAGCGACTCTGGGCAGTTCGTCGGCCACCACGGACAACGCCGTCCGTAGCGACCGCTCCGCCAGCTCGCGGTACTGCTCGAAGGTACTCCAGCGCCCGCCCTCGGCCGTGTCCTCGAGGGCGAACAAAGGCTCCCCCTTAGGGTCGTCCCGGCTCCGTCACAGTACCCGCGGGTGATCCCACCCGCGGGGCTTGGGTCGCACCCACACGAGGGCCAAGCCTCCCTCGTCTAAGAGTGGTGCCGGCTGCTCCACAGCATCGGTCTCCTCGGCGCCGACCACCTCCCGCGCCCGGGAGGTATCGTCGGAGGAGATCGGATAGACCTCCGCCTCCCGGGCACTCTCCCGCAACAACGACGGGCCCTGAGCCGATGGCACAGCCGAGGCCTCCACCGCCCGCATCTCCGCCTCCTGCACAGACGGCCTCGCTACCATCATGATGGCCGTGGTGACCTCAGGGGCTCCAGCCTCTGCAATCACGGCCTCAGCGGTCTCAGGGGCTCTGGCCTCCGTCGTTGTGACCTCGGCAGACGCAGAAGCACCGGCCGCGGACATTGCGGTCTCGGCGGTCATGGGCGCCGGGGCCCCCATCGCCTCAGCCCCGGAGGCCCGGGGAGCCTCGGCAACAAAGGGCACAATGGCCCCATCCAACCATGTTGGGGCCGCCTCGGCAACCCTTCCTTGGGCAGCTGGTTCCTTTGGGTCAACCCTCGCCGACGCCGCGCCGCGCTACGCTGGATGGCGGCTTGTGCCTCCGCCACCCAGTGGGCAGAGGAGCCAGGGCTCGCCTTAAGCGCTTTAAGGGGCGCCAAGGGGAGGTCGTCCGTAGGCCGCTTCTGACTGAAGAAAATCAACCCACAGGGTCAGCACGAGACCAAAAAAGCGAATGGAAGACACCATAACCCCGCCAAAAATACACTTACTTTGAACGGGGCAGCCCCAGCTTTGCCACAACAAACCTCATTCGCAACGGCGGAGGCGGCGGCAGTGGCGTTGCATCCGTATCCATCGGCGCCGGTCGGTCCTCGGCGGACCCCGGCGCCCCTTCGATCCTCTGCGGGGCCGGTGGCGTCGCCTCCACCGCCACTGGCTCCGTCGCGACCGCCGAGCTTACCGGGCCGACGGCGCGTTTGCCTAACGCCCGCGCCTCGGGCGTGTCGGCCTCAGCCCCGGAGGGGGCCACCGTCGGCCCTGGGTCCTGCTTCCTCTCCCCTTCCCGGGGGTGCCGGGCTGCTTACCGACGCCTCGGGCACCACCTCCTCGACGTCTGGAAGGTGGTCTAGGGGGCCTCGCCCCCCCTCGCCCTTGTCATTCCCGTCCGAGGCCTCCGTCGACAATGATGTCGACGGGGATTCCTCCAACGGGAGACCATCCTTCCGTTGCTGACGACGGCGCTTATCCAACGCCTCGCGCGCAAGGATATACTTCGTGCGCTTCGCCGCCTTAGCATCCTTCCGCTTCTTCTACGCGTTGGCATAAGCGCGGTTGATCGCCCGCTGCCCCGTGTCCTCGGGAATGGGCAGCGGGGAGGAACGCACGTCCCTCATCCCCTGAAGTAACGACAAACGCGCATAAGGAAACAAGGGATAAAGGGAGATTAAGGAGGTTCAGAGGCTATAGCGGCGCTCGACTTACCAGCGAAAGGAACCCCCGCGACGGACGCATCGCAAAGGGGGTTAGGTTGCCACCCCTCAACTTCACATCTACCGTCTCCCCCACCCGACGGTGAATTTCCTCATCGGAGAGGGCGGAGGAAGACATCCGGGTGCCTTCGACAGGCTCACCCGGCCTCATCTCGAACAGCCGCCATCGCCGAGCCATCAACGGCAACACCCTCCGGCGTTGGCAGGCGGCCACGACCACAGCGACGGTGAGGCCATGGTTCCGCAGCCTCACCAGCCCCTCCAGGAGCGGCTCCGGCTTTGGCTGGTCGACCTTCGGGACGCCCCACTTCCACTTCTCCGGGCAACTCCCCACAATCCGCCCAGTATAAGGGGGAAGTCCTCCATCGTCGTTGTAGAGGTAAAACCAACTCGTGTACCACCGGCGGTTGGAGGACGCGAGTTGGGCCGGGATGTAGAGGTGCAGGCGGTCCTGACGCACTTGGAGAGTGCAGCCTCCAGCCCTCGATGCCTTCCTCTTGCCCGACGTGCCAGTCGGTTTGGTAGTGTGCCCCGCCCGGAACAGGTGGAGCCACAAATCCCAATGGGGAGCGATCCCCAAATACCCCTCGCAGACTGGCAACAAAGATAGCCGCCTGAGCGATGGAGTTGGGATTAAAATTGTGGAGCTCCACGCCTGTAGTAATGCGGGAGCACCCGCATGAACCAGTCCACCGAAACGCTGAGGCCGCGCTCGTGGAAGGAGACGAAGCTCACGACATAGCCGTCGCGAGGCCTCAGCTCCAGCTCACCGTACGGAGCAATCCACTTCGGCCTAGTAGGGTCTATCACCGGGTAGGAGGAGTCCACCGTCGACAAGCGACTGAAGCATCTCCTCAGTGACATCCGACGGATCCCAAGGGTCCACCTCGACAACGACGATGTTGCCGGCCATGAATGCGATGGAGGAATCGGGCGCGGCGGTGAGTTTTCCTCTCTCCCTCCACGCTCTCACTTTTTTCTCACTTTCCCCCTAGGCTCGCTCTTCTCTCCTCTTCTTCCCGGCACCCGCTACTCTAGCAACGGCTCGATGGAGGTGGCAGGCAAGGTAAGACAAGCAGGGGCGAGACTCTTCGGGTATTTATGCAAGGAGGAGGTGAAACGAACGGGCGATGAAATCGGGGAGGTTTTCCCCGTCCGGCGTGGTTAACCACGAGCCGATTTCGGTGGCCCACGCGCCCACGTCTCCCGCATTAAATGTGAAGACAGTTACATCCCGTCCATCACGTCATGCTCGGCCACTATGGCAGTAAGCGTCATTTCGCCTCCCCACAAAATCGCCTCAAAAGGCGCGCCACCCGCGGCTGAGCCGATAGGGAAGATATTTCCCGCGGCCTATTCCTTTCATAGGAAGGAACCGGGCTCTGAGCGTATTACGGTCTAGGGGTTTGAAGGCTGGACCCCAAAGGGTTTCGACAGCCGCCCCAGGATAACAGAGTCAGGGGCGACTGCGGGCGAGCCTGTACGGGGCCGAGACCCAAACGAGCGAAATGCTTGGGATGCCCAAAGTCGTGTTTGAGACCGACAGGAAAGTATCCGAATGGGATCCCACCGTAGGGAGGCACTGAGCCACCGAGGCCCAACGAACGGCCTCGGCACCCACTAGAGAAATCCACTCGTACTCTTGGAGTGTGTCTCTGGACCGCTAGCCGTCCCCTAACGAATGGGGTTCAGACCTCCACTCGGACTACCCGATAACAGCTCACCGGGAGTGCCACCGCTCGTACCCATCGAGGGTAGCGAGGCACATTCCACCCCTCCTTCCGAGCGAAAAGGAAGCACGAGGGTCGCATAAAAAGTCAGGGGAACCCCTAACGGCCTTCTCGCCCTATGAAGAGGCTAGGGGGCTCCTCCTGCAAATATGCCGAGACCCCACGACCCGGGCTCGCGCCCAAAGGGGCCTTGGCAAACAAACCCTCACGCGCGAGGGGCGTATGAAAAGTCAGGAGAACTCCCGACGGCCCTCTCATGCAGAGGCTAGGGGCTCTTCCTGCAACCTTGCCGAGACCAGAATGGGCTCGACAAACTAACCCTCCGTCCGAATGAAAAGGACATGTGAAGATTAGAAGAAAGGGCCAGAACACCCAAGATGAAGACAAACAGTCTAAAACCACGCTAGAAGTTTCACTACAAACACGATAAAAAGGGCACCAAGCCCATTACGGTCCAGGGGTTCGAAGGCTGGGCCTCCAAAAGGTTTCGATAGCCGCCCTAGGGCAACAGAGTTAGGGACGATGGCGAGGTGAGCCTACGAATGGCCCAGGCCCAAGCGAACGTTCGCTCGGGGCACCCTAAGTCGTGTCCGAGACCGGCGGGGAAGTATCCGAATGGGATCCCACCGTAGGGAGGCACCGAGCCACCGAGGCCCGCGAATGGCCTCAGCACCCACTAGAGAAACCCCCTGGTACTCTTGGAGTGCATCTCTAGACCACTAGCCGTCCCCCAGCGAACGGGGTTTGGGCCTCCACTCGGACTACCCGCTAACAGCTCACCGGAAGTGTCCACGCTCGTGCCCATCGAGGGTAGCCTGGCACATTCCACCCCTCCTTCTGAACAAAAGGAAGCGTGAGGGTCATACCCAAAGTCAGGGGGCCCCTGACGAACCTCTCGCTCCATGCGGAGACAAGAGGGCTTCTTCCCGCAACCTCGCCGAGACCCCCGCAACCCGAACTTGCGCTTGGGGGCTCGGCAAATGCAATAAGAACTACTCGTTCAGACACGGAAATAAAGAAAGCTCCTGGAGGAGTAACTCCACTCCCCCAGGGGCTCGAGGGCTACACCCACGGCGGGTGCGCTCGCGCGCACCCACCAGAACCTTAAAACAACAAACCCCAATTCCTACGGGGCAGGTAGAAACCAAGCCTCGGCAAACCCTCAGGGGGAATACATGCACTCCCCCCGAGGCTCGGGGGCTACTGTCAGGTACCTTGGAATGGGGTACCCTAAGCAAAACATCAAATGGGTTGCCCAAGTCCCATCTAAAAATAATAAAAGCAAAAAGGTAAGTCGTGGGCCCTTCCCCGTCGCGACCGAGCCCACTGGGTCCTCCCGCTCCTCGCCTCAAGCCTCAAGCAGGGGGTCTTGGCATCCTGACACCAACTCCGCTTCGCGCGAGGCCCCCCCAGGGAAGGCCTCGGCAGGGAACGCCATCTCCGCCCCGCCCGAGGCTCTCCACGAAAGGCCTCGGCAGGAGGCGCATTCTCCGTCTCGCGCGAGGCCCCTCGCGCGAGGCCTCAAAAGGAGTCTGGTCTCCGTCTCGCGTGAGGCCTCATTCTCCATGTCGCTCGAGGCCAGCTCGTCCGTGGTCCGTCGCCCCCCGCCTCGGCCGACCCTCCCGACAGCGCATCACGTCACATTAATGCTTCAACCACTCCCGCAATCTCAGCCGCACGGTGGCTCAACGCCACAGGATGGCCGACGTGACCCGAGGTCACATTAGCGCCATACCGGCCAGGACAGGGCATGGTGGGGATTACCGGCCACTGTGTCCTACCATTGTGTCCACGATCAGCGCCATACCGGCCAGGACAGGGCACGGCGGGGATTACTGGCCACTGTGTCCTACCACTGTGACCACGATCTGCGCCTGGGATAGGATATGACGGGGGTTACTGGCCACTGTGCCCTACCACTGTGTCCGCGATCAGCCGCCCGCTCAAGGCCTCAGCGCTGTACACCAGGGCCTCGGCACTGTACACCAAGGCCTCGGCGATATTGGGGTCCGAGCCCGCTGAGACCCCCCACCGCAGTACCAGCCTCGGCACCGACCGAGTTTCGGCCTCATGCATAGTCCGTCCACAGTGGCTACGTTCGCCGCCACATCCACTCTGAGGCATTCTGGGGGCTCCCACGACGCACAGGATCTGATGGGACGACCACGCCGCCCCAGTACTCCAAGGAAGGACCACTCCGACGACCATGCCGCCATAGGAACAGGCCACAGGGCTCGGACATGCCGCCCCTATTGGCACGACGCCGCATAGTAATACATGTACTGCCCTTGTCCTCCCTTCAACTATAAAAGGAGAGGACTTGGGCCACTTAGAGGGAGAGAGGATCAGAGAACACACACACACACATTCCCGCCGCTTGAGAGCAATGTCTCAGATGGCCCACACGACACCCTGCCGAGACCTGGGACTAGCTCCCTCTCTCCCTTAGCTTGTAACCCCCTACTACGAGCACTCCGGTGCAAGGAATACAAGTTCAATCTCTTAGACTGGACGTAGGGCGCCGATTGCCCGAACCAGTATAAACCTTGTGTCTCTTTGCATCACCATCCGGAATCGGGAGCATGCAGAACAAATTCACTAGTTGGTCGAGGACCCCCCGGTTCGGAACACCGACACGATGGTCCTAGGCATCCCTATGCATCTTGAGGTATTCCTCCGTGAGCCACCTCTCCACCATCATTGCCTAGCACTCGGGATACGCTTGGCACCACCAGAGAATCATGTACACGTTATCAAGTATTGGACATATAAAAAGATCAAATTAAACCAACTTAATCTCAATATTGATGTTCTTCATTTACCTCAAGGTACTGCTCCCGGGTCAGCTGCATCTCTCTTGCGTCTTTCTTGGTTTTCCTCTCTCCAAGCTTCGACCCATAGTAGGTTACGATGGCCTAGATGCGTGTCTCGTGATGCATGTCGGCGACAAGTTTTTTACAGGCTTTGGTAGTCACCTGCTCGGCCCTGGCCTCAAATCCCTCCTCGCATCTGTAATAAGTCTGCATACAAAAGAGATGTATCCCTTCATTATTTCAAGAAAAGTCCAATGAATGCGACGTATTGAGCAATGTTGTGCGAGGGAGACTTACCCAAAGCTCTGCCTTCACTCACTGAAAGGTCCTTGTTTGGTTTTGGTAATTGAGTGACAACTTAGGTGGACTAATTGTGTTTATGTGAGATACACATGTGATTAGTCCACAGGTACATGTGTGTGAGCAACATATGCCATGGAGGTGAAAATGGCTTGGAGATGTTGCAAAGCTCACACATGTGATGATGAAGGAGCTTATTGCACATGAGACATGACATTGAGTCATGTGATCAAGGTGGAGAAGATCAAGACAAGACTTGGCTTGATGGACCGGTTGCAAGCATGAAGGGCAAGTCAAAGGCTTTGGAGTGATGGACCGCATAGCGGTGAAGCTTGAGCAAGACTTGGCGCTGATGGACGATGGCAACGGTGAAGAGCAAGTAAAGTCAAGATCAATGAACCAATATGATCACGTGATGATATGAAGTGGATCATATCATTGTTGATCGTGTTGGTGCATGTGTTGCATCGACATTGAAGGAGATGGAATAGAATGTGCAAGGCAAAGGTATAACCTAGGGCATTTTATTTCACCGGTCATAGGTGTGTAGAGAAGTTTATGACCGGGTTTAGGATAGATGGCCGTACTATCAAGAGGGGCAAACTTGTTTGCATATCGGTCATCTAGTGCCACTCAAGTGATCTAACTTTGCATCGTCGCTAGGATCGAGTGGCGTGGCAAGTTGAGTGTCTAACATCCTTTGGGAAATGATTGTGAAAAGCTAACACACATACACATGGTGGTGTACACTTGGTAGTGTTGGCACATTTACAAAGGAGGTGGTGTTTGTAGGATTCGGCGCTCTCGGGAAAATGGAATGCCTATTTTCTATTGCGCTGGATGCAAATTCTTGTGGTTAGCACATTGGAGCAAGGGTGAAGAAGTTAGAAGTGAAAACGAGTTGATCGCAAAGATGCTGGCATCGGTCAACTGACCGAACGCTGGGTCTGAAAGCACCGGACCCTAGCAGCGTGTGTTTGGTCAAACTGACGGGTCTGCACAGTACCGAGGGTATTGCACCGGACGCTGGTCTGTGTCCGGTCAAGGTGGACCGGACGCGTCCGGTCGAAGAAATACGCCTCGGGGAGCTTACTGGAAACGACCGGACGCTGGGGCTTCAGCGTTCGGTTAGTTTTACCGGAGCGTTCGGTCAACTTCGTGACCATTGGAATCGGGACACGTGGCCATCTACGGGCGACCGGACGCTGAGGTCCAGCGTCCGGTCAACACGACCAGAGCGTCCGGTCGGCCCGATTTTTGCCCAGTGAAGGGGTAATGGCTAGTTTAGCCCTTGGGGCTATAAATAGAAGTGGCCTTCAGCCATGGGTGGTGCTGAGCACCTTGGGGGACTTTGTGTCCATGCTTGAGAGTGCTTAGGAGCCCTCCATCTCACACATACTTGATAGTGATCATCCGATTGTGTGAGTGAGCGATTCTAGTGCGATTGCATCGTGAGGTTGCATCGAGTGGCACTAGGTGATCGAGTTGCAAGCCAATGGTGCTTGTTACTCTTGGAGGTTGCCACCTCCTAGACGGCTTAGTGGTGGTCTCCGTCGAAGCCCGCAAGAAGCTTGTGCGGAGCTCCAGAGAAGTGATTGTGAGGGGCATTGTGCTCGCCCCGCGGGAGCCACGAAGAGCAACTCTAGTAAAGTGTGTCATTGAGCTACCCTCACTCAAGGGGTAGGTTCTTATGGCGCCCGACGTGCGGGCTTAGTAGGTGATGCTAATTAGCCACCGAACCACCAAGTGAGCGGTCGACACAACGGGGACTAGCATGTTGGCAAACACGTGAACCTCAGGAGAAAAATCATCGTGTCAACCTTGTTCTTCTCGTTGGTTTGCATCCCCATTAGACAAGCTTGCAATTACTTTTATACATATTAAGCTTGTGTAGTTGCTCTTGTAATTAGATAGCTTATGTAGCTTGATAATTACCTTCTTGCTTGTGTAGCATAGAAGTAGCTCTCTTGCATAGCTAATTTGGTTTTAGTAACCTTGTTAGTCACATTGCTTAGTTTGTGTAGCTAAGTATTTGCGCTCTCTAATTAGGCATTGGTTGCCTTGTTATTGAGTATTGCTAGTGAGCTTAGTTAGCTTTGTGCTTTTGCTTACTAGCATGTGTAGGAGCTCCCTTGTTGCTTAAAGTACTAGTGGCATAGGTTTGTGTAACCTTGCTCCTAGAATTGTTTAGGAGAGCTCTAGCTAGCCCGGCACCTTAGTTGCATAATTAGTATCTTTGCAAGGTGCTAGTGAACATATATAGAGGGTTGTAGTCTTGGCTAGACCGATAGTTTTAATTCCGCACTTATTTCAGTTAGCCAACGTGATTAAGTTTTAAAAAGGACTATTCACCCCCCTCTAGTCACCATCTCGACCCTTTCACCCGCACCGCCTTATTGGGGTACTCCACATCGGTAGCGACGGCGTAGTGGTCAAACGAGTAGGCCGGCTCCATCTTTGATGCGTACGTGACAATGCCGGGGAAGTGTTGCCTACACAGAAGACCCAGGATGCCATTGACTAGCCATGCGTTACCACCCGACACAACCACCCAGTTCCTGCACAAGTGATTAAGAAAAACTATTAGTTTTTTTTTCATCATATCATATGAAGTGGTGGTGATAACATATAAAGTTAATTACTTTTGCCCTTCGGGGCGAATCACTGGGCGTTGGTGAGGAAGCGGAGCCTGTGGGAGGCTCGCGGGACCTCACAAGTAGACACTCGAAGAGGAGCCAGAGGAAGCGGAACCCGTGCCTACCGCCTCCCCCCCCCTCCTCCTCCTCCTCCGTCTACTGAAGCAGCTCCTCGTCTGACTCGTCTATGGGCACCACCTCCTCCTGCGGCTGGCGGTCCTCCTCACATGGTGTGGGAGGCGATGGCCCCCTCCTGAGGCTAGCGGTCCTCCTCCTCCTCCTGTCCGATCCCTCTGCTGTCCCCTTTGCCCCGTCCTGCGGCCGGCATGGTCTTTGGTAAATCGAGTTCACGGACCTATGACGGTCGCCCGCCATCTTTGTTCAATCACCTGCAATAAAAAAGAAAAACAAGACGTAATTAGAAATAGGTGCAAAAATGAACAAAACATAATTACAAAAAACATAGTAATACATGTATTAGAAATATATGCAAAAATGAACAAAACATAATTACAAAAAATATAGTATTACATGTATTAGAAATAATCTTTATGATTGAGATTAGCTAGATCATAGGTCTCATCATCACTATCAACATTGTCCAACTCATCAACACTATCCGAAGGAGGAATGTTGTCTTCATTGTCATTGCCTAAATGTAATCGCTCAAGCATTTGTATGTCCTTCAGATTTCGCACCTTGTCTTTAGCGTCCTCGTCATCATCCCTTTCATTGTCTACTTCCATTCCTATCTCTTCGGTTAAGTCTATGTCAAACCTCCCTTGTAGCCCCTCTTCTTGATAGAACTCTCCATCATATGTGTTTCGATTGAATTTGTAATCTTCATCGTTTAGGACAGGTAGTTTACCGTGTGGTGATACCTTATGCACAAAAGACCAATCCTTAAGATGTTCGGCGTCTTTGCATGCGTATGACGTATAATAAACCTAGACAGCCTGTTGAGCCACAATGTAGACATCTTTTTCTAGATAGACGGAATCCTATCGAATCTCGACTAGCCCAAGCTTAGGGGTCCGTCTTGTTACACCAGGATGCAACCAGTGGCATTTGAATATGACAGGACTAAGAGGTTTGGAACCATAAAATGATAGTTCATAGATTTCTTCAACTCTTCCATAATAGTCGAGTCCATCAGTGCCGGTCATAACAACTCTGCTGTTTGTGGTTTGTCGATTGGGCCGACTCTACTCGTAGCTTGCTGTGTGAAAATGATATCCATTCACGTCATAACCGGTAAATGACTTGACCATAATGGCACAGCCGTTTGCAACCTGTCTTAACTCATCACTTATAGGCGCATCAGTTTAGGCTTTCTGTTTGAACCAACAAATGAAATTGGGGCTCCCTGGTCCCGCACCCCATGAAAGAAGGGTATCATTTTCTTGCGGGGTAGGTTGCCTTGATCCATGCCAGGATTGACGAAGAAATTCCCTATACCAATGAGAAACAAGGGGGTTGGACGAAGAAATAAGGACATACGGCAAAATGAAACAAGTTCGTTCAGAACTTATCCAATGAACGGTTGCACCTCGACAAGGTTGGTCAACACATATAGCATGATACTGTGCCACTCTTCATTTTTCAATTGCTTAGTGGTCGATGCACTTGCGCTTCTGAGTTGACCTTGGAAAAGGCTGAGGTTCGATTCATTTTCGCCAGCATTGTAACGAGGGGGTGGATTATAAATGTTAGGAAGTTTCTCAGTGTAGTATTTCTCTGTGAAGTTCGACACCTCCTCTAGAATGTATGCCTCTGCAATGGAAGCCTCAATTCTGGCTTTATTTCTACATTTTTTGCGAAGAGTCTTCAGACATCTCTCGATTGGATAGCACCAACGGTTCTGTATGGGCCCCCCATCCATGCCTCATATGGGAGGTGCACAATCAAATGCTGCATCGAAAAGAAGCAGGCGAGTGGAAAGATCTTCTCCAACTTACAGAGCAACACGGGTGCCGCTTTTTCCAAGTCATCAATGATAGTCCGAGAGAGCTCCTTGGCACAAAGCTAGCGGAATAAGTAGCTCAACTCTGCCAGCACTTGCCAGACATGCTCCGGGATATAGCCTTGAACCATCGCTGAAAGAAGCCGCTCAATCCATATGTGGTAGTCATGACTCTTCATCCCGTTGACTCGCAGAGTGCCTAAGTTAACTCCCCTCTTTAGATTCGCTGCATACCCATCAGGAAACATTAGCTTCTTGATCCATTCAAGTACTTCCCTCCTTTGGTCCTTTTTCAAGATGAAATCGGCCTTAGGCCTTCTCCAGGTCTTGCCACAACTAGGAGGTTGCATCTCTTGATTTGGTCTATCGCACAACGTTGCCAGGTCCACTCTAGCCTTTGGGTTGTCCTTAGACTTTTCAGTGTCCATGAGTGTTGCCCAAAGTGCCTCGGTGACATTCTTTTCAGTGTGCATTACATCAATGTTATGTGGTAGAAGAAGGTCATCGAAATAGGGGAGCCTCGTCATGCCCAAGATATGAGTCCACATATGCTGCTCACCATATCCCACAAAACCACCTTCTTCATTGGGCACGAGAGCATCTATTTGAGCATGAACCTCGGCACCAGTCATCATTCGGGGTGCAGGGTTTGTCACTTTGACACCTTTCATAAAGTTCTTAATGTCTTGTCTGAATGGATGGTCAAGAGGTAGGAATTGACGATGTCTGTCGAACGACAAATACTAGCCACCCTTCTACAACCAAATAAACCTCACACCTTCCTTGCATATTGGGCATGGAAACTTCCCATGAACACACCAGGCGCAGAATATCCCATACGCTAGGAAGTCATGCAGGGAGTAGTGGTACCAAATGTGCATTTTGAAGGTTGTCTTTGTAGCTCGATCGTATGTCCATACCCCTTCGTCCCAAGTACGGACCAATTCATCAAACACGGGCTCCATGAACACGCCCATATTACTCCCTAGGTGTCAAGGAATTATCAATGACAAGAATACGTTATGTCATTGAAAGGAGACACCGGGGGGGTAGATTAAGGGGGATAACAAAGACGGGCCAACATGTCTATGGGGCAGCCATCATTCCATAAGGATTGAACCTATCTATTGCCAACATGACACGTACATTACGAGCCTCATCTGCTTTGTCATGATGTTTGCCATTAAAGCGGGATCCAAGCTTCACCATCGGATGGATGTACCATCTTGTTAGGATTGTACCATTTGTCCATTTTTGTGCCATGTCATCTATTTCACGGATTCCTCGGTCATGTATAGCCGTTGGATCCTCGGTAGGAACGGAAGGTACCGTAGGATTTTCATGGGGATCGTAAGTTGCCTCTTCTAGCCATCATCAGAGTCTATCTCCAGGTACCTGGAGGATTTACACTTTCGACAGAACTTTGCATGCTCGTGTTCTTTCCTAAATAGGACGCACCCTTTTGGACAAGCATGTATCTGCTCATACGGCATCTTAAGTGCTCGAAGGAGTTTCTATGACTCATACATGCTCTTTGGCAGAATGTGGCCCTCCGGAAGCAGGGTGCCAATCATGGCCAACATCTTATCAAAGCCAGGTCAACTTAAGTTTAACTCAAACTTCAACCCCATTAAGCATCCAATGGCATTCAGTTGAGACACCGTTGACCGATCGTGAAGGGGTTTCTGTGCCGAGTCCATCATGTCGTAGAATGCCTATGCGGCTGCCTCCATCTCCTCCTTCTCACGTCCCTCATCGAACTGTCCTTGGTGAAAGTCATCTAACATGTCTGCTACCCTCGGCATCAGCATCAAAAGCCTCCACCCATGGTCTCACCATCTCCTCTCTCATACGATGGGCTTCACCATGGTGGACCCACCGGGTGTAGTCCGGCGTAAATCCATTCTTCACCGGGTGTAGTTCCACCTTGTTTACCCTTCTCCTGTTTTCACATTTGCTGCAGGGACACAAAACTAGGCAATGTCCTTTAGCAGCGTTGCCAAATGCACTGTTCAAGAAAGCATCGGTCTTGTTCATCCATTCCGTGGTGTAATCACTCTGACTTCTCTGGCCCGTGTACATCCACTAACAGGTCATCCATCCTCTAACATATGTATCAGCAAGTAATGTAACCATCAATTGCATCTACATGGTGTTCCTACTGTCTAATAGGTGAGGATAAGTCCTAATCCCACCCGCGGATGCATAGATGAAGTTAGTTTCCATGCTCTACTCCTATCCAAGACAGAATTTTGGCAGCACCTCCCCGCTGCTCTCTAGATACACGTCCTACCAAAGAAGAGTGCGTATCCGGAGAACAATAGGGAGGTGATGTCCAAAACTCTATCTCAGGACCAGAGCAGAACTATGGAAACTAACCCATCTACGCATCGCGGGCTATCCAAAAAGCGTGGACAATCCGAAATAGATACAGGTCATAGATATGCAAAGATCTGCATACCTCCAACCATATCTCTTTCAAATGGGAGATGCCTAACTGGGTTATGCGATCTACACCCATGATACGAAAAGAGGGGTTATACCTAGGGTGGCGGCGGCGTTAGGCTAGCGGGGCCATGGCTGGGTCGGTGTAGTGGCGAGACGACGCGGTGCAGGCAGATCGGCACTGGTGGCGAGAACTCCTGACTCAACTCCGACGGACTCTTCTCTACAAAAATAGGAACAACATACTATCATTTACAAAAAATTTTGGCAGAACCTCCCCTGCACGGTGAGGTTTCCAAAACCTGCAAAAAATAACTGGCACGATGGCTGACAAGCACATATGTCTCAAGAGAAGCCATGTAGTTTGGATATCAATCCATGCAGAAGAATATATCCAAGTAGTACCACTACTTGTACTACTACCTCCACTATTGTTACTACTACTACCATTGGTTCTACTACTACTACCACTATTGCTACAACTACTACCATTAGTTGTACTACTACTACCACTACTTCTACTACTACTACCACTAATTCTACTACTAATACTACCACTAGTTGTACTACTACTACTACCACTAGTACAACTAATACTACTACAACTACCACTACCTCGACAACAATAAGAGAGAAGGCATACCTGACGGGCACCGGGGTAGGGGCGGGCGGCGTCGGGATCGGGCGGAGTCAGGGTCACCGAAGTCGGGGACAGGGTCGGGCACGGAGGGCATCGGGGCGGGCGATCCACAGGGCACGCCCAGGGGCAGGGCGCGGCCGAGGTAGGGCTAGTCAGGAACAGGGCAGGGCCGGGGCGTAGTGTCGGCCGAGGTCAGGACGGCGTGGCCGGGGGGAAGGGCCGGCCGGGGGCACGGCACG
Organism: Miscanthus floridulus; assembly: GCF_019320115.1. NCBI lineage: Eukaryota > Viridiplantae > Streptophyta > Magnoliopsida > Poales > Poaceae > Miscanthus > Miscanthus floridulus. The sequence continues at coordinate 26,325,330 of NC_089589.1, read as the reverse complement.
GCCGGCGGCAGGGCACGCGGGCAACGGGCGGCATGGCCGGGGGAAGTGCCGGACGGGGGCAGGGATGACCGGGGGCACGGCGCGGCCGAGGGCAGGGCGCGTGGGCAGCGCGGGCGTGCAGGCAGCGCGGGTGGCCGGGCGACGCGGGCGCGTGGCCGGTGGCAGCGCGGGCGAGCGGGCCGGCGTGGGTGCGGCGCACGGCACGGAGGCGGGGGCGAGCAGGCGTGGGCGCGGGGCTGGCTGGCTCTGACTGCTCGGCCGGCCCAAAATGCCTATGTCCCCGTGGCCCCGCCCCCAACCGCCCTTTGCCGAGTGCCGGATCAGGGAGGCACTTGGCAAAGATTTGATTTTTTTTTAAAAAAATCTTTGCCGAGTGCCCCAGATCTGGCACTCAGCAAAGATTCAATTTTTTTTAAATTCTTTGCCGAGTGTCTCAGATCTGGCACTCGGCAAAGAATTTTTTTTAAAAAAAAATACTTTGCCGAGTGCCCCTGGCACGACACTCGGCAAAGATTTAATTTTTTTATAATTTCTTTGCCGAGTGCTCCTGTGGATGCACTCGGCAAAGAGGATTTTTAAAAAAAAAAAATTAAAAGCCTCTTTGCCGTGTAACTTATGCCTGGCACTCGGCAAAGACACTCTTTGCCGAGTGCCATGCCCCGGCACTCGGACAAAGTTTTTTTGTTTTTTTTTGTTTTGGCCACTCGATTTTTTTGTACAGCCCTTCTAAAGCACCTAGGAACTTCCTAGTTACAATTTAGGGATTTTTGTGGCTTTTTGATATATTTAGTTACTTTATTTCGTTTACTTGAATTTTTTCCGAAAAATAGAAATTTGAACTGCACGTGGTACGAATAATGGAATTTAATGATTCAAAAATTGATAGTCATGTTAGTGAGTGTTGTGAGAGGCCGTATCCAGGAACGGACCTGAAATTTCGGACATCTTGTTCACGAAACATGTCCGCGAAATTGCGTGTGAAGTGTTTTTAAATTCTATAAAAAGCAATCGAAGTCCGAAAATCATGAAACTTATTGAGATGTCGTGATATCATATGTGGAGGCTATGATAAAAATTTCAGAAGATTTCATGCATGTTGTCACGTACGATGCTTACAAACCAGGACATCTCTACATTATGATATCATCTGATGTCACATGTAGAGATGTCCTGTTTTGTAAGCATATGATATCACATGTAGGGATGTCCTAGTTTGTAAGCATCGTACATGACAACGTGCATGAAATCTTCGAAAATTTTTATCATAGCCTCCACATATGATATCACGATATCTCAACAAGTTTCATGATTTTCGGACTTCGTTTGCTTTTTATAGAATTTAAAAACACTTCATACGCAATTTTGCAGGACATGTTTTCGTGAACTAGATATCCGAAATTTCGGGTCCGTTCCTAGGATATGGCCCCTCACAACACTCACTAACATGACTATCAATTTTTGAATCATTAAATTCCATTATTCATACCACATGCAGTTCAAATTTCTATTTTTCGGAAAAATTCAAGTAAATGAAATAAAGTAACTAAATATATCAAAAAGCCACAAAAAATCCCCAAATTGTAACTAGGAGTTCCTGGTGCTTTAAAAGGGCTGCACAAAAAAATTGGAGGCCAAAAACAAAAAAACAAAAAAAACTTTGCCGAGTGCCGGGGCATGGCACTCGGCAAAGAGGGTTTTAAATTTTTTAAAAAAAATTTCCTCTTTGCCGAGTGCATCCACAGGAGCACTCGGCAAAGAAATTATAAAAAAAATTAAATCTTTGTCGAGTGCCGTGCCAGGGGCACTCGGCAAAGTATTTAAAAAAAATTCTTTGCCGAGTGCTAGATCTGAGACACTCGGTAAAGAATTTAAAAAAAAATTAAATCTTTGCCGAGTGCCAGATCTGGGGCACTCGGCAAAGAATTTTTTTAAAAAAAATCAAATCTTTGCCGAGTGCCTAACAGCAGGCACTCTGACAAAGAAGGCCGTGACCGAACACCGTTTCGCGGGCTAGCCTATGCCGAGTGTAGAGATTTTGCCGAGAGTCTGGCACTCGGCAAAGAAGTCCTTTGCCGAGTGCCCTTGTTTGCCGAGTGCCCGGCACTCGGCAAAGAACTCAAGAACTCTTTGCCGAGTGCAATTCTTTGCCGAGTGCAGCACTCGGCAAAGAAGGTCTTTGCCGATTGTCCCGATTTTTGACACTCGGCAAAGAATTTTGCACTCGGTAAAGTCTCTGTTTCCAGTTGTGAAGGGACATTTTTTACAGTTAAATAGGATAGTCCAATACTCCCAGGTCTTCAACAGAGTAGTGCTCTGATAAGAGCAAGTATAGTAAATGAGTATAGATTTATGCTGAAGTGGAAGAGAGACGAGAGGAAAGAGATAAAGAAAAGCATGTTGTAAGTTAACAGCTAGCTTATGCACAAATAGGTGAGGCAACTATTGTATGAGTGGGCTTATAGGTGGGCTGTAAATATACACCAAGTAAAGAGTTTTATTGTTAGTCTTGCTCTAAAGTTGTGATCCAGAAGCTTTGTCAATGTATTATCTATGTTATTTAGTACTTCCCTCCGTCCCTGAATAAATAGATTCCTAGCTCAAGAATTTATCTAACAAATAAATCAATCTCTAGGAGGCCGAACAGTCCACCGGTACATTTATGTTCCGTGAAATCTCATGGCATTTACTGTACCCCGTCTCATCTCTCAATCTAGTCTTGAGTTTGTGCACTTAGATATGTGTTAGTAAATGCTATAATTATTATGCTGGAACAATCATCAATCAATGTTGCATCTGCTCCGATTAATAAAAGGGTAGTATGGTCTTTTCTTTGTCATAGTAACATGTCCTAAACTTGCTAGGGATATATTTATATCGAAGGGGAAAAGAGGGAGTGCTAGCCTAGGAATAAGAGCAAGTATAACTAATTGGCTTATAGCCAAGCTAGTCAACATTTTGCTGATGTGGAAGAGAAAAGAGAGGAGAGAGAAGAGAGCTTGGCTCTCATACAAGCAACAAGCTAGGTGTGAAATAGGTATTGTTGAGCCCATATAAAAGTGTACAGGAGGAAGAATAGAAAAGAGAATGTAGGACATGGTAGCATATAATAGTAAAAAACTTTTTTTAGACAAATAAAATGTAACTTTGTATAACTTACACTGGTGCAGTAAGGCTTTTTGCTCCCGGTTGGGAAACCCCTTTAGTCTCGGTTTCCTAACCGGGAGCACCAATCCGGGACTAAAGGTACCCTCCTTTAGTTCCGGCTTGACGCCCGGGACTAAAGGGACCTTTAGTCCTGGTTGGAAACAACAACCGGGAGTAAAGGGGGCCTCCAGGCCTGGCCAGGGACCGCCACGGGGCAGGACCTTTAGTCCCGGTTGGAAACACCAACCGGGACTAAATGTCCCTCTTTTTTTTTCCTTTTTCTGATTTCTATTTTTGGTTTCTTTTTTCATTTAATGATTAGTTTTGATATTAAAATACATTTTCGAATACGCTGCTAATAGTATTATATATGTGTACTTCGCACGCGTAAGTTTTCGTTCGAACTTTGTACATAAATAACAAACGAATATGCGCGTACATGCATATATATATGATGATCATATATATACACACGTTATTTTATGTACATATAATATGTGCATATATATATATATATTACAAAGGTTTGATATATAAATTGTTTATGTCCTTAGCAATTCACTCCTCCATATTTGGCATCCACGTTTTGTTCGGGTCATTGTAGAACTCGCCGTTGGGGTTGATGACCTGGTCATTTAGAAATCCTGCTATAGTCTCTCAAATTACTTTAAGTTGGTCAAGTCGTATGACTCTTTTCCTCAACCATTCAGTCTTCAATAAAAGTTAAAGAAAAAAGTATTAACATATATATATATATGTATATATATATATATATATATAGATATATATATATATATGTCTGTGTATTGCTCATGTAATTACTTATACAAATGAGAGCAATAAAGAAATTATAAATATACGATCGAAATAATATAAAGGAAAAAATATTTATATACGTACTTTGAGTTGCTCTTCAGGAGTTCTCTTTGAGTACGCCATGATGAACTCGCAAACATAGTATCCGCAGTAGTTGTTACCCTGCTCCTGCCTTAGAACCCACTTTTACGACAAAAAAATCAATTAGGGTGAATTGAAATCATCATATGGTGTTAATTGAATATAAATGTGTAGTTATAGTACTTACTTTGTATGCGATTACACCCAGTGACGCTTTGCAATGTTTTATTTTTTGTTTCTCAATGAACCTTTTCCAAACCCTACTCCCAATAAAATAAAATAATAATTTAACCTTTAATAATTGTTGAGAGATCGGCGCCATTATATATATATGTTGTTATAGAGAAACTAAATTAATTATCCTTGTATAATATCTATCATGTCTTGATACTCCGTTTGCGGTTTTCTCAACGAGTCTAAGATTTTCAATCTACTATTGGCCATATCGATGACCATCAATATCCAGCGATTGCTGCATATATATATATATATATGTGTGTGTGTGTGTGTGTGTGTGTGTGTGTGTGTGTGTGTGAGAGAGAGAGAGAGGTAACTAGTAAGGAAATATTGATGTCCCATATATATGATCGACATTAATTACTTATAATAACACTCACTTGAAGTTGTAGGGGAAGAGTATCTCCTTCTTGTCGCGTTGGTTCACTAAGAAATTCATGAGATTTCTCTCAGGTTGAGGCTTATAATCCTTCGGGGGATTAGGGTGTTTGTATACGACATACGGATCAACGAACCCAGCGTCATTATCCTTTCTCTTTCTAAGTTCTGTCATCTCATATCTGCATACATGAAAATTGTGAATATATATATTGTGAATATATAATAAAGAAATTGTGAATATAGTAGAAAATCATCACACTTATAGACAATAGCAGCTAATGAGACTTTTGTCGAGAGAGTCCAGGTGGCATAGTTGGTGTAATTCTGCAAGCTCGACATAGATAATGCCATTGCCACGGAAGTAATGGCGGTTTCTAATTCCGACAGAAAGATAGATTTGTCCCGCATTAGATGCCGACATGTACCACCCATTTAGCAGGTATATTTGCGTACCTAGTTCACCTAATTTCTCTAGGTTGTATAGACTCTGGCCTGGTACAAATTTCTTATAAGGATCCACTTCCAGAGCAGATGGTTCTTCAGCGAGCACTTCGGCAAGGTTCAAACCAGTGTCCTCATAAAACCGAAGAAATGACTTATAGCCGCCTACCTCCTCCACTAAGTTTAAGTTTGAATCCATATTCATTAGGAACGACAAGGGGGGGATTGATTGTTGCGATTGTTGTCCGAGTTGTGCAACACCTTTCCCTACTCTCTTATTTTTTTGCGCCGTCCTCATATGACTTGGTGAGAGAGCGGTCATAGTCTGATATCAGGTTGTTTTGCGATGCTCTTAAGAGAATCTCGTTTTTTTGTTCCAACTTCTTTCTTAGCTGATCTGGAGGTAGGAAGAAGTATGATGGCTCTAGGTTCTCCCTCGCTCGTCATGCCTGTTTTGCACCTTCAAAGAAATCTGTCACTTCTTTTTGTACTGCATCCTTTAATTCCTGTTCACTTTCCTCATAAGATAGTTTTTGGGGAATAACTGGATGAGTATTTGCTTTCTGCTTCTTTAGCCGGCGGGACAGGGCAACGGCTTCATTTGTAGGGGCAGGACCTCTAGGGGCTGGCTTCCTTGGAGGCGGGGAGGTGATTGGAGACCACCTTGGAGGTAGTGCAGACTTTAGAGGCGGTGGAGGCGTTGGAGACCTCGGTGGAGAAGTTGTGGACTTCCTTGGAGGCGGTGGAGGAGTTGGAGATGGTGGGGATGCAGCAGTGCCTTCGAAGGCATCATCATTGCCTTGAGCACTATGATGGTCGAGAGAAGCAACAACTAGACTTTGGTTGGCGGAGGCCCTGCTTTGTGAGTACAAAAAATGATGAGATATAAGTAAATGCTTATTATTAGTCATGCCCATAGAAAATTATTAAAAAATTGTTTTGTTAACTTTTGTCCGCACCTAATGTCTGCTGGCGGTGGAGCAGACGCCCTAGGAATAATGATATAGCGCTTGCGCCATAGTATATATGTCTTCTCTGCTTCTCCTAGAGTCTTCTATCCATCACCTCCAGGAATGTCAAGAGCTAGATCCTCATAACCTTTGCTCACTTTATCCACTGCGACCCTAGCATATCCAGGTTGTATTGGTGCCCCTATGGATTCTTGGTGTCTTGGTAGGGTCTGGAGGAGTAAAAACACCAACAGTGACCTTGATTGTGTCATTCCCCCTTGGAACATGTAGCTCAATTGATGTCATTGGAGTAGTGACATCATCCACGGGGAAGCGCAGCACTGTGTCATCTTGCTTTGGCAGCTCAGTGGAAGCACAGCTACTTTTCAACTGACTAGGGGGGCTAATATTAACATTCATTCATGGCTCTGATACTGGCCTCTGGGCACTCATTGCTATCTGCACTTGCTTTCTGATTTCTTCCTACATTCTTGCTTCCATTGCTTTTTCTCGCTACTTTGCTTCAAGCACCATTTCCTCCAACATTGTCACCCACGCTGCTTGCTCCTCCTTGCTTCTATGGTTCGGCCAGTGTGTTCAGCAGTCCCGATGGCATACGTCAGCTCATCCTTCTCTCTATTGAGCTTGAACACACCAATCTCTTTAGCTTCTATAGCAAAAGCTAATCGGCGTGCTGCTGTTTCGAGTTTTTACTCATACACTGCCAGATCGGTCTATGGGTCGAGTCTTCCCCCATGACCAAAAAACCAATTCTTCGAGCGTGGGGGCCACTTGGCTAATTCTGGTTCGATCCCCTTGGCAATAATGTCCTGCTTCCATTTTTTGCCACTTCGGAATGGCAGTATCGTAGCCACCTGATCCCATGTCATGGTGGTATATCCTTTTTTCAGGCATTCTCTTGGTTCCTTCTCACCCGTGCCTCACCCTCTGCTGATGTCTTGTACTCTACGAAATCATTCCAATAGGGCCTCTGTTTCGAGATCAGACCCGTAGCAGTATTGAAATTCGGCTGTTTCGTTCTTCTTGATGTATGTGTTGTATAGGTGTTTCTTCCAAGTCTAGAATTATGTGGCCATCTTCTTCATAGCCCACGATCGAACTAGCTCCTTCAATTCATCATCGTTGATATCATCATAATCATCCGCTTGCAACAGTGAAATGAGCAAGGATATCATTCCAGAGCAAATTCTTGTCAACATCAGAGACAAAACTAACATCAGGCTCGTTGAACTTTTTCTTCCATTCACGGATACTGATCAGAATTCTGTCCCTTACAAGGTACCCACAGTGTTCCACTGAATTTCCTTTTATGTGGACCAAGTGGTTCGCCTGTCTCGATGTTGAATTCCTGATATTATGTACCGGTCCCTCCAGTGGTTTCTTCGGTCCTCGAACATTTTTGCTCTTCGCCGTTGTGGTCGCCGATCCAGAGGGCTACATATAAAAAATAATAACAAATAAATATCTTTTGTACATAGAAATATATACAATTTTCACATATAATATATATTTAGTATATATACCTCGCCTGTATTTTCTTGCAAAACATTTTCTTGCTCATTTTCAAGAGCTAGGTATTGACTTCCATCATCAACATCCTGCTCACCAGCATTGGCAATAATATTCATCATTTCTTCCTCCATGTTGTCTCCCAGGGTAGCCATATCTAACAAATTTAACAAAATTTAAGTCACATATATAAACAAGTCATATATATACAATAAGTCATATACAAATTTATCTAAGTCACATATATATAAACAAGTCATATATGTAAACAAGTCATATATGTACAATAAGTCATAAACAAAATAAATCTAAGTCACATATATAAACAAGTCATATATAAACAATTCATATATGTAAACAATCATATATGTCAACAAGTCATATATGTAAACAAGTCATATATGTAAACAAGTCATATAAACAAGTCATATATGTAAACAAGTCATATAAACGATGAATTCGCCCTAGCGAGAACGACGAATTCGCCCTAGCGAGAATGACAATTCGCTCTAGCGAGAACGACAGGGCAAATTCGTCATTCTCGCTAGGGCGAATCGTCGTTCTCGCTAGGGCGAATCGTCGTTCTCGCTAGGGTATATAACAACGGGGCGGCGTTGCTCCGCATATACAACAACGGGGCGGCGTTGCTCCGCATATACAACAACGGGGCAGCGTTGCTCCGCATATACAACAACGGGGCGACGTTGCTCTGCATACAACACAACGAGGCGGCGTTGCTCTGCATACAACACAATGAGGCAGCGTTGCTGCATACAACACAACGAGGCGGCATTGCTCCGCATACAACACAACGACGGCGTTGCTCCGCATACAACACAACGAGGCGTTCCTCTGCATATATCACATACAAACACATATCGACGTACGTAGGGGTCGGCGGTGATGGGCGTTCGGAGGCGGTGATGACGAGGCGGCGAGGGGCGTGGCCGGTGGCTGGGAGGCTCCTCCTCCTCCCTTTCTTCTTCCTTCCCTTCTTTCTCCTCCCTTCTCCTTCTCCTCCCTTCTCTCCTCACCCATTCTCTCCTCTACTGCCCTGCTCCTCCTCTCCTCCAATCCGGCGGTTCAGGGGGCAGGGCACCAGTCCGGCGGCGGGGACAGCCACAGCAGAGCGGGACTGGGCTGGCCGCGGTGGGGAGCAGGGCCGGGGCGGGGACGGCCGCGGTGGAGCGGGGACGGGCGGGGTGGTCGGGGGGCGGCGCGTCGGTGAGCGCACTTAGTCAGGGCGTGCGACGTCGGGGAGGAGGAAAAAGAGGGGCCGGGGCAGGCGCAGAGGCTATATAAGGGAGAGGACCTTTACTCCCGGGCGCCACCTCCAGCCAAGACTAAAGGCCCTTTAGTCCCGGGCCCTGTTAACGCCCGGGACTAAAGGTCACACCTTTAGTCGCCCAGGACTAAAGGGCCTTTAGTCCCGGCTAGAGGTGGCGTCCGGGACTAAAGGTAACCTTTAGTCCCGGCTGGTGGTGGCACCCGGGACTAAAGGTTTTTGGCGGGCAGCCAAACTGCAGTTACGCTGCCCGCCAATTCATTAGGATTTTAATATATTTCTTTTTACACAAATGATAAAAGGATAGTTAATTGCACAGAAAATTAAATAAAAGGCATAAAAATATTTAAAAAAAATATAGATTCTATTTTGCTTTATTGCACACAGGAAAATTATGTGACCTAAAGTTTTCATTTTTTTAACAAGTTTTTAAAACACAATATAGTGTTTAAATTACTATTTCGATAATGCAAAAATATAGCTGTTTAATTAAATTTAGAAAAACTCTTGTGTTTCGACTGGAAATTTGTTTTCACATCATTTGAATGTGACATAATCCCACCATCAAACATAAATTTGTTTTCACATCATTTCAACGTGACATAATCCCAACATCAAACATAAATTTGTTTTCACATTATTTCAATGATGACATGATTCAACATCAAACATAAATTCACAATTATTACATAATATCTCTAATACACACTATTGAACATCAATATATATATCAAGCGGGCACAGTAATGAACTTCTTGACGTATGTCCCTTGGTTATGATCGCGCCATAACCATGGAGTGTCCTCATCGTTTAGCTGGATGCTAGGGTCTTTGTTCACTGTGAAGGGTGAAATTCGGTCATCCTTTTCATAATCTTCTGACATGTCTGACTTGTCTTCGATTCGACGATGTTTCTTTTTTCCTGAAAGAACTATGTGGCGCTTTGGCTCATCATTGATTGGGTGGTTGTCGTTTTTCCCTCTCTTTCGGTTTTGTAGACATGTCCTTAACATAGAACACCTAAGTCACATCCTTTGCAAGGACAAACAGTTCACCTTTTTACCCAATATTGTTGAGGTCCACTGTTGTCATTCCATACTGGTTGTCGACTGCTATGCCGCCTCCAGTCGTCTTTACCCACTAGCACTTGAACAAAGGTACCGTTAAAATGAGATGCATAGTCTAGTTCCCATATCTCCTCTATGCGGCCATAGTATGTTTGCTTGTTCCCACTAGGGTCGGTGGCATCTATGCGGACACCACTGTTCTGGTTGATGCTCCTTTTATCTTGTGCTACTATGTAAAATGTATTCCCATTTATCTCGTACCCTTTGTATGTGAGGATATGCCACGATGGCTACGTAGCCAACAAATACAGCTCCTCATCAATACTCTCATCACCCTGACATTCTTTTCGCAACCAGTCGCTGAAAGTTTCCATGTGCTGACGCGTAATCATGCTTTAGACTTCCCTGAGAACTCAGATTGGAGGAGGTTCTTGTGTGTCTCGATATATGGATCTACCAAGGAGGAGTTCTGTAGAACTGTGTAGTGTGCTTTATTGAAATAATCATCACCCTTACCAATATATGTTTTCTTCCCTAGTGTCCCCTTTCCACTTAGTATCCCCTCGTGTCGCGATTAGGAACACCAATCGGGTTAATATCGGGAAGGAAGTCAACACAGAACTCAATGACCTCCTCTGTTCCATAGCCCTTGGCGATGCTTCCTTCTGGCCGAGCATGGTTGTGAACATATTTCTTTAGGATTCCATAAACCTCTCAAAGGAGAACATGTTGTGTAGGAACACAGGACCGAGAATAGTAATCTCCTTGACCAGATGAACTAGGAGGTGTGTCATGATATCAAAGAAGGAAGGAGGAAATACCAACTCAAAGCTGACAAGACATTGAACCATATCATTCTGTAGTTTCGCTAGATCTGTTGGATCGATTGCCTTCTAAGAAATTGCATTGAGGAATGCACATAGCTTCATGGTGGCTAGACGTACATTTGGCGGTAGAATTCCTCTTTATGCAATTGGAAGCAATTCAGTCATGAGCACGTGGCAGTCATGGGACTTTAAGTGTCCAAATTTCTTCTCTAGCACATTTATTATACCCTTTATATTTCGAGGAGAATCCAGACGGTACCTTAATGCTATCTAGGCATTCAAACAAGCTTGTCCTTCTCTTCTTTGCTAAGAGTGTAGCTGGCAGGACTTAAGTACTGGCGTCCATCAACTGTCTTCTCTAGATGCAGGTTGTCTCTGTTCTTTCAAACACCGTAGGTCCTGTCGTGCTTCAATTGTGTCCTTAGGCTTTCCCATACACGCCCATGAAGCCTAGCAGGTTCACACAAAGATTCTTCATCGGGATGCATCACATTGATCGCGCTGCGGACCTCTAGGACTTGCCAATAGGATAGCTCTCAAAATATGGACTTCTTCTTCCACATGGGTGCATGACCGTTGGCGTCCTTCAAAATAGGTTGGCTGCCAGGTTCCTTTCCAAATATTACTTTCACATCATTGACCATATCGAGGACGTCCTCACCAGTTCGGTTGCAAGGCTTGGTCTGGTGGTCTGCCTTACCTTTAAAATGCTTGCCTTTCTTTCTTACGGGGTGATTTGCAGGAAGAAATCATCGATGCCCAAGGTACATGACCTTGCGACACTTTTTCAAGAATATACCTTTCATGTCACCGAAACAGTGCGTGCATGCATTATATCCCTTGTTTGATTGTCCTGAAAGATTACTTAGACCTGGCCAATCATTGATTGTTACAAACAACAATGCTCGTAGGTCAAAGTGCTCCTGCTTGTGCTCATCCCACACGCATACACCTGGCTTGTTCCACAAAAGTAGAAGTTCTTCAACTAGTGGCCTCAGGTACACATCGATGTCGTTGCCAGGTTGCTTTGGGCCTTGGATGAGCACCAGCATCATAATAAACTTATACTTCATGCATAACCAGGGAGGAAGGTTGCAGATACATAGAGTAACAGGCCAAGTGTTGTGACTACTGCTCTGCTCCCCGAAAGGATTCATACCATCCATACTTAAAGCAAACCTTAAGTTTCTTGCGTCACTTGCAAACTCGAGGAATTCTCTATCGATTGCTCTCCACTGAGACCTATCAGCAGGGTGTCTCAACATATTGTCTACCTTACGGTCTTCTTTGTGCCATCGCAACAACTTTGCATGGTCTCTGTTTCTAAAAAGACGTTTCAAGCGTGGTATTATAGGAGCATACCACATAACCTTGGTAGGGATTTTCTTCTTGGGACATTCGCCCTCAACATCACTAAGGTCATCTCGCCTAATCTTATACCGCGACGCGTGATATACAGGGCATGCATCCAACTTCTCGTACTCCGTGCCACGGTAGAGGATGCAGTCATTAGGACATGCATGTATCTTCTGGATTTCTAATCCAAAAGGGCAAACTACCTATTTTGCTTCGTACGTAGTGCTGGGCAATTCGTTATCCTTCGGAAGCATCTTCTTTTGGATTTTTAGTAACTCCACGAATCCCTTGTCAGATACACCATTCTTTGCCTTCCATTGTAGCAATTCCAATGTGGTACCTAACTTTTTCTGCCCCACATCACAAGTTGGGTATAGCAATTTATTGTGATCCTCTAGCATGCGGTCGAACTTGATCTTCTCCTTTTCACTTTCGCATTCTCTTTGTGTGTCACGAATGGCCTAACCAAGATCGTCAGCGGGCTCCTCCTCTACCCCTACCTCTTCTTCAGTAGGCTTCTCCTCTACCCCCACCTCTTCTTCAGCGGGCTTCTCCTATGCCCCCACCTCTTCTTTAGCTTCCCCCATTGCAGTATCATTGAAGGCACCATATTCAGCAAAAATGGCATCATCGCCCCATTGTTCTTCTTCACCTTCTTCCATTACAACTCTGGTTTCTCCGTGCTTCGTCCAACAAATATAGTTTGGCATGAAACCCGACTTGAACAAGTGTGAATGAAGAGTCTTTAAGTTAGCATATTCTTACATACGGCACATGGGCAGCACATGAAACCATCGCATTTGTTTGCCTCGGCCGCACGTAACAAAGAATGCACGTCGTCCATGAACTCTTGGGAGTGACGATCAGCATTGCACATCCAATGTCGACTCATCTGCATTACATGACATAAATACCATATTAAAATCTAGAACATAATTAGTTAATTATACAACATGCATACCACCACAAAAGCTATAAATTTAAGAAAGCCTCGTTACAATGTAGACAATCCCAACTACCACTAAAAACACTAAAGCTAAAATGCACTTTAGCAGCACAAAGATTTCGCGACCAATCCCAACTAAAACAGATAGATCCCCTGTTTGTTCAACATCTTTGGGCTTCTTCGGTTGGATCACTGCCTCATTAGCCGCCATATCTGCCTGTTGTGCAAGATATTTTTGCACGAGTTTAACATACTCTTCCTCCCAGTAGAAGCTTGAACATCCAGTGCCATTCCACTGAAATTAAAATAGAAAATTAAAACTTTAATCACAACCATCATGAAAATAGGTATAAACTAACCATAGTCATTAAATACGATAAAATAACTCACATTGCGATCCGGACACTTGTAGAAAATGCGACCCTTGTTGGGACCCTCCTTCTTCACTCGGTACTCCATCACAATCTTCGTCTCATCACAACACTTGCCGCATACAATGAGTGGGAGGCCCAGCCTAAGTCGCTTTGGAAACCCATGAGAGGCCAAGGACCCGGAAGCAGTTGCCATCTACTCTCTATACTCATTTTTTAATACACTATAAATTTCTCATTTTATAAACAAATAAAATTAAAAAACTCTAAAATTCTCTATATCTCTAAACAATGAAGTGAGCTATGCATGCTACAAATGAACGGTGAATACTAGTTTTAATAGCTACTTTAACCTTCTTTCATGTAAATATGCAAGGTTGAAGTGATTTTGAGCTCAAATTGCTTACAAATGAAAAAAACCACAATAAAGAACCATATATATATAGTGAACAAAATGAGATAAGACAATAGTGAAACATGAGAGTATGAAGTTGGTAACCTTTAGAACCGAAGAATCGATGGAGGAATCGAAGAATGGATGGAGAAAGAGCAAGAACACTGCTTAAATTTGAACTTAAGCTCTCGGGCAGGCTCGGGGAGGAAGAAGACGGCCAGCAGGATTTATAGCTCAAAAACATGTTTCAATAAATAACCATCCGTACTAGTTGACCTTGCTTACGTGATCATCTCGGTGAGCATTTCTCCACCAGACGACATCGTACTTGGTCAAGGAAGAGCTCCGATTCTACGAGGAAGGGAACACGGTCTTCCACGACCGTTGCCGCTCTCCCTCGTAGAATCAAAGCTCCTCCTTGACGTCCGTTACCGCTCGGCAGAGAACATGCTCGCCGAGCTGAACACGGTCCACAAGTTCAACTAGTACGGATTTTCTATAATTTTCTAACTATTTTCTAAGTTTTTCATTTCATAAAAAGTTAAAATAAAATGTTTAGTCGCGGAGTCCATAGAAATGACCATATTTTGACCTAGCAACGCATTGTCAATTGTCATTGCGTTGCATTGCACCCCGGACCGGACTCCGGACAATAAAATACTATGGTCGATCGATGCCGTTCTTTGTCGTACAGTCGCACGACGACGGCCGACAGACCCGTTCAACCACCAAATCTGTCAGGCCCGGCTGTTCAGGCGTATCGTCAAAAGAGAACGGATTTGCTTCCTATTGCACGACATTGCATTGCATCTGTCATACCAGTCGGAGGCACTAGTCCCTGGTGTGCTTCAAACCTCTACTGGTATACCGAGACGCAGCAAGTTGACGGTGGAAGAAAGAAATGAGGAAGACGAGCGAAGTGCACAGAGACAGCAACGCAACCGCAAAACCATGACACTTGCCGCATGCAATGAGTGGGAGGCCCGGCCTAAGTCGCTTTGGAAACCCATGAGAGGCCGAGGACCCGGAAGCCGTTGCCATCTACTCTCTATACTCATTTTTAATACACTATACATTTCTTATTTTATAAACAAATAAAATTAAAAAAACTCTAAAATTCTCTATATCTCTAAACAATGAAGTGTGCTATGCATGCTACAAATGAACGATGAATACTAGTTTTGAATAGCTACTTTAACCTTCCTTCGTGTAAATATGCAAGCTTGAAGTAATTTTTAGCTCAAATTACTTACAAATGAAAAAAACCACAATAAAGAATCATATATATATAGTGAACAAAATGAGATAAGACAATGGTGAAACATGAGTATGAAGTTGGTAACCTTTAGAACCGAAGAATCGACGGAGGAAATGAAGAAATCGATGGAGGAATCGAAGAATGGATGGAGAAAGAGCAAGAACACTGCTTAAATTTGAACTGAAGCTCTTGGGCGGGCCCGGGGAGAAAGAAGACGGCCAGCAGGATTTATAGGGGGGACCTTTAGTCCCGGTTGGTGGATCCAACCAGGACTAAAGGTCACTTTCCAGTCCCGGGCCACGCCACTAGCTAGGACAAGAGCTTTACTCCCAGTTGGAGCCACCAACCGGGAGTAAAGGTCGACCTTTAGTCCCGATTAGTGGATCCAACCAGGACTAAAGGTCCCCTGCCACAACGGCCTAGCGCAGGAGCCGTTGGGCAGGGACCTTTAGTCCCGGTTGGAGCCACCAACCGGGACTAAAGGTCTCTCTAGTCCCGGGCGCAATATTTCCTAGGACTAAAGTCTGATTTGACCCTTGGATCAAAGGTCTGTTCTCTACTAGTGTCAGCTCTTATAACTTATAGCCAAATACTTGACTTTACTATTGACCTTGATCTAAGAGATAACTATATCATTAGTTGGCATTTAGTGAGAAAAAATTATGGCCGGTCCTCGCAAGAAACGATAAGTAAAGGGTCCCACCAGCCCCATTGGTGTACGTCATTCATTCATAAGCCGTCGGAGGCTGTGTGCCCGGTTGCCGAGGCCAGCAGGTATGCAGGATCCGCATCGGAATTGGGTGGGGGCAGCGCAGCTACGCAGTCACAGGCACACAGCGGAGCCCTCGAACTCGAACCAATCCATCCAAAAACAAAACACGCGTGCGTGTGGTCGTGGCTGCCCCTGCGCCTAGGGAACGAACCAACCAGCCAGCCAACGAAACGGAGCCATGAAGAGAGTGCTTGCAGGAGGCCAAGGTCAAGATTCTCAGACGGATCGTGTCTGGTAGCGTTGTTGAGAGTGGGTTGGTGCACTGCCACTTCAACGTCCATGTTTGGCGCTTTCCATTGCCAGCAGATCCCTCTTGCCCAGGGCACCCAACAGCACCTCTCCTTCTTCCTAGATACTCCTACTATATATGTGCTCTCGGTCTCAGCTTCCATATGAGAATGTGTGTATAGTGTGTGTTTTGTTTTCTGCAGCTTGCTATTTTTCTTAATTGGTACCACACCATGAATGTTACGCTAGTAGGTGGCTATCTATAGGAGGTCGGTTTCGAGAGGATGTGGCAGTTTCCCTATCAAAGAAGGTTCACCTATTGTTGCGTTTGGAAATGCATATGTGTGTGTTTTATTTTCTGCAACTTGTTGTTTAGTTGGTACCACTAGCTCAATGAACACCTAGTTGAAGTTGCTTTCGACAGTTTCAGCATCAAAGAAGGTTCATCTATTGTGGCGTTCGA